>NC_051074.1:21122557-21425057 GCF_004664715.2 Peromyscus leucopus | reverse complement strand
CAAGCAGTTACTGAGACTTGGCCAACACGTTCTGTTTACCCTCCACACAATCCATGGGACGAGGATTACTCTGGCCTGTTTATACAGACCAGAGCACCTAAGTACAGAGAAGAGATCTAAATCTTGGGTGTCTGCTCCCCGAGCCCAGGCTCTAACTACACAGAATTCTGCACCTTTGAACAGTGTGTGTGTGTGTGTGTGTGTGTGTGTGTGTTTAAAATTTATTTTTGTTTCCTATACCAATTTTATCAGAGTCTTTTCCTGAAAGGCGTGTCTCTGGGACACCCCGAATCTCAGCCTTATGGCAGCTCTCTCTGTATGGCTTCTGTTAAACGGGTAACAAAATCCTTCCCAAGAGTAGCTCCAGATCTGGATCCTTCCAGCTGAAATAGAGTGGCTGTAATTCCGGTATTTGTTACTGCACCGTTCACAGTTGACCACTCTGTGCTGTGCTGAGACAAGCCGTGTTTATTTCTGTGGGATGCTGTGGGGGTTGGGGCAAAGGAGCCTGTCCCATCCCCTCTGACTAGTGCCTCTGTCTCACCCCCTCACTGTGTGTGTGTGTGTGTGTGTGTGTGTGTGTGTGTGTATGTGTGTGAGTGTGCATGTGTGAGTGTGTGTGAATGTGTGAGTATGTGTATGTGTGTGTGAGTGTGTGTGAGTGTGTGAGTGTGTGTGAGTGTGCACGTGTGAGTGTGTGTGTGAATGTGTGAGTATGTGTATGTGTGTGTGCATGTGTGAGTGTGTGAGTATGTGTGTGTGTGAGTGTGTGTGTGAGAGTGTATGAGTGTGTGTGAGTGTGTGTATGTGTGTGAGTGTGTGAGTATGTGTGTGAGTGTGCGTGTGTGAGTGTGTGGTATGTGTGTGAATGTGTGTGAGTGTGTGTGCCTCTGTACTAGGGGATTGCAGGTGTGGTCCTGGCTCAGCCTCCATCTTCTCTTCACACTGTGTTATTGTCTCTCTGGAAACTGAGCTCTCTGGTGTAGAATTACCGTAGCTCCAGCTGACAAACAAGCCTCACCTGAGCAGGTCGGGAGGAATAGATTTTGGGAGTTTGGGGAGATGTGAGTGGAGAGAGAGAGAGAGAGAGAGAGAGAGAGAGAGAGAGAGAGAGAGAGAGAGAGAGAGAGAGAGATATGCTGGCCAAGGGTGCTCTGGTTTTGTGAAGGACCAAAACAGAACGCAGCTGGATGCACACAGCCTCTGCATTCCAGCTGTGGGTGAGGAGGGAACATAAATTCCCTGCTTGGGATCTAGCATGAAGAAGAAATGCAATTTAAAACCTCAGGCTCCACACTTTCTTCCTGTGCTCAGCAGAATGGCAGGGTGCACCCTGGCTGACCCTGGCATTCACAGCCACATGGTTTCCGATTTAGATCCACTTAGCGGGAAGGCGTGTTCATAGGGAAGGACCCTGAATGCTTGGCGTTTGCTTGGCATTTGCTGGGACTCTGAGAACGCCTCCTGGGGTACTGATCCATGTTCCGGATACACAGAGGGAGGACACTGGGCACAGATTCCTCAGCATGTATTTGTGGGTGACAGATTCATGGATAAGGAGGCCAACTTCCCAAATTTGCTGTTCAGGTGGGGCAATCCAAAAGGGACAGAGCAGAAACATGTACTGAGTTCGGAGAAGGTCCCTAATAGCTTTCTTGGCCCCTGAAGTTGTCCAAACCACTGAGTGAAGAAACAGACTTCCTTTGGTACATCTGACCAAATCATTGTCTGTAAACTGGCTCGGTTTGCCTCAATCTAACTGCAATCTTCCTGACTGGGAGAGAACTGGGAGGGGACAGGATGCACTGACAAAAGTCTTCACTCTAAAACTAAATGTAGATGTCACTCCTGGATCAGGTCACTGTCTTTCTGAGCCCATCCAACTATCTTTCGTTTTCTCTCATAATACCAGTCATATTTTTATAAAACTGAATGTAGACAGGAATATTTTCTGGCAGATGCATGGTGCACATAACTGTATAACTTAAATTCTGCAGATTAAATTAAATGCAGATGAAGGAGTGCCTCCAAAACCATGACCTTGGCTCCCAGTGCAAGATGAACACCCCAGCATGAAGCGTGGTCACATGATCACGTCTGATGCTTTTGGCAGAAGCGGATGACTGAAGTTGGCAAAGCCTTGACACCAGACTGTAGCGACCTTTGCCAGGCTTCACATGTCAACTTTTCTCTAGGTAGGGGAAGTGACTTTTAGGGCATAGGCTATGTTAACAGTCAGATGAGGGATCATCTTGCCAGGAAAAAAAAATCACCCGCCCATAGAAGTTTTCATGTGTGTGATGTGGTAGATATTAGACACCCTAAGGTCCATGTCTAACATTCCAGGGATGTCATGACTAAGGACTAAGGAGGCACATGTTTGCTTGAGGTGGAGACGGGAAAGGGGGAGGATGCCAGCTCTCTCCATATGCAGCTGTGCTCTGGGTGTGAATGGGGTTTAATTTTGCCTCTTTATCGTAGTGGTGCAAAAAGCGGCAACGCCGTCCATTTTCACCACGAAGGATCTCGGGGTACCGGGACTCTGGTGTAATCATGAGTGAGTTGACAGGCTGTGTCTACTTCAGAAGGAAGAGAGGGGAAGTGTTGTGCTTGGAATGTGAAGTGTCTTCCACCGGATCCTGTGTTTGGATGTTTAGTCTCTAGCCGGTACACTGGGGGAAATTGTGAGCCCTTAGGAGGTGGGACCTGCTGGGGCGGGGAGGGGCCTTGATGCTTTATAGCCCATGCTCACTTCCGTCTACTCTCTGCTTCCCTGGTCAGTAGAGCTAGAAGCCAGCAGGATTCATTGCCCTCCTAGACGCACCTGCTCCTGCTGCCTTGCCTTTCCGGCCATGACAGAGGACCTTTAAACTGTGAGCCAAATAAACTTTTCCTCCCTTAGGTGACAAATTTGGTCAACAAGACCTGTCACAACAAGGAAAGGAAGCAGTGTGGAAGGCATGGTGAGAGGGGACAGTCACAAGTCAGGGTAGTTGCTCTGGGTGCAGCCCCAGGAAGAACCAGGTAGGAACATGTGTAGGTTATTGTATTAGGTTTTGGACTGGGCAGGTGGTTCAAGAGGACACCGAGACATATTTCTATGGATGAAGGAGTTTATCAGAAAAATTGTTAGTGCCATAGATAGGCAGACAGACACACAGACACACAGACAGAGGGGCAGCATCATGGCAGGGGCTCCAAGGAGAGTTTAGATCCCAGCACCAGAGACGGGCAGCATGGTGGCATCTCTGAAGAGAAGCAGAGCCTGTGTGGCAGGGGAGGGGGTCTCTTTTTATACATCGGGAGTCGGGGGCGGTGGTTCACAGCAAGAGTGTTCGGCCAGTCCCTCTGATTCTCAGGCAGCAGGCAGGGAAAGGAGTGGGGAGCAAGGCGTGGCACCCCCACATACTGTGTCGGGGCATCAGCCAGCCTGCTAGCTCCAACAGTAGCTTGCCTGTCAGTGTGTGTGAGAAGAGAGGCTGGATCCTAGTATCACATCCTTATACACTGCTTGTCTTACCTCTTTGTCCAAGACTCCACTGTTCAGTGCTTTCCCCAAAGCCCTTCCGGATCTAGGGGGAAAGCATCTTCTACGGGGTGTTGCTAGAGTGACCTGAGGCCCCGGGATGAGGAAGGAGCACCATCTCCTCAGTCACACACCAGCAATCCTGCTCGTGGCTCGTCTACTGGGTGGAAGGACATGCCTGTTTCCTCCCAAATGTGTCATGGTCCTCCAGGTCCCGACCAAGGGCTTGTGGAGGGAGGAGAGGCCTGGGGGCTTGGAGTTGGATGCCCTGCTGAGTCACAATGTATGGGAATGATATCCAGTGAAGGAGAGTTTTCTGCCGACGACGTAAAAAGGCACTTAATAAAACAGTGTAGCGGTTCTCAGGGAACTGTGTTAATGCCTACTCAAAGCCACTCTGAATTGAAATCTTGAAAGCAGGTTCTGAGGTCAGTTTCTCTGCTTTCCATCTATGGCTCTGGGATCTCCTCTCAAGACTTACTCTCCCACTGAATTACTGTTTATGGGGTGGCTCGTCATGCACACTCACTTCATTTGTTGACTTTAGGTGTACCACTAGAGTGAAATCATCCTGAGGAGATTTTGTTAGATAAGCAATGCCATAGTTTTCCTTTCTCATCGTCCAAAGAGCAGACTCCTGTGGAGGATTCAAAATAAATGTTCTCAGAGCAGCGTCTCCTAAGTCCTCTGTGGTGGTGCCCTCCTCCTCCGTTGTATGCCAGCCTCTCTCACGCTGCCAACTCGCTAACCTTCAGTCCCCTAATTAGGAAAATGGGTCTGACCGTCCTTCCCCGAGGTGGTTGCATGAGTTAAACATGCAGCCTGGTGGACGGAGTTGGTACTTCATAGAGGTCCTCTCTTGTAGCTGCATTAATTACACATTGCTGTGTGACAAGCAATGGTGCAAGACATATTCTTGTCTCCTCACAGTTATTGTGGGTCAGGAACCTGCGCACGAATTATGGGCCTTCCTGTTCAGGATCTCTCACAAAGTTGCAATCCAATGTCCGCTGGGACCACTGTCAAGCCGGGGTGGACGTGGGCAGGCTCTGCTTCTACGTTCCACTTGAGGTGGCTGACAGAATGGGGTCCCCTGTAGCTTACAGCAGGTCTGTGCTGAGGCCTCTCTCAGTTCCCTATCTCTTGGTCCTTGGGTGGCAGCTTGCTCCATTAGGATGAGCAAGTGCCAGTGAGAGGGTGAAGGGGAGCATGGGGAAGAGGCCGTCACCGTCCTCAGAAGTGACAGGCAACACGGTTGCTGTATTCTGAGGAGTGAGTCGTTAGTCAAGCTACGCGCTGGGAGTCCCAGCCCTGGGGACTGCTGGGAGTCCCAGCCCTGGGGACCACTGGGAGTCATTTTGCAAGCTGCCCACCACAACTGTGCTCACCCTTTTGCTGTCTCTGCAACTCAGGAGAAATAAAAGCTATTTTGAAAAACAGTAAGGCCAACAAAACCCCACCATCAAACTATGTAACAGTAGAAGCCTGTAGTTTAGACCTTGGTGTCTGTATGATCAAGGATTCCCTCTAGGAATGGAGGCTTAAGGCTTTTTTTTTTTTAATTTAATTTTATTTTATTTTCTTTATTTTTTGGCCATTTGCTGGGTGACTTGTCTTGCTCAACCAAGAGCTTGTGAAGAAAGGAAAATTCACAGAGGAATGTTTGGTTCCTTTGGCATACGGCCCCCAAAGGAAAATCTGTGTTATTTTATTTATTTATTTTTAACACGAAATACTTTCAGAGAGTCACTGGATTAGCTGAAGTTTCTGTTTAGCTACACAGAGTTTGCACATTGCGACAAACTGCTCTCTGAAAATGACCGGATGCTGTGGGGGCCATTCTAAGAAAAACAGGAAGTGAAGGAATTAAACTTCCTCTTCTCCCTCATTCAAGATTGCCTGCGTTCTTTCCTTCAGTTATCTGAGGAGTGAGAGAGAGACAGTGGGATCCTGGGCAGGGAGGCGCACAACTCACGTCCCTGTACTTTGTGAGGCTGAGGCAGAAGAATCGTGACTAGAGCCATCCTGGGCTACATAGTGCGACCCTGTCTCAAAGATAAAAGCAAACCAAGCCCCCGGAGTCCATAAAAATGGATCAAAGTAGAAATATACAATGAAAAAAAATTGATATTTGGAAATTATATGTGGGCTCCTCATCCTGTTAGGTGTATCCGTAGGAGGAATGAGGAGGTGAGTCAAAGGGACTCAATTTGAAAATCAGAAAAGTGAATAAAGAGCTAGATATGTGCAATGAGTCTCTCTCTCTCTCTCTCTCTCTCTCTCTCTCTCTCTCTCTCTCTATCTCTATCTCTCTCTCTCTCTCTCCTTAATAGAAATACCTTGAGCCCCAGAATAGAAAGTCTTTTATAAGGTAGAAGTAATATTTAGGGTCCAAGGGTATATCTCAATGGGTAGTGCTTGGGGTCCTGGCTTCCATCTCAAGTACCACACACATGTATACGTGTGTACACCTATATATACATACACACACACACACACACACACACACACACATATACATATAAAAATCATGCACACACTGGCTCACAAATACACACACCATGCTTAAGAGATGCTAGCTGATCCTTTTTCATATAAACTGTTTAGCTTGGTGCCTAGGATTTTATATGTGGTCAGCAAATACACTTTTACCTTCATTGTCAGTCTATTTATTCTACTGATCCCTGCTCCTATATGATATTGGCAGTATGACCCTAGAGTCCAAATTGACTAGGCCTTTGTTTCATGAAGATCTTCCAGTCCTGGGAAATTCAGCTCCTTCTAAAGACTTGGAAGGTCAGGTCTAGTTTGGTTGAAGTTGTCTTTGAAATTAGAGTCGGTTTGCCCATGGGGCTAATGTTGCAAGTGGATCCAGTTCCCCTGTAGGGTGCTGTACTCCAGTGGCAAAGTGGGAAATAATAGTAATTTGCAGCCTAGTTTCAAGTGATTAGCTCACAAAGGCTCCATGGGAAGCCAGCCACGGTCACTCCAGCCAATCAGTATCCCATCCCTGCCTTGGTTGCTTGGTCCCCTTTAAGTCTGATGTGTTGGATGTCCTCACCGTGGGAACCAGGATGTAATTTCTCCACCCCGTGCCCTGGTACACTGCTGCCCGCATAGTGTTATCCCTGCATAGATGGATGAATAAGTTTGTGGTGACAGAGCACTGGCTGAAATGACACCACGTCGGAGTCTGGACTTACTTTGCTAGCGAGAGAATTGTTCAGGGTCCATGCTGAGTCTCAGAGCGGTTTCCTGATGTGGGGATTGCAGACAATACCATCTTCCTTCTCTTCACCAAGGACTGCCAGGGGCTGTAGGGAAATGCAGTCTGCGGGCCGGGTGCCTGTGTCCCCTGTGACTTCCTACAAGTATGAAAGGCTGGAGTCCACATATTGTCTCAGGGAATAGAGTAATTAATGCAGACTTCCTCGCTGTATGATTCTGAGGCCAGAGGGCTACTCGAATTCCCAGGTACTCTCAAAGGGGACATGGTGACCTGAATCACTTCTCTAGTGTATAGACGGCTCCCAGCTCGTGATGGTTTGATTTAGAGTTTTACCTCCACGTAAAAGTATAACCACACAGCCTTTCTGTTTTCCGCTCTACAGGAGACAGTATTTTATTATAAAATAGCTTGTGTTAGGAGATTTTGCCCACGGCCAGCTAATGTAAGTGCTTGGAGCATATTTAGGGTAATGTCACTAAGCTGCGCTCTTCGCTAAGTTAGGTTTATGCAATTGATAATAATTAAAGATTACATATTGATTATTAATGTACTCAAGAATTTTTCACTGAAGAATTTTTTGAGCAATGATAGTTTCATCAAGACATGGCCCCAGTGTAAACGAGGCACATGGATGTTGTGGGTGAATTGCATTCTGTCGACCCCAGGGTAGATTTTACTCAGCTCTCCCCCTGGCTTGTGGAGTCAGATTCGGTTTCCTTCTGCTGTCTCTCCAGCAGGAGCAACCGTGTCTCCACTCATCCGGGTCAAACAGTAGCCCCGTCTTCATAACATGCCGAGTAACCTGAGCTGTGCAACGTGAGACCGCAAAGGAGGCGTCTGACCACTGAGCTTTCAGTTTTCCTTTTGAAGAAATTTGCGCTTGGCTGGGGGATTGCTTTAACCTGATAGGAGCCCGTCAGGAAGGTTTGACAGGGACTCGGAGCACGGGGCATGTGCTTCTGACTTTCCCAACCGCCTTGCTGTGTGACCTTAAGGAGGTCACACGAGCTTCCGCTTTTGCAAAACCAGAGGATTAGACAAGACAGGCTGTGATAGTCTCAAAATATAGAATGGAAAAACTCTCCGTAGACAAGTTTCCATTACCATAAGCTTCTAAAAGAACAGTGGTCTTTAAACTGGGGGGCAGCCAGGCTTTTTCTTTTCTTTTCTTTTCTTTTCTTTTCTTTTCTTTTCTTTTCTTTTCTTTTCTTTTCTTTTCTTTTCTTTTCTTTTCTTTTCTCTTCTCTTCTTTTTTCTTTTCTTTTCTTTTCTTTTCTTTTCTTTTCTTCTCTTCTCCCCTTCTCCTCTCCTCTCCTCTCTCTCTCTCTCTCTCCTTTATTTTTATTTTATTTTTTTTTGAGACAGAGTCTCTCTGTGTAGCTCCAGCTGTCCTGGAACTCGCTCTGTAGACCAAGCTAGTCTTGAACTCAGAGATCTGCCTGACTCTGTCTCAGGAGTGCTGAGATTTCTCTGTCTTTTTTTAATGGATTTTTTGCCCCCTCCTTTTTAAATCAGTAGGCTTTGTTTTTCTTGCTTTCTGCTTCTGTTTCCATGTGTAGCAGTCATGACTCACTCGTCTTTTCCTCCGTGAATGCGGGTCACAGTCCAGTTGTTCCTGTAGGTCCATCCCAGTCAGGTGCTGGCAGGAAAGGGAAGTCCTAGAGGGCATTCGGGGCTCTTCAGCCAGCAGGTGAACCTGTCGTCTCCTTGTGGTCACCGGTGGAACAACAGCTTCCTGAAGACAGTCCACAGATCCCAGAGGCTCAGCTGCTTCTCTACCCATCACCACTCAGAGACATTTCTTGGCCCTATTCTTTACAAAATGTCCTGTTTTCTAGCCAAATCAACATATTTTGTTGTATCTTGCCTATGAAATGTATAGGCGGTAGATATTGAATCAAACCGTGAAAGTAAGACAAGACAACATGTACATTTGACGGGTATCCAGTTACATTTGAGTGGGCTTGCTACCCTAGCTCACCAGAAAAGCAGGCGTTTCACCTGGGCCATCTCTACAAGGCAAGGAGCGGATTTGACACTTGTAAGATGGTTAGCAGTTCCACCAGGAAGGGTATTTTGAGGGCTGGCCTTCAGGCAGGCTCTGCTGCACTGATTTGTGGACTTGGGGCATGGAGTCAGAGCAGAGCCCCTGGGACCCTAAATGTGTGCTCCCCGGGTGAGCATCACACCGGAGAGGATGCCGTATCTGTCGCTGCCAGGTGGAGAGTCTGTCCCAGGGCCCTAGGTGCTGGGGTGGACATGGGTGGGCACCTCTGAGTGAGCAGACACTCTCTGCTGTGCACCCAGAATTTCTCTGGGACCCCTGCAGACAAGGAAGGGTATCCTACCGTCTCCCACCAATGGAGTCGGCAAACCAGGGAGGTACTGATCTCTCTTATCCTCTCTGTTGGCACAGAGAAGGCAGGCAGGCCTTGGGGAATGCATATTGGATGAGTGAAGAATGAGTACATTGATGGAAGGTCCCTGAGAAAGAATTCTTAGAGCATAAACCATGATGGAAAAAAAAAAAAAAAAAAAAAAAAAAAAAAGGAAGGGGTATGAGTACAGACAGGGTGAGGTCCCCACGCTGCCTGTGTGGCAGCTTCCAGGACGCAGTTGCTTCCTGGAGGAATGCGTGCAGCATGGGGTGTTTTCTGTGCCTTCCTGGGCAGGGCAGGGCAGGGCAGGGCAGGGCAGGACAGGGTATTGCAGCTGTTTAGTTTCCGTTTCTCTGGGGGAGGCATGGATGAAGGAGTTCATCTGTAGGAAGGGCTTAAAACAGCTGAAGAGACAAATGAGCCGTCACTGGGAGGCTGGTGAGGAACCTGGGCCAGAGTCCACGGGAGAGTGTAGGCCAAAGGCAGCAGGCGTTGATTAAAGTCTTAACGTTCTTTTTTTTAAAATCAGTTCATAGTCTCTCTTTCTCTCTGGCTTGCTCATCTCTGTGACCCCCCCCCCCATGTTTTCAGATCACACCCAAGCTCACCCCACTCTCTACCCTAAAACTACCTCCTGGAAATGCCCTTAGTTCTCCTGGCCCGAGGTCTTCCTTTGTTTGTACTCTCTGGTCTGACTCTCGGATGTTGTGGTGTCTCCGCCGCTGCCATGCACCAGCCATGACAGATACGGCATCCTCACAGGTGTGATGCTCACCCGGGGAGCACACATTTAGAGTCCCAGGAGCTCTGCTCTGACTCCATGCCCCAAGTCCACAAATCAGCACAGCAGAGCCTGCCTGAAGGCCAGCCCTCAAAATACCCTTCCTGGTGGAACTGCAAACCATCTTACAAGTGTCAAATCCACTCCTTGCCTTGTAGAGATGGCCCAGGTGAAACACCCGCTTTTCTGGTGAGCTAGGGTAGCAAGCCCACCTGTATGTCAGAGAAGGACTTGAGGGAGTTCTCTTCTTCCATGTGTGTCCTGGGAATTAAACTGGGTTCCTCAGGCTTGATGCGTGCACCCTGTCTGAGTCATCTCATCGGCCCCTTGATCAGAATACTTAAAAAAAAAAAAAAAAGTATGAGTGTTTTGCCCACATGTATTTTATGTGCACCATGAGTGTGCGCAATGCCTGTGGAGGCCAGAAGAGGGTGTTGAATCCCCTGGCACTGGAATTACAGGTGGTTGTGAATTGGCCTGAACCTTGCGTGGATCCTCTGCAAGAGCAGCAAGTGCTATTAATGAACGAGTCATCCCACCAGCCTCCAGCTTTGGGCTTTTAAAATCACACCTTTAAGCCAGGAGGCGGTGGCACATGCCTTGTGAGGCCAGTTTGGTCTACAGAGTGAGTTCCAGGACAACAAAAGCTACACAGAGAAACCCTGTCTCAAAAAACCAAACCAAACCAAACCCAAAATGACTCCTTTAGGAGTAGGGGATGTGACTCCGTTGGTCAGAGCAGAGCGTGAGAAGTGCTCAGAGCCTTGGGTTTGATCTCTAGGGAGGTAAAAGCAAGGCTTGGGGTGCATCAGCCCTGCATTCCTAGCACTTGGAGAGGTGGTTGGGAAGGTCAGTTCAAGGTCATCTTTATCTGCACAGGGAGCTTGAGACTAGCTCGGGCTAGAGACACTGTCTCATAACAAATAAATGAATGAATAAACAAGGAAATGAAGAAACAAGGTCACATGTCTACCACATGAGAACCAAATATATCCCTTATATATCTCTAAGGTATCTGGGTTAGTCAGCTTTTTATTTCTAGGGGAAAACACTTGTGACAGGCAACTCAAAGCAGGGAAGCTGTATTTTGTCTCCCAGCTTCAGAGGTTCAGTCCATAGTGCCTTGAAAGCCCTGGAGGTTGTTAGCTGGAGTACACAATGCCCTTTCATGGGGAGATCCTGGTGTCTGTGTATGTGGGGCTTCCCCCTCTACCCAAAGGGGGCTTCTGCCTCAGCTTATGTAGCCTCTTCCTTCCTACACATGCCTGATGTCTTAAGTCCTGGCTTCCTAAAAAGTAGCCCTCTCTTGCTTTCTAGAGTGCCTTCCCATGACACCTTTTTCAGGCTTGCCCTCCACGGCCTGCTGTTTTCTGTCTCAGGCAGGAAGTCATTTGCTGCCTCCTGCCTTTCTCAGGCGTGAGTCGTCTCTCCAGACACTGTTAGTGTCAGCTGTCTGGGCTTCGCCCTTGTGAATTTGTGTCTGTTGTTCCCTAAACCGATTCACAAGGGTTTGGACAGGAAGTAGAGACACATGTCTGTGCTGGATTTTCACTGTGTAAGGGATCCCTGTCTTGACCAGCTTTAAAGACTTGTTTAGTCAAGAAAGGGCTGAGATGAGACCTTTATAGGGTTCAGCAAAACCGGAGGTTTATATCCAGTCATCAAACTCTAAGATGTTGGAAATATAGAAACTGGAATTTAGAAGTCTTCCATGGTGTTCCCTAGAGAGGCAGATTAACCTGACAATGTGACTTTGAAAAAAAAATACCTCAGCTCTCTTTCTAACAACATGGCAGGATGCCAAGCGTCTTCTCTAGACCCTTCCTCTGTACTCCAACCCTGGAATCATGTGAATTATGAACATGCTAATTGCTGCATGTATGTGAGATGTGTTTCTAAATGTGCTTTCACCATGCTCGTTTTCTTTTTAGGAAAGAAATGCATTTACGTTATAGAATGTTCTAGTAGGAGATGGCAGACGTCCTCCTCTGCTCCTGAAGTTCCGTCACTGTGCCCCCTTGTCACATGTTCATTTCAGGTCACAGGTGGCGGATTTTCATGGCTAATGCTTTTATTCTCTTCTAGGACACGGGTGTTGGGAAATCAAGCATCGTATGCCGGTTTGTCCAGGACCACTTTGACCACAACATCAGTCCCACCATCGGGTAAGTGACAGACATGTGTGTCTCTTTTGACATTGTGTCTTTTTAGGGCAAACACTTCTAACTCCATCAATGAGAACTGATCTCAACACCAGAAATTTAGGGCTATTCTTGTTAATTTTTTTTTTTTCTTGCCAACCTTCCTCCTCCTGAAGGACAAGACCATTTTCTTGACTATTGAGACAGTGGATCTGAAAAGCAGGTTGCCGTTATCTCCAGATGGGAGATGCTGTGCATTGTCGGCTCCTGGTGGGTGGCTAGATTGCCTGGTTTTCATCCCCAGGAAACTTGACTTATGAGAGCTGTTCTGCTTCCTGCCTCCTTTGCTCCTCACTGTCTTCCAGTGTCTGGCAGACTCAGCTCTCCCGTGTACTTAAGGGTAGCTAAGGCTTTTCCTGACACAGTTACCTTGCACTCAAATTTTCTCTTTTGGAATTTTGAGAAAATGTTTCTAAGCTCCAGGTTCAGGAAAAAATAAGGCTATCAGGAATACTTCCTAAGTGAAACATAGACTCATTGGAGGATGACGGAAATGGAATTCTTAGTTTCCAAAAGCTTGATAGATTACCTACCCCAAAGCGTGTTAACTCACTGAGCCAGAATTCTGGCCCGAGGACTCGTTTTGTTTAGTTTTTATGGCACTTTCAAAAATTTTTTAAAAATTTATTTAACTTTATTTTATGAAGGTATCAGATCCCCTGGAACTGGAGTTACAGACAGTTGGGAGCTGCTATGTGGGTGCTGGAAATTGAACTCAGGACCTCTGGAAGAGCAGTTAGTGCTCTTAACCGCTGAGCCATCTCTCCAGTCCTGGCACTTTCAAAATTTTCAGCCCGTGTATCAGTTACATTCCTTCTGCAGTGCCGAATAGCCGTGGGAGAGGGGAGGGGAACATGGCTTACGCTCGCAGAGGGTTCAGTCCATGGCTGCCTGGCTTTGTACGTTGCACAGAACACCATGGTAGCAGAAGCACAGAGTGGAGGTGAGCTGCTGTTCACTTTGTAGTGGCCAAGAAACAGGGAAAGAGAAAATCCAGGAAGAGGCTAGGACAAGATATAGCATCTGAGAACGTGCCCTTAGTGACCAGCTCCCTCGACCTAGACTTCTTTTCCTACTTTCCTTTTCTTTTTCTTTCTTTCTTTCTTTCTTTCTTTCTTTCTTTCTTTCTTTCTTTCTTTCTTTCTTTCTTTTTCTTTTTGGTCTTTTCGAGACAGGGTTTCTCTGTGTAGTTTTGCGCCTTTCCTGGAACTCACTTTGTAGCCCAGGCTGGCCTCAAACTCACAGAGATCCGCCTGCCTCTGCCTCCTGAGTACTGGGATTAAAGGCGCGCGCCACCACCGCCCGGCTCTTCCTCCTTTTCATTAATGTTACCCTATTATTAGCCCTTCAAAGGATTAATCTGCTCATCAAGTCAGAGTCCTCGGGATCTAGTGGTTTCTGGAAATGCTCTCACAGACACACCCAGGTGCATTCCACTGCTCCCTTAGGTATTTCTTCACCACAGCCGATTTTGAAGAACTGAGAGACTTTGTGCTTCTGGGCTTTCTTTCTTAAGAGACCCATGGATGCAGAGTGGTGGGCTTTGGCCACCTGCTTGGCCAGCCAGAGCCAGGCACATGCTACGGGGCGATAGATTCTCAAGCTTCAGGATTTCCTATGACTTACTATTACTGTTTTTTTTTTTTTGTCAGTATAATTTTCTCGCCTTATCGGCCTTGCTGGATTATGTTACCTGCCTGATCTTGTGGACGTTTCAGTTCATATCCCTGACCCAAGAGTTAGTTGTGATGGTTTCCACAGGTCGGAGCACATAGGTGGTCACAGAGCTGCAGACTCGACTCAGGCCGAGCCAGGCAGAGCTGTGGCTGTGGCTTCAGCATGATAGCACTTGTGTAGCATGGCTTGATCCCAGCGCCACCAAAAACAACCAGACAGACGGATGACAAACCAAGGGACTTTGTTCTCAAAGCCTACCTTGTTCTTCCTACTGAAATCACATTTGGAAAAGGACATCATCATCATCAGGAATGATGATTCAGAAGCATTAACCCATGTCACCTCAGCGACTCATACTAGTAGTCATGCCGATTGTGAAACAGGTGATTCAAGGGCCCTGTCCAGGCATGAAAGCTGCATCCCTGGAGCTTGCTGCACAGCCTGCACACATGATCATGCATGCGGCAGCTCTGTGAGTAGGAGTCTGTTTTCCACAGCAGCTGTTGCCTTGTGAACCTTGTTTTATTACATTATAAAAGAGTACTTATTGGCGGAGGGTGATGTTTGCATGCATGCCACAGTGTACACGTGGAGGTCAGAGGACAACCTGAGGGAGTGGATTCTTTCCTTCCACCCTGGGGGTCCTGGGGGTCAAACTCAGGTGTTCAGGCTCAGTGGCACACACCTGTACTCTGCCTGAGCTGTCTTCCCAGCCTGCTCTGTGAATCTTGTAAGTTTTAGGAGCATGCTGGGTCTTCTGAGTTTTCTTTACTTCTTGAGACTTCTGGTTTTCCCTTCCTTTCTGAGTCTTTTTTTTTTTTTTAAGATTTATTTATTTATTATGTTTACAGCATGTATGTCTGCAGGGCAGAAGAGGGCACCAGACCTCATTACAGATGGTTGTGAGTCACCATGTGGTTGCTGGGAATTGAACTCAGGACCTCTGGAAGAGCAGTCAGTGCTCTTAACCGCTGAGCCATCTCTCCAGCCCCCCTTTCTGAGTCTTATGAGCCTCCCCCTCCCTCCAGGAGGGATGTTTGAAATTGGGTGAACTATCTGAACAGCAGAGTGTAGTGAGAATAAAGATGAGATGCCATTTTCTACCTATTGTAACGGAAAATTTGGAAGGTGTAAAATGGTTGTGGAGAAGACCATCTCATAGTTATTCGTGTATAGGTTGGTATAGCCTGAGTTTGGCATGTGTATCAAACATGAAGCTTGATTTTTAATAATTAAGTTTAAAGCTGCATATGGTGGCATCTACCCATGATCCTAGCATTCAAGAGGTTAAGGCAGGAGGATTATGAATTTAAGGCCAGCCTTGGCTGCATAGGTAGTTCAAAGCTGTCCTGGGTTATATAGTAAGACTCTGTCTCAAACAAAAATAAATAAATAAAAATTAAAATTAAGCCGGGTGGCGGCGGCGGCGGCGGCGGCGGCGGCGGCGGCGGCGCACGCCTTTAATCCCAGCACTTGGGAGGCTGAGGCAGGCAGATCTCTGTGAGTTCAAGGCTAGCCTGGGCTACAGAGTGAGTTCCAGGACAGGCGCAAAGCTACACAGAGAAACCCTGTCTCAAAAACAAAAACAAAAAAAAAAATTTTTTTTTTTTTTAAAAAGACAAGGGGGTAGGAAGGTACAGCCTAGTGGTAGAGCAGGTAGTTAGTGATTATAGTTGAAACTCTGTGCTCAACCCCAGCAATCACCCCACAAGTAAATAAATAAGTGAAAAAGAAGATAGAAAAGAATTAAGTCTGTGGAAACAGTCATATAAGGCCACAGCATCTGCCACAGAACCCTGAATAGACTCATGACATGGCATGCAACATCAAGTCCTTTTAGACAGTGAGATTGATCAGTGCTCATTGAAAAGGAAAGGCTCATGGAATAGAAAGGGGGATACCTAACATTATATAGAGCACAATCCATTTTCCAGTTAAGAGTTGGTGTAAAAACAGTTGAGGAAGGACTTTTTAGCAGTAGCCATGGCTAGGTGCTGAACTGGGGGTTGATTTTTATTTCCTTCCTTCCTTCCTTCCTTCCTTCCTTCCTTCCTTCCTTCCTTCCTTCTTTCTTTCTTTCCTTCTTTCTTTCTTTCATGTATATGTGTGCTCTATAGACTTTGTGCCAGGAGAGGGCATCAGATCCCATTACAGATGGTTGTGAGCTACCATGCTGGGAATTGAACTCAGGACCTCTGGCAGAACAGCTGGTGCTCCTAACCACTGAGCCATCTCTCCAGCTCCTTCTTAATTTTTATTTCTTGAATTTTCTTTTTGTGTGTGTGTATGTGTGTGTGTGAGGTATACACATTGCTTAATGGAAAAGAATAAGGGTCCATTTTTAAATCTATTTGCTTTTATCAGTAGTTTGGAAGGTCTTGTTTAAGTCTTTTAAGAAGGAAATGAGTTGATCACTAAGTGTCAGATGTTAACCTTTGGTGTGAGCGTATATGTTGGTGGTGGGTGTGGAATTATAGGGACTCACTTGAGGTTTCTGCAATTAGCTTCTTATTCTTAGGAGAACCAGAGGCGGAAAAAAATAGTGCTGTGATGAGCCCTGAGGGCACTGTTGAGCTCTGTGCTGGACCATGCTGGGTCATAGAGAGTATGGGCAAGACTCCCTGAGCTGCGCCCTCCCAAACTGTAGACTGTGTCATTTAAGAAGAAGAACTTTGTTATGACATCTCAAAAGTTACCTTGATTCAATGATGGTACCTCACACGTAGTCTAGTTCCTGATGTGTCTAATTGTCGTTAGTTTTGATTTTCATTTTTGCAGTACTGAGAATTGAGCACAGGACTTCATTCATGCCAGTGAATATTCATGATGAATATTACATACCATACGCCACAATCCCAGCTCCTCTAAATGTTCTTAAAACCATCTTTAAAACTCTTTCCCCAGCTCCAGAATAAAGCCAAGGCTCTGATTCAGCTGTTTTCTCTTTTCTTTTAATTTAGATTCTAGAAACATCTCTTGGCCCTTTATTTTGTTTTTCATGATATTTGAAGCACCCACATCAGTTGACTTATGGAATGACTCTCATCCTACACTTACCTGCTTGCTACCTTATGATAACATCCAGACTAAACTTCTGTCTTGAGGTTTCTATTGCTGTGAAGAGACACCATGACCACAGCTACTTTTATAAAGGAAAACATGTAATAAGGTGGCTTATAGTTTCAGAGGTTCAGTCCATTATCACCAGGGTGGGACATGGTGGTGTGCAGGCAGATATGGTGCTGGAGAAAGACCTGAGAATTCTATATCTTGATCCAAAGGCAACAGAAAGTGAACTGCACGCTGAACTTTAGCATAGGAGACCTCGAAGCCCACTTCCACAGTGACACGCCTCCTCTAACAAGGCCACACCTCCCAATAGTGCCACTTCCTATGAACTTATGGGGGCCAATAATATTCAAATTACTATAGCATCTTTGGCAGAAACCACACAGGTGGATGTGGATGTTTCTTAGCCAGCTCAGGAGCTTCTCATAATGTTGACAGGGTGCTGGCAATGCTTACTTAATGAATGGGAAACTTTAGTGCACAGAAGAAAGGACATTAAATATTCTGTGTATTTGATTTTTACACCTCTCATGAGCCCAAAGAAAATGCTTGTTCAGAGGAAAGAGGTAAAAAAGAATAGCAAGTGTTTTATGATTTATTGATACCTTAAAGTGCTTCCCTTTTAATAGAAGCATGAAAGTGTTTTGTTGTTTATCCCTGTGCTGGATAGTCTTATGTCAACGTGACCCAGGCTAAAGCCATTTGAGAGAAGGGAATCTCAATTGAGAAAATGCCTCCACAAGACTGGGCTGTAGATAAGACCATAGGGCATTTTTTTTAAAAAAAAAAAATTAATAATTGATGGGGGGGGCGGGGCGGGGCGGCGCAGCCCATGGTGGGTGGTGCCATTCCTGGGCTGGTGGTCCTGGGTTCTGTAAGAAAGCAGATTGAGCAAGCCATGAGAACAAGCCAGTAAGCAGCACCCCTCCATGGACTCTGCATCAGCTCCTGCCTCCAGGTTCCTACCCTGTTTGAGTTCCTGTCCTGACTTCCTTCAATGATGAACAGTGATGTGGAAGTGTAAGTCAAATAAACCCTTTCCTTTCCAACTGGCTTTTTGGTCATGGTGTTTCCTTGCAGGAGTAGAAACCTTAACTAAGTCGATCCCTAAATCTATGCAGACTGGTTGAGATTTGCATATATTTTTCTGTACTTGCTACTAGTATTGAATTCATGTCAGCACAGGGAATATGTTAAGACAGCTTTCTGTTTATGCTGTTGATGTCAAAGTCTTAAAGACATAAAATAAGACATTTTTTTCTCTCACTTGTTATAAGAATATGGCTTTAAAATCTAAGATTAGATACTTAACATTTCTCTCATATCTAGAGACTATTATTCTAGGACAGTTGACTCTGTTTCTAAATGCATTTTCATTGAAAGGTTTTATGTTTATTTTATGGCTATCTGTATTTTGTCTGCATGTGTGTGTACACACCACGTGCATGTGGTATCTGAGGAAGCCAGAAGAAAGTATTGGAATTCCTAGAACTGGAGTTGGAGAGGGCTGTGAGCTGCCATGTAAGTTCTGGGAACCAAACTTAGGTTGTCTGCAAGAGCAGCCAATGCTCTTAACCACTAAGCCATCCCTCCAGCCCACACATTCTTTTTTGTTTTGTAACTCCAGCTGGATTACATAAAATGTAGACTATTTTATTTATAGCAGCACAGCCCTCATTTCTGCTTCCAAGGGGGCAAGAATTCTTGGGGTCTTCTTGAGGCTTAACATTTAACTTGAGTTCATGAGTTTCTGTGAAGGTTTGATAATGCAGGGTTTTGACTTTCTTTTCAGGGCATCTTTTATGACCAAAACTGTGCCTTGTGGAAATGAACTTCACAAATTCCTCATCTGGGACACCGCTGGCCAGGAGCGGGTAAGTACACGCTACTTCTGGCTTTCTAGAGACAAAATGGAGCTAGCCTCTGTATTTTGATAAGTTGTGGTCTTCTGTATTGATCTCCATCTGTTATAAAGAGAAGTTTCCTTGGTGAGGGGTGAGGACTATACTTATCTGTGGGTGTAAACACAAATGTTAAGATTGTTGTTAGGAATTATGCTGGTTTATAACCGTGGTAGTTGTAAGTTGACCTGGGCCAGTAGGTTCTTCTTCAGTGACAGGATCCTAAGTGGGAGGTGGCCAGGAGATGAGAAGATAAAGAAGAATGTAGGAAAGTTTGGCATCAGGAGGTCTTGCATAAGCTGTGTCTTATGCCAAGCAAGCTTGTTAAGGAGTCCAGCATCTTATATACTATTTTCAGGGGTAAGAAATGGGACGAAGTCCGCAGAAGCTACCGTACAGTGGGATGAAGTCAACAGGAAGCTTATCAGGCGATGTCGCACAAGGGCACACAGGGTATCTCAAAAGCATTGCAGTCGGAGCACACAGAGGCCTTGGGGACTGATACCCACAGCCCCACACTGTGGGAAGAGTTGGGTTCTCAGGACCTGAAGCCGAAGCCCCCTCAAGGCCTTGGCCTCAGGCCATTATCGTCTCTGCCAAGCGTATTTCTGGTTTTAGAGGAGGAGCTGTGTTCTTTCTCGAACATCAGGGTCTCAGGGAAAGCCTTGATTCAACCCAGCCCTCAACAGTAGTTTCTCCTCCAAGATCCGTTACTTCTCTAGCCCTGGATAGGTGGCTGGGTTTCCGGGACAAGACTTGATTTCCCTTTCCTTGAGTGGGTCTTAAGTCCAATTAGACAGCTGTTGGGCATTGACAAAGGATGTGCCCTGAGGGAGACCAGCTCCCTCTTTTTCCCCCAGGGTACTCTCGAGGAGGGAGAAGTGAGAAGTATGTAGATAGAAATATAGAGGAGAGAGACAAAACATGGGTGGTGATGGCACACACCTTTGATCCCCTGCGGGAGGCAGAGGCAGGCAGATCTCTGTGAGTTCGAGGCCAGCCTGGTCTACAGAGTGAGATCCAGGACAGGCACCAAAACTACACAGAGAAACCCTGTCTCAGGGGGAGAAAAAAGAAACATATAGCTCAGGAGGGCCTCTCCTGTGTCTACTAAAGGGCTATTAAAGGAACACCAAGGAGTGGAACAAAAGATCTCTCCCCAGCACAGCCTAGTGCAGACCATTCCAGGTACCTGGTGACCATGCATGTGGTCAAGCCATCCCCTAATGCAGCCCTGCTGGGAAAAGCAAGCTCAGATCTCACTAGGAAGCTTTTGTGGGCTCCACAGTGCACCACTACTGTACCCACAGAGTTAGCATGCCATGCTGGCTCTTGTTGTGGTTCCTAGGCATTTTAGTTAGGTGGGCCTGCTGGCTGCATCCCTTCCTTGGAAGCTTACATGGCACCTTTTGGTATCATGAAAGCTGGTCCTCCAGGAGGAGGCTTTTAGATCAGTTTCGACTCGGGGGCCTCTGGGTCCTGTTTCTGAAGTGCGTGATGTCTTCAGCGATGGGACTTCGTTTTCACCTCTGGGGGTGCAACCAAAGGCAAGAGCGATAGCCTGTAATGTGTTGGGAGTCTCATAAACAATCCTGACCACCAACTCCTCTGAGGGCTTCTCATGCCTGGTTTTGGTAGATGGTTCTTGTCAGCTCAGATGGAAAAATTTCATTTAGACTATTCTGTATATATTAGACACCGATTTAAATGTTTTATAGGTATTTTTAGGTAAGTAGTTAAAACTGTGATTCCGTTATAACTTTTTCATACATATTTACTGTTAGTTTATGCCCGCCTTCCTCACCCCTCTCTAGTTAGACCCCGCCCATCGTTCCCATTTACGCTATCAGATCACTGTACCCTGCTGTTCCCCTCTCCATTGCTCCCCCACTCCAATCCCCACTCTGGCAACCGATTGTTTTCATTGTGTCCCGGAGGTTTTGTTGGGTGGTGTTTTCATTTAAATTTCATTCCAGAAAATTTTTTTTATTTCTTTCTTGATTCCGTCCTTGATCCAGTCATACATTGCTTGTAGACAACAGATTTTGTTTCTTGGTCCATTCTGTCTGTGTGGTGTTCTGAATGAGAATGGCCCCTATCAGCCCATATATTTGAATGTTGGGTTCCCAGTTGGTGGAACTGTGTAGGAAGGATTAGGAGGTGTGGCCTCGTTGGAGGAGGTGTGTCACTGGGGGTGGACTTTGAGGTTTCCAATGCCCATGCTGGGCCCAGTCTTGCTCTCTTTCTGTCTTCTGCCTGCAGATCAGGATGTAAGCCCTCAGCTTTTTCTTAAGTGCCCTGCTTACCTTCTTGTGTCCATGCTTCCTGTTATGATGGTCATGATCTAACCCTCTGGAAATGTCAGCAAATGCTTCCATTATGAGTTGCCTTGGTCATCAAGTCTTTTCACACAATAGAAAAGTAACTAAGACAACCTATTTCTTTTGATTGGAGAATTGAGGCCATTCATATTTAAAGTTTCTATTGAAATGTGTGTGTTAATTGCAGTGATTATGTTGTTGATTTTGGGTGGTGGTGTTTGTGTTCTCAGTGGTAGTGATTATGGCTTTGTATTTCTTTCCACAGTCTCTTGGATTTGCTCATTTCTTTCTTCAACCTGAAATACTGCTTCCTATATATGTTTTAGGTTTGGTTTGTTGGATATACCTTTTTTTTTTTCTAGGCTATTTATATCATGGCAAGTTTTCTTTCTTCTTAAACTATGGCGGATAGTTTTTCTGAGGGTGTTAGCCTAGGTTGGCTGGACTGGAATACACTGCTCCAGGCTCTTCTGCCTGTCAGAGTTTCCACTGAGAAACCAGCTATTATTCTGATAGATTTTCCCTTATATGTAACTTGTATTTTTTCTCTTGTGGTTTTCCGGACCCTTCCTTTATTCTGTCTACTTATACCATGGGAATTTTCTGTCTGGTCTTGTCTATTTGGTGTTCTATATCTGTATGAATGTATCTTTCCTTTGGTTGGGGACGTTGTCTTCTATGATCTTGTTGATGACCTGGTCTATGCCGTTGACTTGGGATTCTTCCTCCTCACTGATGCCTATGATTTGGAGGTTTGGTTTGTACATGATGCCCTATGGCTCCTGTATGCCCTTTTCCTGTGTTTTTAATTTTTTCTCATATTCCTCGCTAATTTGGTTCAGATCTTCTACTTCTCTTCTTCTTGTAGGGCTTCCCTTTGGGTTTTCTAGTTGAGTGATTAGGTTTTTCAGTTCCATCTTCGTTCCAGCTTGAGTCCTCTTCAGTGTTTCTGTCTCCTTATTGAATTCTGTTCTCAAGTCCTGGGTTGTCTTCATTTCCATCAGCCTTGCTTGAGTTTCTCTGGGCATCACGCAGGCATTTATTCTAAGTTCTACTTTCACTGAGCTGTCTCCGTGTCCATCCATCTTTAAACTCCTTGAATTCTTTGATGGAGTTTAGGATTGTTCTTTCTAATCCTGTGTTCTGGGTCTCATCTAAGTAATTCCCGTTGGCGAATATCTCTACAGGACTGGTAGGTCATGGGGGAGATCCTGGCTCGATCTTTCTTGTTATTTGTAGCTTTTTTGATGGGATCTGGGCATGTGGACTTCTTTTGTGTGTTCTCTGTCTTATGTGGACAGAGCAGGTTGGGACAGAGGATGTGTGAGCTGGTTGGTTGGGCTTGGAGGCTGGAAATGACTGAGGTGGAATTAAACCAGGTGGACAGAGGGGCCCAGGCTGGTGTGGAGGATGTGCCCCTTGGTCCAAACCTGGAGTGTCAGGGTAGATCTGTCCGGGCAGAGAAGTGGGATGTGGTATGGGAGGTGCCTGGTCTAGAGATTGGTTGTAGTACAAGCAGGTGTGGCCAGACTAAGCTAGGACACTGGATCTGGGCCCTGGGCTGGATCTGGAGGGTTCCGAGGGGTCAGGCAGACTCACTTCACTAGACCCTGGAGAAGGTGTACACGATATGGCTGGGTGGAAAGTTTGGATGTTCAGCCTGCTTTCTCCTACAGCCTAGAACCACCTGCCCAGGGGCAGTACCCCCCACAGTGGGCTGGGCCCTCCCACATCAATCATTAATCAAGAAAATGCCCCCCAGCCCAACTTGGTGGGGGCATTTCCCCAATTGGGGTTCCCTTTTCCCAAATGACTCTAGCATGTTGACCAGAAACTATTTTATGTTGACCAGCTTCTATGTTAATTCGCTTAATGACCTTGTCTGTCTCTAAAAGCCGTCTGTTTCTTGTCTTTCTCTCAATGGAAGAATAATCCTTAATTTTCATTATCTGATTCTTATACAGTGCTCAGGTAATATTCATCTTATGGAAGTCCTCCCTTTAAAACTGAAGTTCTTTTTTTGTTTGTTTGTTTTTTTTTTTGTTTTTTTTTTTTTTTTTCGATACAGGGTTTCTCTGTGTAGCTTTGCACCTTTGCTGGATCTCGCTCTGTAGACTAGGCTGGCCTCGAACTCACAGAGATCCGCCTGCCTCTGCCTCCCGAGTGCTGGGATTAAAGGCGTGCACCACCACTGCCTGGCTAAAACTGAAGTTCTAAGCCGGGCAGTGGTGGCATACACCCCAGAGGTTGAGAGACCGAGGAAGGAAGATCTCTGGGAGTTTAAGGCTAGTCTGGTCTACAGAGTGAATTCCAGGACATCCAGAACTACACAGAGAAACCCTGTCTGGAAAAACAAACAAATAAACTGAAGTTCCAGTAATTTTAGAGTAAAGCATTTTAAAGAATATTTTAAGAATTGGATCATTTCCTGGCCTACAAATGCTAATCTCATTAAAATATCTGTTCTTCTTCAGCTGCTAAATTGAGAGCAAAGATTTTTTTTTCTTTCTTCTGGTGTTTCAAGAGAGGGTTTTTGTGGTGGCATTCCTGCTGAGCTGCACCTGGCCTGGCTCTGGAGGAACGCTCCCCCCCCCCAGCTCTAGTCCTTCCTCTGTTTAGCCACACCTTTTGTTTCTCTTATCACCCTATGTGAATCTTGTCTGAGAGTCAAGGATCCAAGAGTCCCCCAAGGATCAAAGGCCTATGCAAAACTTGGTCCAGGAAACCTGGAAAACCATGGTACCTGATAAATCAAGTAATTTGCACTTGGCATTTGGTCTCCGGGAGCTCCTTTTGGGTTGCTTTGAAGGTACGGAAATTAACTGGCTAAACTGTAATAGAGAGTAAATAAAAAATGCCCTAGGCGAAGGGAAAGTGCTTCATTCCCTCCAGGCTAGACCTGCCCCCTGCAGCCACGAAAGGCTAGATTCATTCTTAAGATGCCTCTGAGTCTTCATTCAATGAACCCTCCTGAACTCTCTCTGTAGACCAGGTTGGCCTTGAACTCACAGAGATCTACCTGCCTCTGCCTCCCAAGTGCTGAGATTAAAGGCGTGTGCCACCACCACCTGGTGAGGGCACAGACTTTTATAAAGTGCAGGCCTGGGGACCTTCTCTAAGCTGCCAGTCAGCTGTGCCTGCTGATCCCCAAATCCAGGCAACATATTCACAGAGAAATGTGTGCCTAGAGGGTGGCTCATGTCTTCTCACCTGGGTTTCTTTGCAGCTGATTGGCTGTTTTTTACTCGCTTATCTGTTTGGCCTCTGGGTTGTCATAGAAACTCCAATGAGTTTTGCCCAGTTGCCTTGGCCATGAAACAGGTGCTTTTAAGAAGGATGCTCGGTCAGTTTCACCGGAAACCCGCTTGGCAGGAGCAAGCAACAGTACTGCTTCTACTGTCCACTGACGTTCCTTGTGACTTGTGTGTTCAGACGTTGCCCGAATGCCCTGGATGTGATATCCTCTCTCCCCTGTACTGTGGTGTCCCTGGGCCTACCCTCATTGACAAGCGAGGTCATACATCACAGAGAGGTCGAGGATGCTGCTACTCACAGGCACATGGCAAATGAGGCATAAAGCTGAAATCTGTCTGAGCAATCTGGGTCCAGGCTTTCCTTTTTATTTATTTTTAATAGAAACCATACAGTTGAAAACAAAATCACCCACCCAGTTATTTCTACTGTTGGCACAGCCTGTCTGTCACTCCTCAGTCGCCTTTCTGTGCATTGATAGCTTTCTCGGGGAGGTCATGGCTCTGAGATCAGCTGTTTCCTTTGGATTGTACTGTGCCACCTAAGAGAGACTTCTGAGTGGTCTCCACAGAGCACTGCTGTTTACTGACCTGCCCTAGTGAGCTGATTGCGTTCAGTGAATTCGGTACTCCATCCCACTGACTGTGGAAACTCTGCCCAGTTTCTATGTCAAAGGGAAACAGCACCAGGAAAATTTGTTGATATTTCTAATAATCTTAATTTCTTTTTTTTTTCTTTTTTCTGTTGGTTTTTCTAGACCAGTCTGGCCTCAAACTCACAGAGATCCACCTGCCTCTGCCTCCCGAGTGCTGGGATTAAAGGCGCCCGCCACCACTGCCTGGCCATAACCTCAATTTCTAATTGTCTTAGTCTATTTTCCTAACATTTGGCTGCTATGGGTTTTGGGCACTGCTGATTATATTAACGTACGTGTGTGTGTGTGTGTGTGTGTGTGTGTGTGTGTGTGTGTGTGCATACATATGTATATTATTATGGTTCTGAATATGGAATGGAGCCACCTCCAGCCCTACATTCATAATTCCTAGGAGCACTGTGTGGCAGTGATATCCATCTTTGTGCTGCTGGGAAGGAGGTTTCCGGTTTGGCTAATGATTTCAGGTGGATGTTTTCAGAATAGAGGAGGGTGTGTGTGGGTGCCAGCTGCAGGGCCTACAGCCGTCGGTCGGTCTTGCTTCCCCTCAGTGGCCTGACCTGGTTATTCTCGGGCTGGCCTGGTGTGCTGTCCTTCGATGGAGTCTCCAGTCCGTCCAGCTTCTCAATTGTTTCTGCAGCTTGTTGCCAGCTTTAATTGTGGTTGTAATGACATTGCCTTATGGAGGAGCTAAAAATAAATTCTTGGCCACTGCCTGTGCCTATTGCTATTTGTTCTGTTCTGTTTCATTAATCATTGGAGTCCGGTGGATTTATTACACACACACACACACACACACACACACACACACACACACACACGTCTTTGTAGAAATCTGCCACCATCCTCCTCTCAGAATTTTAAACAAGCAATGTCTTTGGGGCCACATTGTAGCAATATAATGACACGGGTTTCAGTGCTGGCAGAGGGTGAGCACTCTGTTAGTGAGTCACTGTTTGTTCACCTGGGAGGGGAGTGTGCCAGCTTCTGCCTGGCACGCACAGTGTGCTAGCGAATGCCCTGCTTGCTGTCCAACACCAGTTCTCTTGTATTTGTGGCACAAATTCAGGTAGTCTGCAAGTTATTTTCTCCGTGAGCACAGACATCCATTCCTTCCCGGTTGAAAGGTGTGTTGGGCCTTGATAGGCAACCTGTATCTTGCTTTCTTCATGCAACCTGAAATCTGCAAGAGCAGCCAGTGTTCTTAGCCACTGAGCCACCCCTCAGTGGCTAATATATATATTAACAAAACATTAAAAATGAAAGAAACTGTAAGAAAAAACAATAGTAACACTATAAGGAAGCCAGAGCTGGGTGTCACAGGTTTGTAACCCCAGTTTCTCAGGAGGCTGAGGCAAGAGGTTAAATTTCAGTCACGCCTAGTGGCCCACACCTTTAATCCCAGCACTCGGGAGGCAGAGGCAGGTGGATCTCTGTGAGTTTCAGGCCAGCCTGGTCTACAGAGTGAGTTCTAGGCCAGCCAGGGCTACACAGAGAAACCCTGTCTTGAAAAACCAAACAAATAGACAGATCAAGAACTTCAAGGCCTTATGGGGTTAGGGTGAGTTCAAGGACTACTGGGCGATTTAAGAAGGCCTGTTCTCAAAAATAAAAGGTGAGGCTGGGGGCAGCTTGTGTCTGCAGACCTAGCGTTTGAGAGCAGCTGAGGCAGAAGGATCACCATGAGTTTGAAGCCAGACTGGGCTACAGAGTGAGACGGTGTCTCAAAACAAAGTAAAAAAGGTTGGGGAGGCTGGGGCTGGAGAGAGAGCTCAGCAGTTAAGAACACTTGCTGCTCTTACAGAGGACCTGGGTTCAGTTCCCAGCACCCACATTAGACAGTGCACAACCATCTATAACTACAGCTCCAAGGGATCTTACTCCCTCACTGTGGACCGATCCTTTTCTACATTATGAATATGTATTACTCTCATTGGTTAATAAAAAGCTGACAGGCCGGCAGCTGGGCAGGAAGTTAGGTGGGAAAGCCAAACTGAGAATGATGGGAAGAAGGAGGGTAGAGTCAGGGGAGTTGAGAAAGAAGACAGCCAGCTGCTGACCAGGCAGGACATGTAAAAGATGAGGTAACAAGCCATGAACCATGTGGCAAAGCATATATAGAAATATGGGTTAATTTAATTATAAGAATTAGCTAGTAACAAGCCTGAGCTATTGGCCAAATATTTATAATTCATATTCAGCCTCTGAGTCGGTTATTTAGGACTGTGTGGTCAGGACAGGAAACATTTGTTTACACTCCCTCCTTTGGCCTTTTGGGAACCTGTGTTGTGGGGAGCCTACTAGAGAAGACCACTCAGATAGTTTATAGCCTATCAAAAATCTTTATGCCAGCCAGCTGGGCTACACTCAGATATTTGGGATCCAAGTATAGCCCTGAGCGTTTAACAAGCAGTAATTCTCAACTTGTGGGTCATGACCCCTTTAAGACCGTTGAAAATATCAGATATTTACATTATGATTCATAACAGTAGCAAAATTACAGTTGTGAAGTAGCAATGAAAATAATTTTGCCGGGCGGTGGTGGCGCACGCCTTTAATCCCAGCACTCGGGAGGCAGAGCCAGGCGGATCTCTGTGAGTTCGAGGCCAGCCTGGACTACCAAGTGAGTTCCAGGAAAGGCGCAAAGCTACACAGAGAATCCCTGTCTCGAAGAAAAAAAAAAAGAAAAAAAAGAAAATAATTTTATGGTTGGGGGTCACCACAACATGAGGAACTGTATTAAAGGGTTGCAGCATTAGGAAAGTTGAGGACCACTGGGCTAGAGCAAGGAAGGGGTTTTTAAAAGCAAAAGCCACATCCTGGTATCTTGCTCAGCAGCTGCTGGGGTTGGGGCAGGTTTTACACAAGGAGCCAAGATAAATTCGAGCTGGGGCATCTTCCCCAACACACCCCCTGACAGGGTTCCTCTGTATAACAGCCCTGGCTGTCCTGGAACTCGCTGTGTAGACCAGGCTGGTCTCGAACTCAGAGATCCACCTGCCTCTGCCTCCCAAGTCCTGAGATGCACCACCACCACCTGGCAGCTGGGGCATCTTGACCGTGGTTTCCTAGAATAGAGTTGGGCAATTTTCCACAGGGTTTATCATCAAGGAGATCAAATTCTAGTCAAACCTAAAATGACCACAGCAAGAATACAAGATGGTGGAGCCTCTGCTCTGTCTTCCTGACACACCTGCACTCAAATGCACATACCCATGGACATAAACCCAGACACATAAAATGCAATTTTAAAATCTTTAAAAATAAACCTAAACTTTATACTTACAGAAACACTACAAAAGTAACCCAGCAATTCACTAGGTTGGTGTGGCCACAGCTAGCTAAGAAAGCCCAGGTTCTTAGGCGATTCAGAGGCGTAGTGGAGCTAGCAAAGGCCAAGCTAGAAGGTTGTTTCAGTCCGCACTGCACTCACCAAGGTATGTGATGACCAGAGGCAATCTTGCGTGTAGTGAGGAAGTGGGTGTTTCGTAATCTTCAGTAAGAGGAGCTGTAAGTACAGCATGGAGTCCAGCAAAGGCAGCCGTGAAGAGTCACGGCTGATAGTTTAATCTTCTATGGGCCTCTGTTGGGTTCTCTGTTGGGGTCTCAACCAGTTTGTTGGAGGGGCAACTTCACAGGCTTGATTCAGACATCGGAAGAAGTGATGGTGGACGTTTTCTGCAGACTGCTAACATTCACACAGGGAACAGAAGGGAAAGCTTTGACTTTTCTCTCTGAGCCTTACCCTGGGGAGGAAGTTTTGGCATTCCTCCAATGGTCGAAGGCTGTGGGGTCCTTGACGCGGCCATGCCGGCCCCACACATTCACTCGGGACCTCACTTAGGCTTTTCCTGCTTCCTACCGGGAACAGTGTAGAGAAAGAGCTGGTGAAGGGAGCCACGGCTGTGGAAGTCTCCTTGCTCTTCCTCTCTCACGGCCCCCTCTTAACTCCTTCTCGACTCAAACTGTGGCCTTGTCCTTCTTGTCTCAGGCTCCAGTTGCCTTGGGAGCCGTGGAACCCAGCTTTTGTACGATCTGGGCAAGCCACCCTGGTGGCTTCGGTGGTTAGAAGCCGTAGTTACAGAGCATGCTTGTGTCTGCATTTGCTTCTTCGTCACTTTGTTGGTACCTGGAGTATTATTATTCACCTCCTTTCTTTTTCCAAAGCTCAGCTTCTTCATCTAGATCCAGTTCCCATACACTTCATGTTTACAGTGTGGAGGTCGGTGGGGTCTGCAGTATTCAGAATTGTGCAACTGTTACTGCAGTCATTTGTTGTTGTTGTTGTTTTTTAGAACATTTTCATCTTTATGGAAAGAAACTAGGGACACATTTGTCCTTAGTTAGTGTTTCCATTGCTGCAGCAAAACACCATGACCAAAAAGCAAGTTAGAGAGGAAAGGGTTTATTTGGTTTTCACTTCCACATCACTGTTCATTATTGAAGGAAAGTCAGGACAGGAACTCAAACAGGGCAGGAACCTGGAGGCAGGAGCTGCTGCAGAGGGAATGGAGGGGTGTTGCTTACTGGCTTGCTTCTCAAAGCTTCCTTAGCCAACTCCCCCCCCCCCCCACCCCCCGAGACAGGGTTTCTCTGTATAGTTTTGGTGCCTGTCCTGGATCTCACTCTGTAGACCAGGCTGACCTCAAACTCACAGAGATCCGCCTGGCTCTGCCTCCCCGAGTGCTGGGATTAAAGTTATATGCCACTGCTGCCCGGCCTTAGCCCACCTTCTTATAGAACCCAGGTCCGCCAGCACTCAGTAGGCAAAGGCAGGCAGATCCCTGTGATTCAAGGCCAGTCTAGTCTGCACAGCAAGTTCCAGGCTAGCCTAGGCTACTTAGGGAGCCAAACACCAGCATTCATCACTTTTTCCTTCTACCTGTCTGTGTGGTGAGCTGTCTCCGTTCCTGTTACTATTCTTTCTCCCCCATGGTGGAGTCCGCCCACAAACTGTGTGTGAATTGTCAGATGTCATATAACTGTGAGTAATGTAGCGCAGAACCCATGTTTAAGCATAAAATCTATGTGTGCTTCATATCTATCTTTTATATACAGCCCGAAAGTAAAGCTGCGTAGTGTTTTATTGTTACTGGCACCTTGTGGCATTCCGTCTTCAAATATTGGAACATTTTGAACTTTCAGAGTCTATACTGTGGACTGTTTATTTGTTCATTGGCTGATAGGCATTTGGGATATTTCCACTTTGGGCTATTATGGGTAATGGTGCTGTGAACATTTATGTTTCTGTGTGGGTGTGTGCTACTTGAGCATCGTGGGTAAAATATCTAAGAGTCGACTCAGTGGGTTATGTGGTAGCTATGGTTACCATTCAGAAGAGCCTGTGGTTACCCAAGTGGCTATGCCATTTTAGATTCCCACCAGTAATGCTCAAGGTCGTAGCTGCTCCACATTGTCACCGGCCAGTGTCACCAAAATGCACACTTATGTTTTCTTCCAAGATTCTTATAATTTTGGTACTTACTCATGCTTCTGCGCTGCACTTGGAGTTGACTTTTGTGCATCTTGTGTGGAAGGGATCCAACTTTACTTGATACGTCTGGCTAGTCAGTTGTCCCAGTGGGACTTATTGGAAATGCTACTCTTTGCCCAGCTGACTACCTGGCACCTTCATTGAAAAGCCGCTGAGCATCAATGTGAGGCTTTCATTCTGGCCTTGAGTTTACTTCCCATGACCTAGACGCTCACCCTACACCAGTACCACGCCACTCTCAGGACCATCTTTGTTCTAGGATTTGAAAAGAAGTGTGAGCTCTCTGATTTTCTTCTTTTCTGAGCTTGTTTAGACTCACCTCATCTGTTTAGACGCACATTTCCACTGAAAATCAGCCTTCAGAGAATCGGCTTTCACAGAGAAGCCAGTCAGGTTTTTTAAACTTAATTTTTAAAACTGCATTTTATTCATCTTGTGTTCTTGTATGTGTGTGTATGTGTGTACCTCAGGCAGGCAGCTTTACCCACTGAACTATCTTTTTGTTTGTTTGTTTGTTTGTTTTGTTTTGTTTTGTTTTGTTTGAGACAGGGTTTCTCGCTGTAGTTTTGGTGCCTGTCCTGGATCTCTCTCTGTAGACCTGGCTCTACCCACTGAACCATCTTGCTGGACCATTAATTTTTCTCTTTTAGTGTCTAAAATAATGGATTTCATATATGTCTATCTTTGTGATTTGCTCATGTTCATCCAACCGTTACCTCTTTTGACCTGCCCTCCGTTTGTGTCCTGCTGGCGTCCTCCCCCAAACTTGTCCCCTCTGCTTTCACTTCACACATATATAAAATTGTATATAGAGTCTGTATATGGAAGAAAACATTGACTATTTGTCTGTCTCCCCCATTATCCTCTCTTGATCCCCCTCTCCATTTCTCTCCTCTTTAGAGGATTTTTCCTCTCCTTCATGTCGTCCCTTCTACTTTCATATCTATCTATCTATCTATCTATCTATCTATCTATCTATCTATCTATCTATCTATCTATGTATCTATGTATGTATGTATGTATGTATGTATGTATCTATCATCTATCTATCTACCTATCATCTGCCTATTATCTATTATCTGTCTCTACCTACCTGCCTACCTACACACACACACACACACACACACACACACACACACACACACATATAAATTAATTTAAAAAATTTTACATATGAGAGAAATATAATATTTGTCTGAGTGTGGATTATTTCACTTATTTTCTTGAAAATGATGTCATTTCATTCTTCTTTAGGGCTGAGTGAGACTCTGTTGTGTGTGTGTGAGTATGTGTGTGAGTGTGTGTGTAGGTCACAGTGTGTGTATATCATAGTTTCTAATACATTCATCTGTTGGTAGACATCTCGGCTGGTTCGATGTCTTGGCTGTTGTGAATAGTGTTCCAGAAGCCAGGTATGTGTCAGGATTCCTGGTCATGCCAACTTACGTTTCTTTGGGTGTGTACCCAGGAATGCCATGTGACTAGATCACATGGCAGCTGTAGTCTCTGTTTTTTGAAGATCATCCATAGTGACCTCAGTCGTGGCTACAGCACCTTTCTTTCCCACCACCAGTGCTTAAGGATTCCCACATCTTCACCAGCCTTTGTTCTGTATCGTCTTTCTGATTGCAGGGAGATGGAATCCCCGTGTAGTTTTGGGCTTGTAGTTCTCAGATGGCTAAATATTTATTTCTTTTGAGAAATGTCTGTTCAATTTATTGGCCCATTTAAAATTTATTATTTATTATTATTATTATCGTATGTGGGCATGATGTGTATGTGAATGTGTGCGTGCCACACTTCATATGTAGAGGTCAGAAAATAACTCTGTGGTTGGTTCTCCTTCCGTGTGTGTGTGTGTGTGTGTGTGTGTGTGTGTGTGTGTGTGTGTGTGTGTTTCCAGGGATCGAACTCAGGCCATCAGGCTTGCCCGACAAGCACTGTTACAGGCTGGGTCATCTCATTGTCCCAGTTTGTCCATCTTATCATTTATATGATTTTTTTTATCATGTCTGGCAATTATTTCTTTTGCTATGTCAAAGACTTGGTCAGTTTATCCGTGCCTCACCGGGTAGGCCACACTGGCCTTGGATTTACTGCATTTCTCCTGCCCAATATTCCCGAGTGCTGAGATTACGGGTGTGCCACCATGCCCAGCAGCCATTTGTCAGGTATCTCCTGGGACACTGGAATCTTTTGACAAAAGTCCTTCTTTATGCCTATTTGTTGAAATGTTTTCCTCTGGCAGGTTTAATGTATTTGATATTTAATTTTTTCATTTTTTTAAAAAGATTTATTTATTTATTATGTATACAGTATTCATTCTGCCTGCACATATGACTATAGGCCAGAAGAGGGCACTGGATCTCATTCTAGATGGTTGTGAGCCACCATGTGGTTGCTGGGAATTGAACTCAGGACCTCTGGAAGAACAGCCAGTGCTCTTAACCTCTGAGCCATCTCTCCAGCCCCTAATTTTTTCATTTTTATTGAGACAGGGTCTCACTATATAGCTCTGGCTGTTCTGGAACTTACTATGTACACGGAGACACCCTGGAACTCGGAGATCCACCTGCCTCTGTCTCCTGAGTGCTGGGATTGAAGTTGTGCACTGCTGATCCTGGCCCTCAAAGTATTTGGTCTTTCAGTCAGGTCTTTGATCCATTTTGAATTGATTATTTTGAGAGGCAGAGACCTAGGTTAAGTCTTGTCCAGAGACAGATGCAATCTGAAACTATATACCCCAACATTTACTGCATATACATTTACAATCCTTGTATTTTCTTGATGGATTGTTCCATTTTAATATAGAGTGACCTTATTTATCTCTTCTTAATAATTTTGGCTTGGAATTTATTTGGTCAGACAAAACATATGTACTCTTGCTTGTTATCAGCCCCCACCTGCTTGGTATATTGACTTCTATCATTTTATTTTTACCCTGAATGCATCTTTGATAGTGAAATATGTTTCTTGTAGACAGCAAACAGTTGTGTTAAAAAATTCCAGTTAGTTAGCCTGTATCTTTTACTTGGTGAGTTCTTACATTTAGGATTGTTATAGAGGGAGTATATTAGTCAGGCTTCTCTAGAGGAATATAACTGATAAAATTATATATATTTATATATATATACATTGAGTATATGTGTATATCATATATATATATATACATATATATATATATATATATATATAAAATGAACATATAATTGTGACAGCTGTTCTTGGTTGTCGACTTGACTATATCTGGAATGAACTATAATCCAGAAGTAGAGGGCACACTTGTGTTCTAGATCTTGAGGCAGGAAGACAACATGCCTTTGATCCAGATCTTGAAGCTGGGTGACATACACCTTTAATCCAGTTCTTGAGGTGGGAGGGTTCACCTTTACCTTTAATCTGGGCCATACCTTCTACCGGAAGCCTGTATAAGGACAATGGGAGAAGGAAGAGTTCGTTCTTCGCCTGTTTGCCCTTACCTTGTTAGACATTCCTTCACTGGCATTGGAACCCACTTCTTTGGGATTCCAGCACATAGAGAAGACCAGCTGAGATACCCAGCCTTGTGAGAATGAGCAACTACTGGATTCTTGGACTTTCTATTCACAGCTAGCCAATGTTGGACTTAGCCTATAAGTCATTCCAATAAATCCCATATATATTCATACATATATATATATATATTCACACACATATAGATTCATTCTATAAGTTCTGTGACTCTAGAGAATACAATGCACACACACACACACACACACACACACACACACACACACACACACACACAGGATTTATTAGAATGGTTTACAGGTTGTCCTCCAGCTAATCCAACAATGGCTGTCTACCAATGGAAGGTCCCAGAATCTGGTAGTTAAATCTGCAAGGCTGGATGTCTCACCGGTCTTCCGTATATGCCAGAATCCTAAAGAAGTAGACTCTAATGCCGTAAAAGAATGAGCCTGCCAGTGAGAACAAGGGCAAGATGGTAAAGAAAGAGTTTCCTTCCATGTCCTTCCATAGGCTGCCACCAGGAGGTGTGGCCCAGCTAAAAGTGAATCTTCCCATCTCAAAAGATCTGGATTAAAGGTGGGTCTTCCCACTTCAAATGGTTTAATTAAGAAAGAAAGTCCCTCACAGGTGCACCCAGATACTTGGGCTTTTGTTAATTCCAGATGTCATTGAGTTGACAACCAGGAATAGCCACCGGTTTGCTGATGCTTTTAATATTTCTCCGTTGGTTTAAGTAACATTTGTTACTTTCTTTCTGCCTAATGTATCTGAGAAGTTTGCGGGTTTTCTGAGTCAGCCCGACCGAGTCTTTCGTGGCTCACCTTTGTTCATGTACTTCTCCATGGAACTCACTTCTGCAGCATTGCTGACTTGTGGGTCATCAGCTGCTTTAGTTTGTGTTCGCCTTGAAATGTCTCCTTTGTCAATGATTTTCAAAGGTAACTTTGGAGGGCAGAGTACTCACGGCTGGCTGTTGTTTACTATTCTGCTTTTTGGGCTTTCAGCATCGCTGCTGAGAGGTCATAGTTCTGATGGACCAGCTTTTGTGTGTGACTTGGAATTTTTTTTTTTTTTTGATCTTGCAGCTTTTAATATTGTTTCTTTTTCCTGCCTTTTAACTATAAAGAGCCATAGAAGGTTCTTCTCTGGTCCCATCTGTTTGAAGTTCTGAATACTTCTTGTTCTTGAATAAGATTCTTTAAATCCCCAGATTTGAGTAATTCCGCTATGACATTATGATTGTGTCATATACTTTTATTTTTTATATTACTAAACTGTACTCTCTTTTTGAAGCAAATGTAGGGAAGATTTTTATTATAGACTTTAAGTATGGTGCCAAGAGGGGCCAGAGAAACATGCAAGAGAAAGTCAGTATGTAATACATGTCCAGGAATGGATGCGGGTCTCCCCTGTCCCTGCTTTGACGTCTGAGTCTTTTCTCATACTTGTGTTCCATGATACTCCCTCTTGTGTCTGATCTGGTGTACTGATGTAGACGGAATTCTAAACGGTCTTATTAAATAAGAAACACAGAGCCAAACACAGAGGTACAGCCTAAGAGATCAGAGCAAGAGTCATGACTCCCTTCAGCTTACCATTCACTGTCGTCCTTCCCCTGAGAGAGAGACCTTCTTCCTGTGTGTCTTGAGTTTTATTGCCTTCCTGTTCTGCTTTCTCATTGGCTCTAAGCCCAGCCACATGACTTCCTCATCACTGCCTGTCTATACAGACCTCCTGGTCTCTATGGTTGATACTGGGATTAAAGACTCAAGGGTCACCAGCTTGGCTGTGTCCTTGACCACACAGAGACTCTGCCTGCCATGTGATTGGATTAAGGGCGTGGGCTACCACCACCTGACTTCTATTCCTGGCTGGCTAATGACCTCTGATCTCCAGGCAAACTTCATTTATTAACATACAAATAAAATCACATTTTAAATAAAATCAGCACAATTAAAATATCACCACAGATGTACCTGGGAGTTTTCCACTGATTGATTTTCTCATGTCTAACATTTCTGGGTGTAAGGTTTGATTTTTTTTCCCTCCTAAGATCTCAAGTTTTGGTTTTTGAATTTCTCATCTGGGCTACCGAGCTTCTTACCTGTGCTCATGAATTTTTATCCAGATCTTGAACTGATTCTCTAATTCATTGGTCTCTTTGTACCCTTGTTGAAGTCGTTGATCAGTTTTACACGTTGAGTTTTTAACTCTTTGACGTTTCATCCATTTCAGGATTTTTATATATGGTACGGAATTATTAGGATCTTTGGGGTCATTGTCTTAACTTGATTTTTTTGTTTGTTATGATTTTTGTGGTTTCATGTTGCAATTTGTGTAGCTGTGGGCATGGATATTTCTTTCAGTTTTATTTTGGGATCACCTTAGGGAGACCATCTTCCTGAGAACGAGATTCTAGTACTGCGAAGAGGGAGATGAGCCGCTGCCCCACAACAAAGATGGCCTAGAACTGGGAGCGAGGTCTGTCAGAGCCAAGTACTAGTAACAACCACAGCGTGAGAGATGGGTCAGATGTCTGTCCGAGCTGCCTCCCTGTTAGGGGCTTCTCTTGCTCCGTGTACCAGGAGCCTCTGCCGGCCACACCTAGCCTTGCAGCCTGTGGGTGAGGCAGGCCCTCTCATGCTTCACACACTTCCAGTTGGTACTCCTCGGCTGGCTAACGGTTCAGCCCAAGGGGTGTTCCCCGCGTGTGCTGTGGGGTTGAGAAAGCAAACAGAGCCTCTGAGGTCTGTGCTTTAGGGTCAGTCTCAGCTGCAGCTCTCCCCACCCCAGGGAAAGGATGAGGCTGTGCCAGTCAAGCACTCTGCGGGAACTGAAGAGTTCTTAGGGCCCCCGGATGTGAGCCTCAAGACGGGCGTCTCCAGAGGTTGGCCCGCCGCTGCTGGCTGACTTCAGGCTTAGGGCTGTCACTCTCTGCACTTAGCCTGAAGTCAAAGAGTCTGCCCAGCAACCCAGACCAGGGCGGCTGACCACAGTGCCCTTCACTGCTCAAGATTTCTGCATCCGGCCTTCCTCTCCACAATGACCTTCCATGGCCATCTTCTAACCAGGCGCTGTGGAGGGTTGTCAGTTTCCCTACCCTGTGGTGGCTCTATTCTTTTCGGGCTTTGGGGTTACCTTAGTCTGAAACAATAGGTTTCGTCCACACGGCTCAGGTTACAACCCGCATGGGCACAAAGGGACAAAAGCAGTCCACGTCCTGGTTTGCTTTCGCTGTGACTTAGGGGGAGGACAGGGTTAATGTGCCTTACAGTTCCATGTCACAGTCACAGTTCGTAATTGTAGAGTCAGGGCAGAACCTCTAGCAGGAACTGAAGTGAAACCATGCTGGCTTGCTCTCTGTTTCCCGGGTGACTCTAGGTTGTGTCCAGTTGACGGTAAAAACTAAGTCCCACAGACCTCCTCTCAAATTCTGCCCTGTCGTACAGGAGTTACTGTCTTCCAGAGTCTCAACTGGACTCGAGACTCACAAGAAGCATAGCTTGTCTGGATAAAGGGCTGAACAGGCTCCTTTCTTACACATGCCAGAAACGTAAGACAGTGCTAGTAGACATGTGTTCCAAAGGCTTTGGTAAAGCCGTGTGTAGTAGTGCAAGCCTTTCATCCCAGCACTTGGCAGAGGCAGGCAAATCTCTGAGTTTAAGGCCAGCCTGGTTTACAGAGTGAGTTCTGGGATGGCCAGGGGTACATAGTGGGACCCTGTCTTGAAAACAAACTAACAAACAAACACAAAAACAAAAAAGAAAAAGAAGGCTTTGATCTGTGACACCTGTGTGTGCCTCTGTGACACCTGTGTGTGCATCTGTGACACCCGTGTGTGCCTCTGTGACACCCCTGTGTGCATCTGTGACACCCCTGTGTGCATCTGTGACACCGTGTACATCTGTGACACCTGTGTGTGCCTCTGTGACACCAGTGTGTGCCTCTGTGACACCCGTGTGTGCATGTGACACCTGTGTGAGCATCTGTGACACCCATGTGTGCATCTGTGACACCGTGTGTGCATCTGTGTGACTGGAAGCTCTTTGAAGACCTCTACCTCCTCTTTACCATGGCAATTCTGGATCATGTTGGACGGCTGTTCCTCTCTACAAGATCACTTCCTGAATTTGGATTCCATACTCAGGGCAGAAAGGAGAGAACAGAAGGGAAAGGCACAACCCACTTTCTGTGACACTAGTTGCCCACATTGAGCACTCTCTGAATGCACTGAGTGTCATCTTCTTCTGATGACACAGGGTAATGCAGGGTGATGGGAACCATCTGATGACCCAGGAGGGTAATGCAGGGTGATGGGAACCATCTGATGACCCAGGAGGGTAATGCAGGGTGATGGGGACCATCTGATGACACAGGGGGGTAATGCAGGGTGATGGGAACCATCTGATGACACAGGGGGGTAGTGCAGGGTGATGGGAACCATCTGATGACACAGGGTAGTGCAGGGTGATGGGAACCATCTGATGACACAGGAGTGTAATGCAGGGTGATGGGAACCATCTGATGACACAGGGTAGTGCAGGGTGATGGGAACCATCTGATGACACAGGAGGGTAATGCAGGGTGATGGGAACCATCTGATGACCCAGGAGGGTAATGCAGGGTGATGGGAACCATCTGATGACCCAGGAGGGTAATGCAGGGTGATGGGAACCATCTGATGACACAGGAGGGTAGTGCAGGGTGATGGGGACCATCTGATGACACAGGGTAGTGCAGGGTGATGGGAACCATCTGATGACACAGGGGGTAATGCAGGGTGATGGGAACCATCTGATGACACAGGGTAGTGCAGGGTGATGGGAACCATCTGATGACACAGGGTAATGCAGGGTGATGGGAACCATCTGATGACACAGGGTAATGCAGGGTGATGGGGAACCATCTGATGACCCAGGAGGGTAATGCAGGGTGATGGGAACCATCTGATGACACAGGGTAGTGCAGGGTGATGGGAACCATCTGATGACACAGGGGGGTAATGCAGGGTGATGGGAACCATCTGATGACACAGGGTAATGCAGGGTGATGGGGAACCATCTGATGACACAGGAGGGTAGTGCAGGGTGATGGGGAACCATCTGATGACACAGGGGGGTAATGCAGGGTGATGGGGACCATCTGATGACACAGGAGTGTAATGCAGGGTGATGGGAACCATCTGATGACCCAGGAGGGTAATGCAGGGTGATGGGAACCATCTGATGACACAGGAGTGTAATGCAGGGTGATGGGAACCATCTGATGACCCAGGAGGGTAATGCAGGGTGATGGGAACCATCTGATGACACAGGAGTGTAATGCAGGGTGATGGGAACCATCTGATGACACAGGGTAGTGCAGGGTGATGGGGACCATCTGATGACACAGGGTAGTACAGGGTGATGGGAACCATCTGATGACACAGGAGGGTAATGCAGGGTGATGGGGAACCATCTGATGACACAGGAGGGTAGTGCAGGGTGATGGGAACCATCTGATGACACAGGGTAGTGCAGGGTGATGGGAACCATCTGATGACACAGGAGGGTAGTACAGGGTGATGGGAACCATCTGATGACACAGGGTAGTGCAGGGTGATGGGAACCATCTGATGACACAGGGTAGTGCAGGGTGATGGGAACCATCTGATGACACAGGAGGGTAGTGCAGGGTGATGGGGAACCAGAATTTTAGGGCAACCCCCACCGGCTAGGCTCAGCTCCCTATCTTGATATGGCCTCAAGAAAACCAGACAGCGAAAAGCAGAGAAATGGTGGGCACGGTGGTACACAGCTGTAATCCTAGCACTCAGGAGACTGAGGCAGGATTGCCACAGGTTTGAGGCTAGCCTGGGCTACACAGTGAGGACTTGTCCCAGTAAACCAACCACTGAAGAGAAGGGGAGAGGGAGCAAAGGAGCAGTGAGGGAAAGGCAGAGAGTGAAGACTGAGTCAGTGCGGCCACATTGTGAAGAACAGATAGAGGAGTGAAGGGCTTGGAGCTGGAAGAATTGGGGCAGGACGCAAAGGTACTGAAGCAGCCCTGGTCAAGGTGTGACCCCGCTAATCCTTGACTCAGCTCCAGCGCCGCAAGATGCTCAGGAGTCTTTCACTCCTGTTTTCTTCGAGGTGACTACTTGGGCTAGAATGAAGTGTAGGCCACGGGTAATTGCCCTGCCCTGGGGCTGATCTGGCCTCAAGGCTACTGCAAGGTTAAAATAGTAGGTCTGCGCCCTCAGCCTTGAAGATGGATGTAGTGTGACAGGCAGGCAGTCAAGACACGCCTTTAGGATGCCTGATGCCTCCTGTGAACAAGAACTCTCGAGAAGGAGCTGTGTTTGCAGAGACAGACTGCTTAGAATTCCAGTTCTGTGGAGAGGTTGGAATGTTGTGGGTCCAGAGGCTGCTTCCCTTATCCTGGGCTAGTTCCAGTCCTCTGGAACAGCCATTCCTTGCCCGTCTCTATGTCTGAACTAACATTCTGTGACCAATAGATTAAAAAAAATCTTTAGGAATTTATTAACTTAGCAGACCGCTACCTTGCACCTACCCCAAAGCTCAGATAATATGTTGAGCTTTAGATAAAGCTCTAATCTCCTACCTCACTCTCTGACTCACCCACCAACGTGTTTTAAACTTGCCTTCATTTATGACTTTCTTTGTTCTGTAAAACTATAAAAACTAAACAAAACTGCTTCCACATTGGAACATGGAATTTGGAGTAACCTAAATCTGTGTTCTCCAGGCCATGGTCCCTGCCAAATGGTTCCAGAGTAAATGCTTATTCCCTTTAAGATGAGTGCCATGGTTTTTGCATGGACCCTACTCAGAGCCAAACAGGAGTTTGAATCAAAGTAAAGGAGACAGACACAGGAGGAGACAGACACAGGAGGAGACAGACACAGGAGGAGACAGGCACAGGAGGAGACAGACACAGAATGACGGAGGCAGGTAGAGTGCCTGGCTTCCACCTTGCTTTTAGTTTCCTGGTGGGTCTAGTGTGGAGTCAGTTTTTTCTCTTTTAGCAAAAACAGATTTTAGGTGACTGTTATCACTAGGTATTATTTTGGACTTTTAGGAAATTCCAGTGCTTACCAACACCCTGAAATCTGAATTGAGGCTCATGACCTTGGGAAGCAGTGGGGGAAAAGTGCATTTCTAATCAGAGCAAAATTTTAAACACGTATGATTATTCCAGTACTTGTAAGATTCTAGTTTTTTGTACCATATTTTTATTTATTTGTTATTATTATTATTATTTAGTTCTGAGAATTGAACCTGGAGCCTGATGCAGCTAAGAGCAAGCCCTCCACCACTGAGCTCTAGCACCTATTCTGTCTCATAGAAACCCTAGTCTTGGAGCTGGAGAGATGGCTCAGGATATAAGAGCACCGGCTACGATTTAGTTCCCAGCACCCATATGATGGCTCACAATCATTTATAACTCTAGTTCCAGGGGATCTGATACCCTCTTCTGAGTTCGGCAAGGACCAGGCACACTGTTGGCACACGTGCATGCCGGCAAAACATTTCATACATGTAAAATAAAATAATCCAAAAACAGCAAGATTGACAACAAGAACGCACATCTTGCCCATCCTGGCGCTGTACGCCTTTAATCCCAGGAGGCAAAGGGTTTACATTGTGAGTTCCAGGTCAGCCAGAGTTACGCATGAGACTCCAGAACATTAGTCTGTGCCCATTTAGTGGGAAGATACCTTGATCCATATTGAATCAATTTCTGCTGAAGGGGATTTTTATGTTGTACCTGTCAGAAAGGAGGCCTCGTTGGTTCTAGCAAAGGAACCTTGGAGGCAGGGGAAGCTTTTGCTTTTTTTCTCTTTCTTTCTTGCTTTATGGTTTGTTTTGTTTTGTTTTTTGAGACAGGCTATGCAGTGCAGGCTGGTCTTGGCCTCACAGAGCTCGTCCTGCCTCGGCCTCCCGAGTGCTGGGATTAAAGACATGCGCGCTCCCACTCCTGGCATGAGGAAGCACTTTTGGCTTTAATGACATATTTATTAGAAAGGAAAAAAAAATAAGAAAGACATTTCTTGTTGTTGCATAAATCATGTATCATGTTAAAAAAAAAAAACAGCTTTTTATTAACTCAGAAATCTTAAAACAAGTCCTTGGCGTTGTGGTGCCATTATTTAGCACTAACCGTTGTTAACAATGCTGTCCATTGCCTCCCGGTCGGCTTTCTGTTCACTCCTCCATTTTGTCAGGTTTCAGGCATGATAAGTAGGCTCTCCACTTTCCAGTGAAGAGATGTCTGTGTGAAAGTGGGACAGAGAGATCCTTCATGGCTGGTTTTCCATTCAACTTCTTCCAGCTGAGAATTCTGGGAGCCGCAGGAATTTTCTTCTCACTCGCCTTTGTTCCAATCCTCCTGGGCCTTGGGCGCCTTTTGGCTTCTGCCCTTGGACTCGCCTTGGCCTTGACTGTGGCTGCCTCGCATTCCTGGGGAGGGCTGGAGCTTCTAATTGGGAGCTGGCACCTGAGGCCAATCTGCAGCCTGGCCACAGACTGGCATTGTCCCCGGCTGCCCCTGACTCTCCAGGGACAGATCGTTTTCTGAAAATCGTGCCGCAGAATCCATCCTGCATGACCCAGGACCTGAAGCCAGGGTGTCTGGCATGGGTAATTCTCATCTGGGGAGCATGTCTGTCTTTGTGTCTTTCCATATAGTGCATCCTCCAGACATGCAGTTCTGCTACTGTGGAATTGATGACGTCACCACATATGATTAAAGAATTTTCCTGAAGAATTTCCTGGGATAATACATGTACTGTATTGTAGAGGTTGGGAAGGGGGAGGGGAAGGAGAGAGGAGAGAGAGAGGAGTGTGTGTGTGTAATCTATACAGAGACCCCAAAAATGTCCGTGTACTTTGAGTCAACAATTCTACTTCTTACAAGGATAATCAGAGATGATGTCCAGAGTCTGTTGTGAGTTTCAGAGTTAGAGAAACTTCCAGCTGCCATTTCCAAGACCTTTTTCCCATCCCCATTTTATAAAATATAAAAACCAAGATCCAAGCAGGCCAGGCCTCAGGCCTTTCTGAGTCTCGTTCTCTTCACATTGTTCTGAGGTCCTCTGTGATAAGGCTAGGTTCCTCTAAGTTAGCAAATATTATGTAGAAAGAGGTTAAAAAAGAATAGAAATTGTTGAGTTGAAACCAAAACAAACCGATTTCCTACCTCTAGAAATATTTCCAACTGTTGGTGTACTGATAATCCTGTGTTATCCTCTGAGCAAACAGTATGTGTAGTGTTGCTCCAACTAATTTTATCAGGAAACCTTTTTTCTCCAAATGGCATCATGGGGCTATTTGTTCTTCACAAGACCTTCAGAACACACCCACGCACTTCTTGTACCACTTGCTGTTTTTCAAAACTTTGAGTTTAGTTATAGTCCAGAATCTTGGTTAGGACTAAACCAAAATCTAGGTTTCTGTCCCCTCGTGAGTAGACTTTGAGACTAAATTCTGGCGGTTTTGTGATGATCGTTATTGTTACCTTAAGAGGTGAGATCGTATCAAAGAGTCTGGACAGTTGTAAGACTTGAGGGACACAGTGTCTAGTTGCTTTCCAGAAAGATCATACCTCCCTGTAGCTCGACTCTCGAAGGTCCGTGTGTTAAATGTTCCATCCTCAGTGTGGTGCTATTGGAAGGTGGGGGACCTGTAGGAGGCGGGGCCTTGTGAGACGTCTTTATGGCATTGGGGTCATGCCCTTGAAGGGAGTTTGTGGAATCCTGGTAACTTCCACGGTTCTGTGGCCCCTCATGAAGTGAGTGGTCTTGCTCCTTCTGTGATATGCCTCCTTACTACAAGCTGAAGCAAAGGGCCAATTGATGATGAACTGGGACCCCCAGATTCTGAGGCAAAGTAACCCTCTTCTCTAAGTTATCTCAGACACTTTGTCAGAGTGATAGAAAGCTAATAAATGCCTCATTCATCCACAGAAGCTGAAAAGTCCACAAAGTTCAAAATGCTTGAAGATCACTCCTTTCTCTCTTACAATGTAGACAACCACAAAACGTCAGGGCTGTTGAGATAGCTTGACAGTTAGAAATGGATACTGCTCTTTCAGAGGACCTGAATTTGGCTCCCAGCACCCGCGTTGGGCAGCTCACCACCACCTCTGTAACTCCAGCTCCAGGGGGGATCCAATTGGCATATACTTGTGTGCATACACACAGAGATAAGTAATAAAAATAAAAATAAAAAAAGGTCACATGCCCAAAGAACACAGATAACCATCTCTTTGAAGAGGCAAACTGGCTTTCCAGAATTTTCAGTGCTGCTCCTTAGTGATTAAATGGTACCTGCAAGTTACCTGAATACTGAAATGTGAAGTCTATATTTTGTTGGGGAGCTTGTGAAGGGTTGGAATTGGCATCTGTTGTGTTGATTTTCAAATAGCCTTTCATGGTGAGGTTTTAATAAGAAAGCTTTTACTAACCGTCTGCAATTGCCTTTATTTCTGGAAGAATCTTTTGTGTCATCTCATCGATATTAATTCTGACCTTTTGGAAGTAAATTATACCACAGCAGCCGGTGGCTACCGTGTGTGTGTGTGTGTGTGTGTGTGTGTGTGTGCGCGCGCGCGCGCGCGCGCGCGCGCGCGCGTGCGCGCTTGTGTTCTGCTTATATAGGATAAAGGAAATATATTGTAGGCCTGAAATGATTTATCCCTTTGCCCTTCACAAATAGTACCCTTTGGTCAGTGCATTATTGAGTTTCGGGAGGAGACACTAACTTTGAATTTATTAAAACCCCTAAGTCGCCAGCAATAAAGCCCTTTAAGTGGTTTCACCAACAGATTTATTTCGGAGTGATTCCTTTGTGGGAAAGGAATAATGCATTGCGTACTGAGGGCTTTCAATAATTCATGAGACCCGCATGCTATTGGCTGTTTGAGAGGCAGCTTTTGGCGTCAGAGCCCAAAGGGAAATCTGTGTCATGTGTCTGCCTTCTGGGAAGCCGGGCTTGTACTGACTCTTTAGCGTAGGCTGTTTTGAAAACAAGAGGGGAGGGGTTGTGGGAATTTCGGGGGTTGCAAGGGGGTGGGCATTATGCATGATTAGCTGAAAGGCCACATTTTATGCACCCTCTTCCTTAGCAAAGCCTGGTGTTTACAGACATTGCTTTTTCCTCCCATGAACAGAAATATCGACTGGTTTTGAGACACTAGGATTGCATTGCCAAGGGTGGGCTGAACGTGAATCCTTGGAGCTTAGCAGTTAGGACAGACAGACACAGGGGAGGTCTGTGAATGTGGAAAGGCATGTGTGGCATCTTGTACTGTGCGACCTGGAGTGGTGTTTGTGGGCAGAGGAAAGTGGCAGGTTCTCCGCCTCAGTTCAGCTGTAAACCTGGCTCTCCCTGAACCCCATCCCCCTTCATTCCCCTTCCTAAAAGCCACCCAACTCCAGGGTGGTCTCCCTTCAAAGGAGAGACGTGTTTGTAGTCACTGGGAGGCAGCATCCTGGCCCCTCTTCTGGATCTTCTGAGCATTCCAGTGAGAAGTACTAAGAGGGAAATAGACCGAACGAGTCCAGTTTTGTTGTTTGCCAGGAAAATTACAGGATTCATCTTCCCATTCCTTCCTCTCTCTCCTTCATGCCTCAATAAAAATAGCATGTTTTTAATTAATTTTTTGAAATATTTTATTATTTTGTGTGGGGTTGGAGTGAGGGGACATGTGGCCATGCCACACCACATAAATAGAAACCAGGGGACAACTTGTAGGATTCAGTTCTCACCTACTATGTAGGTTCCTGGGACTGAACTCAGGTCTTCAGGCTTGGTGGCAAGTGCCCTTAGCCAGTGAACCATCCCACTGGCCCTGATTTATTTTAACCTAAAACCAACTTATTTAAAATTATTGTGAGATTTATATTATACAGCCCTTTAAATGTACATGTTACTGGAAATTCTACTGCTAACATTTTGAGGATGGTCATGTGATTCTAGCATTTGTACATTCATTACTGTCCACATTCTCACATTAAATTATATCATCTTTGCTGCCTTCAGACATTTCTCACTTAATACTATGTCAAAAGAACTTTTTCCTTTAAATACAAGGTCTCTTCATTTCAGCAGTTGTGAAACATTCCATATGGATGGCTTAGAACAGACCTGTCCTTATCATGGTTCTGGAGGTAGATCAAGGCCCTGGCTTGTGAAGAAAGGCTCCTTTCCTGGCACACAGACAACCTCCTTCTTTCTGTTTCCTCACATTCTGTGTGTGGAGGGCTCTAATCCCATCATGGGACTCCACCTTCATGACCTCATCTGACCCCAGTGACTTCCCACCTGGCCTCCGATGACCTTCCTTCCCAAAGGCCATCGCATCGACAAGGCTGCCATCAATTGAGTTGTGCGGGTCACACAGACAATTTAGTCTAGGATGTTACACAGTGTAGTGATGAACCTTCACGTTCTCCTTTGATTTTTCCCTCCGTCACAACCTAGGGAAATGTCTTTTCTGTGCCCGGTGGTCACTCTAGACTGTATTTCCTGTAAGCAGACTGCTGGGTCGAAGGGTGCGCACATCTCAGTTTCTGGTATTTCGTTCCTAGTGGCTTCCTGGGGCTTAATACTATCCCCATACAGTAGATGAGGGTGTCTCCTTCCCCAGGTCCACTCCAACACTGAATCCAAGGCTTTTTAATGTTTATTGAATTAATAAGTACCTCATCGTTTTTAGTTCATTCTTTTTATAAATTGAACACATTTAAGTAATTATTGGTAACTTGTAGTGGTTACTTATATAATCATTTCTCCATTTTCTTGTTGAGCTTTCTTTCACTTACTGGCCCTTTCCAAGACTGTTTTCAAATCAAAAGATACAAACGAAGACTAGGTCCTCCTTCAAACTATGCATATGAAGTATGCATTTGGAGTATAATTATCCATCTTATTTGAGGATGCACGAGTCCAGCAGCAGTGATACTTGGGTTTCTGGTTTTGGGGATGAAGCCCATCTAATGTGACACCATTAGCTGACGTTGGTAGGCAATAAAGCTTTGCCTGACAGAGCTGGCAGTCTGAGGGCATGTGGCCTGCTCCTTCTCAGTGGCTCTGCTAGGGTCTAGCCTTCTTTCCTTTCATTTTCTCTCCCCTTGGAGTATTATCTTTTCCTTACCACTTTATAATTCTAATGAGGATTGTCCTAGGTCAGTAGAGAAAAGAAAATTCAGAGGATGTCAACATTGAAAATAATTTCTGTGTCTGGCTTCTGGCCAAGAGGAGATTTCATGGTCCATAAACCACAAGTGTGTGTATAGTCGGGGAGCAAAATTTATTATTTAATATACTTTCCAGAGAAGTCCTAGGGGGAATTTGCAGCTCCTACAGGGATGATGCAGCATAAAATTTTAATGTGTGGTTTGGGAATGTTTAAAAATCTGTTTGCTCGCTGTGACCTAAAACTGTTGACTGCTTTTGGACAGTTTCACTCCCTGGCTCCCATGTACTATCGAGGATCGGCTGCAGCGGTGATAGTCTATGACATCACTAAACAGGTAAGAATGTCTTCCAACTTCAGATGCCATCTGTGGGGACTGTCCCAGAGACACGGAGGCAGATTGGCACTTTGTGAGTCTTGCCAGTACCTTGGGAGCCTTGACAGTGTGTGTGTGTGTGGGGGGGGGGCAGGGACAGGGACAGTGAAAGCTATGTGTCCAGCCTGCTTTCCCGACCAAGCAGCTTTGATTTATTTTCCCAATTACGAAAACAGCAAACGTTCATTTTAAAACTGACCTATTTCTTTTTTTTTTTTTTTTTTTTTGGTTTTTCGAGACAGGGTTTCTCTGTGTAGCTTTGCGCCTTTCCTGGAGCTCACTTGGTAGCCCAGGCTGGCCTCGAACTCACAGAGATCCGCCTGGCTCTGCCTCCCGAGTGCTGGGATTAAAGGCGTGCGCCACCAACGCCCGGCAAAACTGACCTATTTCTTTTTAAAGATCTATTTATTTTATGCGTGTGACTATTTTGCCTGCATATATATATATATATATATATATATATATATATATATATATACACACATATGCCACTACATGTATGCCTGGTTCCCACAGAGGTCAGAAGAGGGCATTGGATCCTTTGGAACTGGAGTTACAGATGGTTGTGAGTCATCATGTGGATGCTGGGAACCAAACTCAGGTCCTCTGGAAGAGCAAAAAATGCTTTTAACTGCTGAGCCATCTCCCCACTCCCTAAAACTGAGCTTTCATAGAGGCAAGGTCGTGTCTGTTAACGCTTCCCAGAGAACTTTAAGTTCTGCATATTTTATCATTTTAGGTTATTTTCTGTCACTGGTTCAGTTGCATCATTCAAAGATCAGAGATGATATTTATATATATAAAAGCCAATATGTGTGTGCTTGTAGGCAGTGGTTCCCCATTTATCTGTGTTTTGATTTTCTGTAGTCTTAGTTATCCAAGGCCAAGGGCCATCTAAAACCATTAGGTGGAAAATTCCAGAAACAAGTCATACATTTTAAATAATGTGTTATATTACTGACTATTTTAGTTTGTTACTGTTAGTATCTTACTCTGCCTAATTGTTTACTTAAAATGTACCATAGGCGCTCATGGGACAGAGACACATTGTTTCCCGGGTTGGGTTCCAAGCCACAGTTTGAGGCATCCACTGAGGACCCTGGAATGTATCTCCTGCAGTGTATTTTGAGTTACATTCATTAGCAAACAAATGCTTTGATTTGGTGGCGTTCCTCCTGACCCCAGTCCTTCTGGAATGCTGATGGTTAGCTGATTCATTGCTGTTGTATCCCATGAGTTCTGACCACTGCCACCTACATGTACCGTCCACTTCGGCCTCTGCCCGGGAGCCGGACCCAAACAAATGCATTCCTCCCTTGAAGCAAACATCAGTAGTCACTTGATCCTGATATCCTGGTTCCCGCAGTGTCAAGGCTGTTGTTTCTAATCAATGGCACTTACTGAAAAAACTTAATAATGAAAATTTTTAACTTCTTCAAGTTTTAACTTTGAAAGAGGTATCTGTTATAGGCTGAGTATAAGTTAGCTGATGGTAACTAAGTGTCCCTTACAAACATTTTTTTTCCCCATTGAATTACACAGGGTTCATATGTCTACTTGTTTGAAATGTATTGACAGGTCTTTTCAGTGACTCATCTTGTTTTTGGTTAGGATTCATTTCATACCTTGAAAAAATGGGTTAAGGAGCTGAAAGAGCATGGCCCAGAAAACATTGTGATGGCAATTGCTGGGAACAAATGTGACCTCTCAGATATTAGGTAAGACACATTTCAAATATCTCTCTGTGCGTGTGTGTGTGTGTGTGTGTGTGTGTGTGTGTTTCACATCTCCCGCCCCCCAATGTCTCTGACTAAAATGGAATTATGTCTTTGCTTATGTTTATGCTCTCTGTGTAATGATTTAGCTGATGGCCCCTCACTTGTGGTAGTTAGTGTGATATTATTTAACCAGAGAGGAATTATAGGAGAATGACATAAATCTGACCCCACCTATAATAGTGAATGTTAAATCAAATGGCCTATGCATCACACAGCTGTATTAATAACTCTATATACTGCCAGACTAGGTTGTTTTATTGCCTTTTTCTTCTTATTAGCATTACAACTAATATAATTTTAGTAACATTTTCATATACAAATGGCCACAAGAAAGCTTGATATTTTCCATAACATGTTGTTTTAGATTTTAACCTAAGGATGTAGTCCACTCTATATAATGCTACTATTTTGACTTAATATCTGAATATGATACATTTTATGGCATCACCCCAAGAGGCAATGGCTTATGGAACTTCTTGACCTTATGTCTTAGTCCTTTTTCTGATTGTTAGATCAAATACTCAAGGCTGTGTTTTTATAGAGAAAACAAGTTAATTGTGCTTTGCCTAGAGTTTCAATAAAGGAACACTAGTGAATGTATTATGTACAACATGGTAGAAAAACAGGAAGGGAATGGAGGCCATATGCAGAATTAATCACTTGGTGGAGCAGGAGCCCAAAGAGATCCAAGGACTAATTTCTCTCTTTTACAACAACCCGTCCCAAGTAGAGTCTCGTGAGAACTACACTGATGGTTGTCCCCACCATGGCCTAATCCCTGTCCGTTCTTCCACCATGCTTCTAGCTCATGAGCCTTGAGGAACACACTCAAACCGCATAATCCGACTGTAGAGCATGTATTAGAGACGTGATGACTTTATCTAGCCTGTTAAGCTAGCTGTTTATGAAGTGAATGCTACTTCAGAAGGTTATGTATTAGCTGTCCTTTCTCATGACAGGTCTATTCCAAGACTACAGTGGATATCTGAAACCATAGATTACACCATGCCCCATGTATGTTATGATTTCTTTCTACATATACAAATCTGTGATTAAATTTATTTTATACGTCAGGCATGTAGTTGAATGATTTAGAATAGCAATTAATAAAATAGAACAGTTTGTAATAATATAATATAGTAAAAGCTGCTTAAAATGTAATGAATTATTTATTTCTGGAACTTTCCATTTGATATATTTGGACTCGATTGATTGTGGGTAACTGAAGCCCTGGAGAGCAAAAACACTGATGGGGGATATACTTTATCAAATTTATTTTGCTTCCATTCCCTCGGCTCTGAGTTCTCAGGGATTCCCATAGTCCATTCTCATAAAGACAGCTACACCATGCTTCTAGTTTTGATATCTAAATATGATTAAACCAAAATTGAATAAGCATTGAAAATGGATCTTGCAAGAGTCCTTACAGTGGCATGTGGCAAATTACTCCATTTTTTTATGTTTGCAAGCATGCCGTATCACATTGTATCAGGTAGGTTCCTAATACCCGAGAACGCAACTCAGTCGCTTATTTTTCTGGGGGTTGGACAAATCTTTGAACTCCCCAGACTTGGTTCAGATATACTTCTTCTTTATTGTAATCCTGAAGCGGCTCTTTGGCTTGTGTTTCCGGCATTGGGTGGTTGGTGGGCAGTCAGCCTTGGTGAAATAGGGGGCTTCATTTGACACCTCTTTGTGGTCAAGGGCAACTTTGATAGAAAAAACTTCCCCTCTTTCTCTCTGGGGTGGGAGATACAAATGTGTGTGTGTGTGTGTGTGTGTGTGTGTGTGTGTGTGTGTCTGTGTGTCTGTGTGTCTGCGCGCGCACATGTGCTACTGGACTAAAATTTAAGAAAAAATTGATTTCTAGTTGAATGGGATGGGATTGTGTGCTACACAGAGCTGACATTAAAATTAACATGTTAATTTTAGGAAACAGAGAGTTGAGAAAGTGTTGATATCCATATGATCAAAACAGGCCTTCCTTCATCTCTGGGATTTGGTATGTTCCACTTGAGCTATGGAGAGACACTGGCCTGGCATTCTCTGTATTTCAATTCCCCACAGCTGACAGGGACCTTATGGTCCACTGAAGGGACCTGTCCAGTACAAGATGGGGAGGGTCGGGCTCTCGATGAGGGACAGCCTCAGATCAGCATAGTCTCCAGATAAAACAGGCTCGCTGCCTCTCATTCCTAGGTATTCTCCGTAGACCTCCTGCTGTGTGCACCCCGTGGTACACACCCAGCTAAGATGACCTGTTTAACAACCCACCCATTTCATTCCCAACTATAAATTCACTTGCAACCCTTCTATCCCCAAAGGATGATGGTCCAGCATCATCCAGCTACTGCCTCCAGTGATAACATCAAGGGTGCCAGGGATGGCAGCCAACCTTTCTGTTCAACTTCTTTTGTGTTGTTTGGCCTCATGAGGCCTGAATCAAGCTCATTAAGATCCCACAGGTGTTCAAAGCGTGGAATATATGTCTTTTGTTGTACACAGTCATTCGATAGGGCACTTGTTTTGATTATGGATCAAAGGAAATGGCCTGGTTTTGTAGTTCTTATTCAAACTTCTGAATAGATCAGTGAGAAAGACTACTTTATTTTTATTTTCAAAAATTGATAAATTAATATCATTTATCTGTCTGTCTGTCCATCCATCCGTCCGTCCGTCTGTTCATCCATCCACCAGTCTGTCTGTTTATCCATCCATCCATCCACCCACCCACCCACCCATCTATCTGTCCATCCATCCATCCATCCATCCATCCATCCATCCATCCATCCATCCATCCATCCATCTATCTATCTATCTATCTATCTATCTATCTATCTATCATCTCTCTATTTATTTATGTGTGTGCATGCTTGTAGAGGTCAGAGACAATTTATGAGGGTTGGTTCTTCTATCACATGAGTCCTGGGGGTTGAACTCGGGACATCGGGCTTGGCAGAGAGCATCTTTACTCACTGAGCCGCCCCCACCAGCTCTGGATGAGTTTCTTGAGGTTTGTTTTATGGCTTAGCCATGCTGTAGCCTAGAGAATGTTCCATGGAAGCCTCAGGCCACCTCATTTGTGTCTGTGGTGTGCATACACATGTGTATGCGTGCTTACATGTGTGCAGCTGCATATGGAGGTCAGAAGTTGATGTCAGGTGTCTTCTTTGACTCTCTACCTTGAAGCAAGGGTGTCTGCCGAACCCAGCGCACCAGCTCAGCCACTATAGCTGGACAGCTTGCCCTGGAGATTCATCTCCATGGGTGGGCTGCCATGCCATGACGTTTCTATGTAGGCGAGGCATCCATATTTAATTCTCCACATGTGCATGGCGAGCGCTTCCCCACTCAGCCATCTCCAGTCCTCCCATCAAGTTTTTGAAAACATCTGTTATTTTTATTTTGTTTTTAGTGGAAGTAGAAATTGAATTTAGAGCGTGCGCATGCCAGGCTAGTGCCCTACCACCGAATAGCTAAACAAACCATGGGCCCCATGAAGATGAGCATGCCAGCTTTGCCTCCACTCTAGTTCAGGCCGGCCTCGCACTGTTACTCCCCTGCCTCACCCTCCTGCGTAGCTGAGCCTGTAGGCCCGTACCATCAGAACTGGCCTGTATGCCTGTTTGTGTATTTGACTTTTCCCTTTGAAGAAGGAGAGAGGGAGGAGAAGGGAGGGGACAGAGAGAGAGAGAGAGAATACCAGCCTTCTGAAAATAACACTGCTTTAGCCAGAATTAAATTATTAAAATTGTTTTAATTTTTAGAATTGTATCCTTTTGTGATAGTTGATACTGGTGTTCCATTTATGGTCATGCTATAAAATTTCTAGAAATTTTTAAATTTTTTTTTTTTTTTTTTTGGTTTTTCGAGACAGGGATTCTCTTGTGTAGCTTTGCGCCTTTCCTGGAACTCACTTGGTAGCCCAGGCTGGCCTCGAACTCACAGAGATCCGCCTGGCTCTGCCTCCCGAGTGCTGGGGTTAAAGGAGTGCACCACCACCGCCCGGCTCTAGAAAAATTTTTAATGTTGGCTTATGTTTATGACATCCTTCTCTACAGGGAAAATTTTACGGAGTGCTCTGGAAAGTTCTTAAGTCTAGTAATTCAGCGAGGTTGTCAAGTACAAGGCACAGAAAACTCAATTACATTCCTGTTTACTAATAGTGAGTATGCAGAAACTGGAATTAAAAATACAATACCTTTTACAGTTGCTCCGAAAGAAATGAAATATTAGCAATGAAATTAATTAGCAAAGAAATGAAAATTAGCAACACAGGATCTGTGTGCTGAAAAATACAAAATGCTCATGAAAAATCAAATAAGGCTTGGGAAAAAAAAATGGAGACGTAACTATGTTCATCCATTGGTAGTTTCGGCGTATTAAAGGTATCTGTATTCTCCCAAGTGATCTCTGAGTTTAAATGAACTTCCTGTTAATATCTTAGCAAGGTTCTTGGTAAGCAAGCAAATTCTGGGGCTAGCAAGATAGCTCCAAGGGTAAGAGTACTTCTTGTACAAGCGTGAGGACCTGAATGTGGGTCCCCAGCCCCCTAGAAAAAGCTGCGGGGGGCCACTTGCCCCTGAGACTGCACTGCTGGGAAGTCTTGATCATCAGCACTGTTGGGTTGAGGAGCGCCTAGGCAGATGTAGATGCACACTTCTGAAGGTGTTGGGTTGAGGTGTGCCTAGGCAGATGTAAATGCACACCTCTGAAGGTGTTGGGCTGAGGTGTGCCTAGGCAGATGTGAATGCACACTTCTGAATGTGTTGGGTTGAGGTGCGCCTAGGCAGATGTGAATGCACACTTCTGAATGTGTTGGGCTGAGGTGTGCCTAGGCAGATGTAGATGCACACTTCTGAAGGTGTCTGTGAGCGTTTTCAGGGAACCGACTAAACAGGGAAGACATGCTCTGTCTGTGGGCGGAACTGTCCAGCAGGCTGGGTGCCTAGAACACAAGGGGAAGGAGGCATATTCTCAACGTTTTCCTCTCCCTCTGTCTCTCTCCCTCCCTCCTTCCCTCCCCCCTCTTCATCTTGCTCTCTGCCTCCCTCCTTCCTTCCTCACCTCCCACTTGCCATGATGCCTGTTCTCCTCGCCTTCTCTGTAATACACTGAGACCGAAACTGTGAGCAAAGGCGAGTCTTCCCTGACTTAAGTTGTTCCTCAGGTAAGAGTCACAGCAACCTGAAACTAACATACAAGGATTAGTACGTGGACTGTAGAGAACTCTCAGAACTTAACATGTGTAGACAGAGCTCCAAACTGAAAAAATGGGTGAAAGAATATGAAGTTGGGAGACGAAGCTATAAAGAGATGTGCAACATCATCATTGATCTGTCAAAAGGGCCAAGTGGAAAACAGCGCCAATACCTGGTGTTGGTGAGGGGGGCCGGCGAGACGGCTCAGCAAGTAAAAACACCGGCTGTGCAGGCCTAACTACCTACATTCCATCCCAGGAACCCATGGTGGAAGGAGGTAACCAACTCTTGAGAAAGGTGTCCTCCCACTTCCACAAGCACTCCATGCCATTGTGTACCTGCACTCAGGCGCCATCCTACGCACACAGATAATAACAGTAATGAATAAAAATGTTAGAACATAGCAAGTCCGGTCGTTGATGCAGACCTGGTGTGAGTGGGAAGCGCCGCTAATGAGCAGAGCCTGTCGGTGAAGCCGTTCAACAGTCTCTTGCAAAACCAGACCTGCAATCTCCATCTAACCAGGGAACCTCACTCTTGGGTATCTGTCATGGAGAGCTGAAACATGAACCATGAACATTCATAGACTTTCCCGGTAACATTTCCAAACCGTAATGAGCCTCGATGTCCTTGAGCAAGTGACTGGCTAAACAGATTGCGATGCACTCACTCCATGGACTGCTGCTCAGTTACCAAAGACAACAGACTGGAAGTTGGATGAGTCTTTGGGGGCACTGCGCTGCGTGAATAAAGCTCTGCGAGAGAGCTTTTCTTGACTGTAACAGATACCTGACATAAGTCAGTTTACAGGGAGAAAAGGTTTATTTTAACTCCCAACTGTGGGGATTTCAGTCTGTGATTGGTTGGCCCCTTTGCTTAGGGCCTATGCTGGTACTTTATAGTGGGAGTGTGTGGCAAAGCAACACATTCACCTCATGGTTGGGAATGAAACAGACCCAAGCTTCATAATGTTCTTCAAAGGTGTGTGAGTAATGACCTATAGTCTCTCATGAGGCCTCACTGTGAGAGCTGCCACCACCTCCAATATCAGTAATGAGGGGTTTCTTACAGGAGCAGCGATGACTCAAAGGCAGTTTCATCACTGAAAGCCCACACGAGCATGGATGATGACTCATGAAAGCTGGAACCCAGGAGCATACTGTGTCACCTTCAGGAGACATAGGTCAAATAGTACAGTCCAGGCAGCTTGGCTGCTCTGTGTCTCCTCAGAAGTCCTCACTGGTTATATAACCTCCTGGAAGGCCAGGCCTTGTGCATTTGGTTAGTTTCAGGGACTTTCTGAGACTTGCAAGTTGTTTACTTTGTAAGTCTTAAAGGAGCCCCCTTTCAAGGTGAAATGTTTCAATTTGGAGGAAATGTAGGTACTATACAAACAGGAGACTATAAATAGACCTAGGAAATCCAACTGAGAACATGTCAGTGTTAAATCTTGTTTGCAATATTATGAGATAGTTTGCAAAATGTGACAAATTATCTTAGGGTGTTGCTTTTTTGAGGCAGGGTCTTGTGTAGCCTAGGATGGCCTTAAAGTCACTATGTAGATGAGGGTGACTTTGAACGCAACTTTCTGCCTCTGTCTTCTGAATACTGACATTATAGATGTGCACCACCACATTTGACTCTAAGTTATTATTTCCTTTGCTTGTTTTTTCCCCCTTCACTTTCTTTTTTTTTTGTAGGGTGGGAGGTAACAATGCATGAGCGGAGGTCAGAGGGCAATTTGAGGGAGATGGTTTTTCCTTTCACCCTGCGAGCTCTGGAGACGGAGGTCAGATCATCAGGTTCGGCAGCCAGCGCCTTACCCACTGAGCCATCTTGCTGCCCTCCCTCTCCCCTCGACAGATTTCACTATGGAACTCAGAATGGCCTTGAACTTGTGATCCTTCTGCCTCAGTCTACTGACTGCTAGGAATACAGATGATTTCCACCATGATGCCTTCTTCAGGTGTTGATGGTGCTGGTGTGTGTGGAGGCCAGACATCAGGAGTAAGTGTCTTCTTCAGTTGCTCCCTAACTTAATTTTTGACACAAGATCTCTCACCAGTTTGGCTGGATTTGGACCTTCCTCTCTCTGCCTTCCCAGGGCTGGACTTAGAGGCACACACTGCTACACCCATCTTTTTTTGAAACGTAGGTGTGGGGATCCAAACTCAGGCCCTCATGCCTGTGCAGCGAATTCTTTACTGACTGGGCCATCTCTAACTCCCTCAGGGTGTTATTTCTTCTAACTGCGTATGAATCTATAATGATGTCAATAAAAAATTCAGTAAATAGAATTTTGATTTAGATGGGAAAAAAGAGGAGAGTACTGGTAAATTTGCGTATTGTGCATTTGCGTATTATGCACACATCATTTATATATATAGCAAAACTTCTGCAGAGAGTTTTCTGACTGACATTTTGCCCGCAGAGTGAGTGAAATGACCATTTTGACTATCCCAACACACACAGAAATACAGGCTAATGCTATTAAAAGCTGGCACTTAGAGGCTGGCCTTGTTGATTGGTAGAGCATTTTCCTAGATTATTTGGGGCCCAGAGTTTGATTCTCGGATACACACACACACACACACACACACACACACACATATACACACACACACAGGCACACAAGCATGTATGCACCACCACTACCAAGAAAAACAAAAAGGGGAAGCCTGCTGTATTGGTCTTTGTCCAGAGTACATGTGTCTCCCTGAGACAGAAATAGTCTGGCAAGTGACAGAGCCTCTGAACCTAGTGGGCATCTGCCTGTGGGGAGCTCTCTGTGGCAGGAGAATCAAGCAGTTGGTCAGCCAATCTGGCTGCTCCAGATTCTGCCTGCTGGCATGACTCTTGTAGGGAGTGAGCCAAATCTCCAGGTCTCAGACCTTATTCCAAGCCTGACCTCATTTTACTCTAATCCCAAAGTGCTTTTGCTCTTCTATAATTCCCAGAAAACTGGTTATTTCATTGGGGGTTACAGAAGGACAGTGCATAGAGTTTCTCTCTCGGCGTCTGTCTCTCTCTGCATGTGTGTATAAATGATCTAATGAGCTCACCTAACAGACATTGGTGGCCTGAGCTTGCTAGCCCTGAAGAAGAGCTGTGCACAGCATGTTTGGAGAGTGTGCTGGGATGGGTGGCAGGGGATTGGCCTTCTGAATCTGGCAGAGCCTAAGCGAGGTTGTGAGAACAGAGGGCTCGGCAGAAGAGACACCTGTTCCTCAGTCAGCGAGCTTCATGCGCATGCGGGGCTCAGAATACTGTGGAGGTTAGCTAGCCCTCATCCAGAATGCCTAGGACCGGGCACTTTGGAGTTCAGGTTTCACAATTATGTTCATAGACATAAACAGCTGTTTTGGGGATGGAACCCAAACAAACACAGCTGGAGAGTAATTTTATACAGTATTATAAATGGTCTTTCTGTTTTTGTGTGTGTGTGTGTGTGTGTGTGTGTGCATAAAGTTTTTTTTTTTTTAAGATCTATTTATTTATTACGTACACAGTGTTCTCTGCCTGCATATATCCCTGCATGCCAGAAGAGGGCACCAGATCTCATTATAGATGGTTGGGAGCCACCTTGTGATTGGTGGGAACTGAACTCAGAACCTTTGGAAGAGCAGCCAGTGCACTTAACCTCTGAGTCATCTCTCCAGCCCCTAAAGTTTTGTATTATTGAATTTTCTACTTATCATGTTGGTGTTCCAAAAAAGCCTCTGACTTGTTGGGTTTTGGAATGTTTGGTTAGGGTTGCTCAGCTTGTCTTGAAGGTCTGCCCTGCTCCTCGAGGTGAAAGACCCTGAATAATTCAGGATTTCTAGCCTCACTCCTGATCTTACTGATAGATTTTCCCAATTTGCCTGGAAAAACCCTAAACAAAAACTTCCCTCTGTGGAGGTGTGGAAAGATCGTAAGAGGACCAGAACCACAGTGAAACATCCGTGTTCCGGCTCTGGCATAGTGGTGGCACTCACGAACTCATGGCGGCTGCAGTTGCTGGCAGAAAACTGAGCTGGTAAACAGTCACTCACAGCTGGGGGAGGGATACATGGGTCCCTGCCTGTCCCCCAGTGGGACAGGGGAGGTAATGGCAGTGGAGGGCTGCTAGGGGAGAGGAAGCATTATCTTCTGTGAAGCAGCCTCTGGTGAGCTTGTTCACGATCCATTGGCTAGCCTTGTACCCATTGCCATACAAGTGAGCCTATGTAAACCCAGTGCATCACAAAGAAAAACAACAAGATGATGTTGAAGTAGGAGAGGAACTGGGTAGGAGGAGGGGGGTGCTTGTCAGGGGTGTGGGAAGACAAGACAGGGTGGAGCGATGCATGTGATCAGAATTTATTCTATACGTGTGTGAAATTGCCAAAGAACAATTTTAAAAACTCTCTGCTGAGATGATGGTGACGCCGATGACGAAGCTAGAAGAACGGGCGGCGTCTCTCAGCCTGAGGCACGCAGACGGAGTGGCTGTGGGAAGATGTGCCCGGGGTCTCACACTGGGCATCACTTCCCTTCCTTCCCGCTCCTGCCCTGACTGCCAGCATTGACCTTGGATAAGAGCTCTGGCCCAGCTCCCAGAAGCCTGACTGCTTCCTTCCCCCCACCCAAGCATCTGCTGATGCAAAAGATTGCAAAATTGGGGACATTTAAAGGACATGCCAATATGGAAAGAAAATAAGAACCTTAAGTGCCCTGGACATGTGATGATGGGGTGGGGTGGCAGATGGGGAGCCATAATAACATAAAACATGGAAGAAAACTGGTCAAGATGGCAGGAGAGGCTGACATGTGTGCAGAGCGAGCAGCATTTGGCCTGGGCTCATTGTAGGCATCCCTAGCCCCAGGCAGGCAGGTGGGGCTCAGGTTCTAGAGAGAAAAGGAATCTTTCTTTCATTGAGTCTAGGGAGCCCAGAAGGATACTACGTGGCCCCCTAGGTTTGGTGAAGAAGAGAGACAATTGAATGTTGGAAAGATACAAAGAGAGCTAGATAACCTTTCCTCAGTGGCTTAGAAATTTCATGAACAAAAGCATCCGTAAGGGATCTTTTAGAAATTGTGAGTCTGAGAGCCGGTCCCAGAGATTCTGTGTCTGTCGGAAGAGGAAGATAGGGGTTTGGGAGGGATGGCCAAGGCAGTAAAGCACCTGCCTCGCAAACATGAAGACCTGGATTCCATTCCCAGGACCCATGCAGAAATGCCAGGTGTGGTGGCATGCATTTGCAGTCTCAGGGCTGGAGAGGTAGATACAGACAGATTTCTGGAGATCACGGGTGTTCTAGTCTAATTGGGGGCCTTCTGGACTGTAAGAGATCCTATCTCAAAAGAGATGGTTGACCTTCCTGAGGATGACAGCTGAGGTTGTCTTGTGACCTACACACACACACACACTAACGAGGGGCTAGGGAGACAGATCAGTGAATAGAGTTCTTGCTACACAAACATGGGGACCCGCGTTCCAATCCCCAGCGCCCTCCTAAAAGCCAGGCATGGCTGCCTGCGCCTGTTACTCTGGTGGTGGCGGTGGCGGTGGTGGTGCTGGTAGCAGTGGTGGTAATGGTGAAGGCATAGCTGCATACACCTCTTACTCTAGTGGTGGCAGCAGCAGCAGCAGTAGTTGGTGGGGGCGGTGCTTGTGTGTGAAGATGGGTCTACTTCAGGTTCAGTGAGAGGCCCTGTCTCAAACGATTCGGTGTCAAGTCATGGAAGGAAGACACCCATTGCCCATCTGTGGCCTCCGCACACTCTTGCATGCATATATACACATAGAGAGTCCCCCAACACACACACACACACACACACACACACACACACACACACACACACACACACACAAAGAGATAGAGATATGGAGACTTCTCCAAGTGTTCCCAAGGGTCCCTGGGAAAACACTGCCCTGAGTGCCCAGAGCTTACCATTAGAAGAGAATGGGGGAGGCCTGGAGCCAGTCTCGGTCTATCCTGGTCTCTGACTGTGGGCCATCCAGGTCAGGTGGAGAACAGAAGCACACACGTTTTGAGAGCCCATTTATCATTCCCACCATGGGGGCCTCCCACAGAAGCGGCTCCAGCCGCCCTCTGCCCCTCCTCTTAGGAATCTCATATTGATGACTGTTAGGAGAAAATGTGGGATTGGATGGGTTTGTCCACATCTGGCTAAGATGAGCCACCTCCTGGAATGAGAGCTCCCTTACACCCACCCTGTATTTGGTTGCCTTGGACTGCACAGGAATGAGGTGCCCTGGCAGTCGTACGTGTTTGAGACAGGCTGCAGGTATTTCAGGAACCATCTGCTTCAGAGGGCAACGGGACCAGTATCCTCAGTGTCTCAGGTAGAGACCTGTGTGGCCTGCTCCTGCCTTGGTCTGTAAGCCAGGTTTGCTCCCTCATGTTTCCTTCACTAGCCAGCCTTGACCTGCAGCTTGGGAGAATTTACTCCGCCTTCCCCTCCCCCTCTCAGCGGATTCCTTGTTTGACCTTGTTTTCCTGGTTTTGAACTTTTGCCTGTACAAATCCCTTTGGATGCTTCCAGGTGGGAAAGTCTGCCTTTCTCGGTCCCTGGGATGCTAGCTCTGTCTCATGGGTTCTGTGTAGTGTGAGCTGCTTCCCAAGCTCCAAGGTCGCCTGTTGGTGTCCCACCTCCTTGGATTTCCCCTTTCCAGCATCATTCGGGCTGGTGGGGGGCGCGGAGGAGATCCAGCAGAAGAACTGGTACAAGGCCATCAGACAAGGTTTATTTCATCTTCTGAGGGCTATCAGTGGAGTTACCCAAGAGCAGTGACATGAAGAATGGCGACTCCGGAAAGAAACAGGCCCTTCTCCTCAGACCGTGGGTTTGAGGGACCTTGTTGTCACTGACCTCCTCTGGCCAGGATTCCTTTCATCTCCCCACCGTGGAACCAGCAGAGCCCTAGGGACGAAGGCGACAGGCACCCTGTGTCTCCTGTGGCGTGACTGTCTCTAAGCTTTACAGTGGTGGGCTGGTCTCTGAGGGGAGCACCGAGAGGGGAGCACAGAGAGAGGCTGCAGGAGCGGCTGCAGTGAGTCAGGAATCTGTTCCTGGAGAGGAGGTTGTTCACCAAGAAGAGGCATCTGGGAGTAGAGTAAAAATAGGAGCTATAGGTAGGGAGAAAGACTTGGTGTGCTCAGTTCTCAGAAATCCAGTTACCAAATAGGTTTTGTGTGCAGCAAAGTACTGTGGGAACTACAAGAAAGGACAGATGTGCCTCGGAGAGCTGTTTGGGGAGCATTTACCCCCGCCTTACCCTTTCCCTCACAGCAGTACAAGGGCATAGTCCAGAGCAGACAGGAATTTCGGAAAGGGGACATCCACAACCTCTAGCCTGACTAGGAAAGGCCGGGATGATGTGCCACAGACAGGGCTGTGGGATGGTGTACCTCAGTAGGGCTCCGATGGATGACTCCTGTCAGAGGCAGGTGAGAAAGGATGATCTGGGTAAGAGGAAATTCTGGGAGCAGAAAGTTCCCTACCAGAGCCAGAGGTGGGGGGCGAGCGGGCGGGATGAGCAGAGCTTGAGTGATAGGAGAGGGGACATGAAGACCATCCACGTGAGCATGGCACCATGTGGGAAGGCTGGGAAAGACAGAAGGTGTCTGGACAGTGTGCTGAGTGGCCAAGCTGGGTATCTTTGTTAGGGTTGCTGTTGCTGTGAAGAGACTCCATGACCACGGCAGCTTTTACAAAGGAAACATTTAGTTTGAGTGGCTCATAGTTCAGAGGTTGAGTTCGTTATTGTCGTGGTGGGACATGGCGGTGTGCAGGCAGACATGGTGCTGGAGAAAGAGCTGCTATGATTGATCTGCAGGCAACAGGAAGTAGACTGAGCACTCGGAGTAGCCTGAGCAAAGGAGACCTCAAGGCCCACCCCCACAGTGACTCTTCCTCAAACAAGGCCCTTCCTACCCCAACAGTGTCACACCTCCTTTTGAGGGCCATTTTCTTTCAACCACCACACTAAGTAAACATTTTTCTAAAATAAAATTTTATATACACATATTTACATTTGAAATTCAATATTTTCCAAAAAATTAAAGTGTTTGATTTCTTACCTACAACCCTAAAAGCTACCCTAGTCTTGAATAGGTCAAAAAATATGTACAGAAGTTTTTTTTTTTTTTTAAATAAGCAAACCAGATAACAAATTGAATTCCTAGATAACAAAAATCCCATATATTCTAAATGCCAAAAACTCAAAGCCCAAAACAGCGCAACAACAAACACCAAAAGGTCCAGGGAGGTGCAAAGCCTTCCTGCCGGCAGCTCTCTGTTTATGTGAGGTGACGAGGCATGGGAGCTTCTTCTGTTGCAGAGTGTGTTCTGTGCACAAGATGCCGTGGACCAGCCCCTCCTGATGCTGTTACCCAGCCAGGAGGGAAGTAGCTTTGGAGCTCCCAGGAGCCCAAAGAACACATCTGGAATATCTTTCTTCAATTAGAGGCACCCACAGTCCTAACTTTGCAATCATGCTTTGTTTTCCTTATGCTCTCAACATCCGCATTTGTATTTCTCAGCAAATTGATTGTTTAGACTTGACCACTTTCAAGTTTTATGCGAATGGAATAATTAATGTTTTATCGTATGATGAATTGTTTCCTGCTTGAAACCAGCTTGGAGAGTCGCCCAGCGAATGCCCAGTGTCGTCCGGTGTCTGGATGTGGGTCTGGTTTATGTGTCTACCCGTCTAACTGCTGATGGGCGTTTGGGTCATTCTTGACGTGGGTTTTGAACATTGGTTGGGTAGCCTCATCCATATCTCACAGTGCCATGCTTAAGCATGTCTCTAGACTGTAGGATGTAGTGGAGTGGCTGCTGTACAGATATGGGGACTTGAGTTCAGATCCCTAGCACCCAGCTTAAAAAAAACAAAAGCAAAAACAGCTAGGTGTGGTTGCAACCTATCTGTAGCACTAGTGTGGGGGTTGGAAGAAAAGGAGAAAGAAAGATCCAGACAGACTTGCCAATGGGTGAGCACTCCCTTTAACAAAAGACCTTGTACCAAACAATAAGGAGGCACACTTTCACATGCACACGGGCACATGTCTGCGCGCACACACACACACACACACACACACACACACACACACACACACACACACACAGTCTCCTTCAGGTCTAGGTCCTCTCTTGACTTTGTACCTTATCTCCCTTACAATGTATGGAAGATGATTTGTCAATGTTTTCCCATTATAGTCTGTTCTTTGGAGGTTTCTTATGGGAAATCTCCCCGTGACCCTGAGCTTGGTGATCGGCCGTCTATGTCAACTACCCTTCACAGACTTACAAGCTTGTAATGATCTGTCTTTAGATCACACGCTGCTGCTCTGTTGTTTATACCGTGTGCTTTCTCCCCTCTTGTAGCTGGCCGGGTGTCTCACCGTGATTGGTTAGACGGCCCATTCTTTCCCCACTGACGGGTAACCAGCCCCGTTTCGGGCTGATACCACGGGTGGTGTAAATTTAGATCTGTTTCTAGGTCGCTCTTCCGTTCTGCAGCACACTTGTCCATCCTTAAACGCCAGCACCACCTGTCCTAATTCATGCAGTTTTCGTCTTGGGAACTCATATGGACTTGTGATGTGCTCTGTAATATTTAACCTGTAATTTTTGACCCTTGAGATGTTGTAACAGTATGGATAAGGATGCGTAATGGCCTGGTGGACTAGGTTTCTTTTTATACTCTTGTTAGAAAGCAGTAATTTGTGTTTTTTGTTTGTGTGTTTGTTTTTGTTTTGCTCAAACTATACCGGTTTCTGGCATCAGGAGTTCTTCCCTGTTGGCTCTTGTGTCCTCATGCCTTATTGGTAGCACAGTAAGGCAAGTAGGCTTGTCTTATGTCTTGTATGTATTTTTCTCTGAGAAGCCTTGGTTTCTTTCATAGAAAATGATATTAAAACCCTCAGTCTGGGTGTCAGGCGTGCTCAGTGCTGTGGGGCACCATTGGTTTTCAACGCTTTCAATGAACGGAGCTAGGAGATACATCATTATGTGCTAACTGAAGTGTCTCACCTCCAAGATAAAGTGGTGATGTTGATGCCCCTGACCCTGATTTAGAACAGCAGGCTTCATTCTAGCCTTGGAGATCCGTGGAAAGAATGTTTCAAAGCTGTTGTATCTTTTGTTCTTAGAGATTTTCTAAGAATACAAAGTTACTTCGTTTGTTATCCTTTCTCTGCCCTTGAGTTTCAGAGTTTATCATGCAACTTTTTTAGGAGCTAAAATTTCCTCAGTGGTACGTTCCTTTAAAAAAAAAAGATTTATTTGTTTTATGTGTGTGGGGTTTTCCCTGCATGTATGTATGTGCACGGCATGTGTGCCTTATGCCCATGGAGGTCAGAAGAGGGCATCGGATCCCCTGGAACTGAAGTTAATGATGATTGTGAGCCAATCACTGGGAACCAAACCCAGGTACTTTTCCAAGAACAGTCAGTGCTCTTAGCCACTGAGCCATCTCTCCAGCCCCTCCGTGATAAATTCTTGATGGCATATATTTTTTTACTTGTATTTCCTCTGTCTACTGTTCATCTGGTCAGTAGGCTAAAAACAAATTATTACTCTGTGTGTGTGTGTGTGTGTGTGTGTGTGTGTGTGTGTGTGCGCGCGCGCGCAGATATTTCCTTCTTCCTGCCCATATAGGTCTCTCACTGAACCCAGAACTCATCATTTCAGCCATGTTGGCTGGCTAACAAGCCCTAGTAACCTGCCTGTCTCTTCGTGTCCTCACTCTAGAGTTGGATTTTCAGGTGTAACCCCACTGTGCTTTTATATAAGGGGATATGAACCCAAGTGCTCCCACTTACACACCAAGCACAAGCACTATATCCACGGAGCTGTCTTCCCAGTCCTCCTCTCCAACTCACTTTGGATGCTTGCTGTGCGATGGACAGGATTATCAGTGGACGTGCTAATCTTCATAACCCTGCATCCGCAAGGGGCTCCATGTGACGAGATGAAACACAGCCCAGAGAAGGAGCTCGTCCCAGGCCCTGAGCTGGCATACGGAATAGATGATGTGGCTTTGAACCTGTCACCTGTCCCAGAGCCTGTGCCCCTGACCTTCGTGACACCACACATCCTAAGAAGTGAAATGGCAAACCAGATCCAGGATGAGGAATGCCATCCAAGGCACCGAGAGGGAGCATTGGTTTGACAAATTCAGGATTCTCAACTCACAGTTCTTCCTGGTGGTTCTCCAGCCCCTTCAGGACCAGCCAGAATTTGTTTGAGGAGGGGTCTTTAGAGGAAAAGGAAATGACCAAGTCCCTTAAGAGGACCCATGTTTTCTGCGCCGTCTTACTTCTATTCCAAATTCTAATATTCTTCACGAGAAACAAACCCTCTAAGTCTGTGGCTAAGAACCCGACACGGCCTGCTTGAATTTGACACCAGGGATTTGGCCCCAAGTGAATAGCTGTTCCTGTCAACATGATTAAGCAGGCCAGACCTCATGGGAACAGACGTTCTTCCCAGGGTACCCATGTCAAGTGCCATAATGGGAAGGGCTTACGTGGATCACTGTCGCAGGCCATTGTCCCATTAGATGTTTACTCCGAAGGTGGCAATTATTCTTCCTTTCTCAGAAGAAGTTGATTTGGTTTTAGTTCTCCCTCAAGTAAATTGATCTGAGTGTCCATATGAGCTGAGGATTTCGCTGCTTCCAGCACTGTCAAAATGGCTTTGACTGTGTGTCACACAGACATTTTTGGTATTTGGAAAACATACATACCAACGAGAGTATAATGGACTCTGATTATTTGTCTCAGTGGTGCTTGAGGGAATGGGGAGGTGTGAGAATCCGTTTCATGGCAAATGTAGCCTCTGCAAATCCCCCCCTCACAGCCTTCCTCCGCTTGATTTGATGGAATGTTGTGAATGGTTCCTGTTGCTTTTGGCTGGAGTCCCTTAAACGTGGGACGGTTTGGATGAAAATAGCCCCACTAGGCATTTAACAGCCATCTCCTGTTCACTGTGTTATCGGGGGCAACCTGGCTTTTCTTTTTCTTTTACATTTATTTATCGTGTGTGTATGCGAATATACATGCACCCACACGTGTGTCAACACCACAGCACGCGTGTGGAAATTAGGGGAACACTCAAGGGGACTTGTTTTCTCCTTCCATCATGTGGGTCTCAGGTATTGAACTCAAGGTGGCCAGCTTGGTGGCAGGCAGCATAGTCTCCTGAGCCATCTGTGGGTCCTTGGTTGGTCCTTTAAGCTTGATATGGCAACAGTTGGTTGAGAAAATAAAAAGACGGCGCATGGTGTTTAAATGAGATGCTAAAGGCTATATTCCAAGAGTGTAGCAGAGTGTAAAACACCTATAGTTCTTGCTAATGTGGAGTTTAAGAAGCCTAATGTGTGCGCTAGCAATCTCTAGATGGGTGTGAGGAAACGTTCCTATCTGCTGTTTCCTGTCTTCTTTGCTCCCACGGAATGGTGTCTGAGTAGTAGCTATTTCATCAAAGGTAGTGAGTGCCTCCTTCATCATGGCTTTCCTATGGTCATCTCCATACCAGTTTCCAAACTCTTGGTTTCATAGTGTCATGTTGTAAACAGAGTCTAAAACACATCCAACTGGTGCTTTAGAGCTCAGCCCATCCCAGGATTACTCTCCAGCTGTCAAATACATAAGACATTGCCGGGAAGCATGCTTTTGTGCTGAATTCTGGGGCTCTTGGTATCTAATGAGTTCAAAATGCCTAATGCTGTGAGTGGGTAATGTACCTGAAGGGTTCATGGCTATCTGGAGAGGGGTCTGGCTTCTCTTTCCATGTCCTTGTTTCTAGCATGAAGATGCTTTGCTTTGTAACTTAGGTGTTTGCTTCTCTGAGCAAATGGAGGCTTTTCTATGTCTGCTCCAAAGTGCCCGGACATGCTTCAGAGGACACACATCTCTGTGGACTCTTTCATGCCATGGCTAGCTCCACCCTCTGATCTTCAGGCAAGCTTTATTTGTTAGAGTACAAACAAAATGTCACCACAGTAGGGTGACTCGGTATTGTAAAGATGTCAGTTTGCAGCCAGGCGGTGGTGGCGCACGCCTTTAATCCCAGCACTCGGGAGGCAGAGGCAGGAGGATCTCTGTGAGTTCGAGGCCAGCCTGGGCTACCAAGTGAGTTCCAGGAAAGGCGCAAAGCTACACAGAGGGTTTCTGTCTCGAAAAACCAAAAAAAAAAAAAAAAAAAAAAAAAAAAGATGTCAGTTTGCTGGAAGTTAACCCATGAATCCACTAAAGTATCAGACCAGTTATCTACATAAGAGCCACTTTGGATAATAGTCTGCAAACTCATCTAGAGACAACAGACAGACAAAACAAACAAACAAAAACAAAAAACAAAAAAACCAACAACAAACAAAGCAACAACAACAACAAAAAAAAACAGACAGAAAAGACTAGTGACCAGCAGAGAGCCAGGGAATGAGGGAAATATGCAAGGATATATAATTTAATTGTAAAGCTGATATTGAAAAATGATGTAAAAAAGGGGGTCATTTAATAAATACTGTACATAACTCGCCAATTGTGGGAGATGAAAGAAAAATAGAACAAATATCTCAATATAAAATAACAAATCATAAAAGTTGAAAGGAAATGGGGCTGGAGAGATGGCTCATCAGTTAAGAACACTGGCTGCTCTTCCACAAGACCCAGGTTCAATTCCAGCCCCCACCTGGTGGCTCACAGTGACTGCAACTTCAGTCCAGGGATTCAGTGCCCTTTTCTGGCTTTCACAGGCACTGCATGCATGTGATGCACAGGCTCTCTCCTCTCTCTCTCTCTCCTCTCTCTCTCTCTCTCTCTCTCTCTCTCTCTCTCTCTCTCTCTCTCTCTCCCTCCCTCCCTCTCCCTCTCTCTTAAAAAAAGAAGAGAGAAAACAGAATTAAAAAAATCTTGGGCCAGGCAGTAGTAGCAGATACCTTTAATCCCAGCACTCAGGAGGCAGAGAGAGGCAGGGTGTCTGAGTGTGGGGCCAGCCTGATCCACAGAGCGAGTTCCAGGCCAGTCAGGGCTACACAGAGAAACCCTGTCTCAAAAACCAACCAACCAGCCGGGCGGTGGTGGCGCACACCTTTAATCCCAGCACTCGGGAGGCAGAGCCAGGCGGATCTCTGTGAGTTCGAGGCCAGCCTGGGCTACCAAGTGAGTTCCAGGAAAGGCGCAAAGCTACACAGAGAAACCCTGTCTCGAAAAACCAACCAACCAAACAAACAAACAAAAACCTTGGACCTGAAGTGAGCTATTTAAGCGTGCAGATGTCAGCAAGGAAAATGATTAGTAGGACTGACTTGGCAGGAGGTGGCGAGCTCAGCAGTTTTGAGCACTGGCTGCTCTTGCAGAGGACCTGGGTTCAGTTCTCAGCACCCACATGGCAGCTCACAGCCTCCTGTTCCAAGGGAACCTGACACCTCTTGCCTCCACAGGCACTGTACTCATGTAGTGCACATAATATACTCGTGCGTGCATGCACACACACACACACACACACACACACAAATAATTATTTTTAAAAGACTGACTGTGCAAAAAACTTGTCAGAAAAAGAAATGCCACAAACAAGATTTAAATACAAGTAACATATTGAAAAAATACGGAAAGTATTTGACTGAAGGCTAAGTTCCCTAATATGTAAAGAACACTTACCGATCAATAAAAGGAAAAAGACAACACCAATAACAAACTAGGATGGGAAGATGCAGAAGAATATTACAGAAAAATGCCCGTGGCTTATGGAAAGTTACTTGCCATCCGTGAATAAGAAATTGCTCAGAATTAATGTAAGGTTTCCTAAATTCAAGAAAACTATACAGAATATGACCGTTTTATTCTTGGGGCCATTTACTGAAATGAATGTTCTTCGTGGATGGCTAGCACACTGGTGTGCCCCCTCCTTGCCTGTGGGATACTGGTCAGGACCAGGAGCCCTCCCTGGAGTTTGAATTCTGTCCTCTGATAATTCTGTAAGAATCTGGCACCGTGTTGTCCTTGTTGCTGAGACAGCATTGTGCACAAAAGAGACACTGATCTAACTGTGCGAGCATTTTGTAGCACCGGGGTGCTACATTTGACACTGGAAAGTATGGTTGAATGAATACTAAGGTAGCAGGGAAGTAAATACTGCGGGGCAGTTAGTTACCCTAGCTCCTTGAGCAAGGCTTGGTGCCTGAGCCTGTTCGCCTGTTCACCTGTTCATCTGAGTACTTTAGCTAGGCTGCTAGCAAGCGCTTCTGGCCTAAAACCTGTGGTTGGAGTGCTGCCAGTCCTGGGAACTAAACCTCCACAGACCCCTCAGGAGGACAACGCATTGTTCTGCCTGAGACCCACTGAAGGGACCCCTCCTCACAGGTGGGGCTTCTGGGCTCCCCGGTGTTGGGGGAGGAGGTCCACCAATACTTGACTAGCCCTGAAATTGCAGTGAGTCAGTTGCCAGGTTGCCTGGTAACGGCCTCACACAACAAAACAAAGACCCCCTATTGGGCAGCACAGGCTCTAGAGTGGCAAGAACACAGTGTTCCTGATCTCTGTCCCCTGCTGAGAAGTCTCCAAGTGCAAGTGACCAGCTCAGGGCTTTATGCCTGAGTCCAAGGGACACAGAACTGGCTGCCGTCCAGAGCTTGATAAGACCCGCCCCGGGGGCTGATAAGTCCAGAGCTGAGCCCACGAGGAGCCTCCTCTTGGTGTTACCTTCACCCCAGAAACCTCTTCCGGGCCCACTTGGGAGGGTGGTCCAACTTGTACCTCCTGAGTTTCCAGTTGACCTCAGCACTGACTACACTTCCTGTTAGGTCCACAGGGCCCCTCCTGACTTCCTCCTCTTTCTGTGAATGGCAACTGAGGGGATTTGCCATCTAGCATTACAAGGTGTTCACTGACCACCTCTGAGGTATCAGGTACAGTTGAAGGACACCTGCACAAGAACAAAGCCATGGTTCTATCTGGCCTTGGCGCCACTACAGCCAGAGTCACCTGAGAATTTGTTAAAACACAAAGCAATTTCATTTTCCTAGATCTCTGATTTCTTCCTTCCCTAGGCATGTTTATGTGTTTTGTGTCTTTTGTTGTTGTTTGAGACTGGCACTGGCTTACTTAGTTGAGGCTGGACCCTTCCACTCAAATTCAAACTTTCTGGCTTTGTTTGGATTTGAAATCTTTTCTCCAGGCATGATGGTACACGCTGATAATGTCGGATTGGGGTGTCAAGCAGAAAGATTGACACTAATTAAAAGCCAGCCTAGTCTGGCCTACATAGTCAGTTCTAGGCCAGCCTGGGCAACATGTCTAGAGCTTTATCTCAAAAACTGAAAGGGGGAAAATGACAGCATCACTAGCCTTTCGAGCTGAAACATTTCAGGCTCCCGTTTAAAGAAGTCCAGTGAGAATGATTGCAGCTCCTGTGAGTAAGTACCCTCTTCTCCAGGTCTAGTCACTCGGGAACAAGAAAGAGTTAAGTCAGAGCCTTTGCTGTCGGAAGTGGGCTGGATCCTGCTGCCCTCTTCCCCACAGTTGGGGAAGAAGTTAGAGCTGAGTGCAGGTGGGCCCCATGTTCTCTCCAGCTCAGGAGTCCACTGTGCTCCACCGTGGATGGGTCAAGCTCCTGGTATATTCTGACAAGTGACAGGAGAGTTGGTCCCGGAATTCAGGTCCGATAGCTAGGCAGTTAATAAACAAATAAAGAGGAGAGGAGTAAGGAATGGCAGAAGTCAGCCACTCCAGATGTGGCGTACTGGATCCACAGCCTCCACAGCCTCCACAGCCTCCACAGCCTCCACAGCCTCCACAGCCTCCACAGCCTCCACAGCCTCCACAGCCTCTGCCTTTTCTACTTCTCCAGCCCTGTCTGTCTCCCACCGGTCCATGAAGCCTGGAACCTGGTCCTAGCTCTGAATTCCAGCCTCCATCCTGACCACTCAGCCAGCCTCTGGCTGGCTCGCCCCAGCTGATTTGAAAGGTGTGTCTCACCAGAACCCCCGAGGAAGGCTGACATCGAGGGCACGCGCAGAGTATGGTCACGTGGAAAGAGGACGAGGGAGGGGATCCTGTGGATCCTTTCCAGCTTGTCACTTCTTGGTGATTCTGTATGTAGCATGGACTAGACACTCCAAAGGTAGTTTCGCCATCAAAGTTGATGGCCTCATTCATGTTTGTATCTTGACTGTGCGCGCGTCTAGGTAGTTTCAATGTAACTGTTTCAATGCCTGTCACAATGCCCAACCTATAGCAGACACTCAGGATGCGTTGAAGATTGATCAAAACACCGGACGTCAGGGGCTGGATGGTTCAGTGGTTAGGAGCACTTGCGGCTCGGCTCTTCTAGAGGACGCAGGTTCATTTTCCAGTACTCTAGGGAATCCATAGCCCTCTTCTGGCCCTTTGGGCGCCAGACATGTGTGAGGAGCACAGACACACATGCAGGCAGAACGCCCACCCCCACATACACACAAATTAAATAAATGAACACACACTGGATATTATAGCCCTTCATAGTCGTAATTACAGACTGGCAGCAGCCTTTTAACCTGTGCCGTGGTTCCTCCTGCATCAGGACTGGGGAGTTCCCCGGATGTTTGCCACTGCAAACGACTAAATACGTTCTCACCCTGCCAAGGGTCTTCTCCCAGGCCGTCTTCACACCATTCCAAGAGCAATTCTATTCGTTCTGACAGAGACCAGAGTTGGTGAAAAGTCCACCTGCTGAGAGGCTCACTCGGTACCATGTTATGCCTTCTTAGTTCAGACTCCAGCTGTGAATCTCTCGTCTCCCCCAATTACCCACAGTTTTACCCAGCAGACTGCCAATTACAGGGCTCCCACGACCTCCCTCATGTTGCTTGCTAGAATGAACACGGGAAAGCACTTCCTTAGAATTATAGTTCAGCTGTAAAGGCTGCAAGCTCAGAGCAGCCAAATGGAAGAGATTGTAGGTTGTGGTCTGAGGGTCAAGGAGGAATTTCTTTGGGTGTACCACTCTGGTAGTAGCTGTGTGGTCACCAACACGAGGCTCTCCAGGCCTCCTGTTGAAGAGGTTGGTTTTGTCGATGTCATTATTGAGTCGTGATTGGTTAAATCTGCAGCCCAGGTTGGGGGTGGGGCTAGAAGTCTGTCTCTAACCCCATAGAGGGCTTCTTGGATAACGAGCCCAATTGTGTGGCTGTCTGTAGGTCCCACACCTTCAACTCCTGTGTGGTCAACTGGAGAGCTTCATAAATAAGAGACAATCTTATCACTCCAACGCTTGCCAATTTGTGGATCGCTGTGTCAGGAACTCCAGGCAAAGAACACAAACATACTTTTAATTTTTTTTATATTAAAAGTTACTTATTTGTGTGTCTGTGCTCATATGTATATCATAATGTGTGTGTAGAGGGGATTGATTCTCCCCTTCTACTATGTAGGTTCTGGGGAGTGAATTTGGGCTTCATGGCAAGCACCTTTCTCCCAGTTATCCATCCTGTCAACCCATGCACTTTTTTTTTTTTTCCGAGACAGAGTTTCTCTATGTAGCTTTGCGCCTTTCCTGGAACTCACTCTGTAGCCCAGGCTGGCCTCGAACTCACAGAGATCCGCCTGCCTCTGCCTCCCGAGTGCTGGGATTAAAGGCAAGTGCCATCACTTCTCCCTTCTTTGTTTATACTGGCAGGACTTTCTCTAGCTTTTGAGAGTCTACAAATAATCTCTTGCATTGTGGAAGGAAAAAGCAATTCCCAAAGTTGTTCTCACTTCCACATGGGGCCATGCCGTACACACTCCCACATCATCCATACATAAATAAAATAAAATACATGCTGGGAGTGTAGCTCAGTGGTTAAGCCTAACGTTTATGAGACCCTGGCTTTTGTCCCCAGCAATGTGGACCCACACATGCCTACACACACCAGCAAATCTAGTTTTACAGATCATAATTTGATTTTTTCTTTCTCGGTTCTAGGACCAGGCAGCAATCCCATTTTCAAAAGGTCCAGCCAATCGGATTATACTTAGAGCCAGAGAAAAGGAAATGAGATATAAAAGAAAAAAAAAAAAAAAAAAAAAAAGAAAGTGGGGTAGAGTGACCGCTGATTGGTTACTGTGCCTGTCTGTCTTAGTTCAACATGGCTCAAGCAGTTGTGATTGGCTGAGACTCCGACACTTTTCTATAAAGCTAGGCTCCAGGTTGTTTACAAGGCAAACTAGGCTGCAATTCGGTGTCTATGGACAAACTGAAGATGTATGAACATATGAAGACAGCTGTGAGGTATACATAAGCATGGCTTGTACCCCTCCCCCGATACCATCCTGACTCCTGCAGTTGATAGTTTGAGATAGCTGGAGCGCACCACTTATTTTTTGCCTATGATGATGGCAAGAACAACATGCAGGTTGGATGGTGTGTGGTTGCATTGTTAGGGGTCTTGCAGGAACAAAGTGGCTAGTGTGAGGGACAAGGGTGACGTTCTCCTTGCATTTCTCATTAGTAGTGACATTCTGGGCCAGTTGTTTATTTAATGAGACCCATTCTAACCATGGAAGGAGTCTGAAATATGCCTTTCCTTTCTCCCCATTTCAAGGTCCAGAAGAAGTAGCTACACTCAGCTTACCATCATCCTATTTCAGATAATGTCAACACACAGTGACTAACCTGTTCTTACCTTAATCCTGGCAGAGCCTGTGCTGCCTTGTGCCACAGTTGGGCAATTCCAAAGCAAAGTTGAAGAGGCCTTGCTATTGTATGTGATCTCTCTAGTGGGTTCTCTGAGGCTTGTGTGATTACCAAGTTCCCCAACTCCACACACAGATAGGAGCAGGTAGCAGAGTTGACTGCCTCTCGTTCAGAAAGAGGGGAGTCCTGCTCTAAATATGGTTTAATAAAGACTTCAAGATGATATTTAGAAATAGGCTAACATCCTAAACCAAACAGGGTAAAGCCTTCAGGAATCTTCCACATGTGAAGAAATTGCCACAAAAAAACTCAATAGTAATCACTGCCGAAGGCCAGAGACTGGTCAGGTAGGGACAGCAGAGTCTCCTAACAGCTACTCTAGTAAGGAAGACTCAGGAAGTGAGAACTCCCAAGGATAGGCTCAGGAGGCGTCTTCCATCTGACTTAGTCTTGGGACAACTGCTTTTAGTGTGGCAGGTTCTAGTTGGACCCTTCTTCAGTTGGGACCTGGGAAGTTTCCTGTCTTAGTTTGGGCTCAGTCCTGGTGTTGTTGGTGGTGGGGTTTTTTTGTTTGTTTTTGTCAACTTGACAAAAGCTCGGGCCACTTGGGAAGAGGAAGTTCAACGGGAGAAAATGCCTGTATCTGACTGGCCTGTAGGCAAGTCTTTAGGGGATTTTCTTGATCAGTGATTGATGTGGGAGGGCCCTGCACACTGAGTGGTATAAGACAGCCATGGCGAGCAGGCTAGAAAACAGCACTCCTCTGTGGCCTCTGCTCCAGCTCTTGGCCTGACTTCCCTCAACGGTAGACTGTGACTGGAATGTGGAAGCCAAACAAGCCTTCTCCTCCCTCCTCCAAGTTTCGTGGTGTTTCATCACACCAATAGAAGTAAGCTTAGACGGGCGTCATAAGGAGCATGAGTCCCAATGCGCACTTTCCCTGACAACTTCTCACACCAGTTGAGTGAAGGGAGGGGAGAAAGGGAAGGAAATGAATTCTGTCCCCTCAGCTTCGTTCCAGGAGTCAGCTTTGTACGTCCTCTCTTCTTTTCCATTGTCATTTTACTCAAATATGTCATCTCTCACCTCCAGCATCAGAAGAGCTTCTAGATTCTTCTTTCCCTCTAGTCCCTACCCCATTTTCTGAGTTATGTTTCCCATGATTCTAGAGGTATCTTCACACTGAAAACAGATATGTTGATTCCTTTTTAGATTGTTACGCCCTAAAGCCCTGGTAAGAAACACCTTTGAAAGGTTAAGGTTCAGACATGCTGTATTGCATCATGGTCACAAGATTTTCATTGCCAACCATCAAATCATGTCACAGATTTTATGTTTGTGAAAAGTGACAGTGATGTCTCTTGACGTCCATCGGGGCTGCCGGAGTCCACGGGTGCTTAGTATCTGTCAGAAGCCACCCGCCCCATGCACTCTATATCATCTCCAGATTATTTATATTAGTATGATGTAAATGCTGTATGCATTCATTACTTTCCTATTACTGTGATAAAGCACCATGACCAAAGGCAGCTTATAAAAGGAAGCGTTTAGTTGGGCTTGCCGTTCCAGAGGGTAGAGTCCATGATAGTGCAGGAGCAGCTGAGAGCTCACATCTTGGTCTGCAAAGCAGAAAGCAAGAGTATACACAGAGAATGGCGTCTTTGGAAACCTCAAAGCCTGCCCCAGTCACACACCTCCTCCAACAAGGCCACGCCCCCTAATCCTTCCCAAATAGTCCCACTAACTGGGGACCAAGCATTCAAACCTTGGAGCTTCTAGGAGCCATCCTCATGCATTCTCATGATGTAAAGAGCGTGTTGTACAGCATCATTTAGGAAGTGGTTTGGTGTATTTTTTTTTTAATCTGCAATCAGTTGAGTACATGGATGTTGAACCTCCAGATGTGGCAAAACTGTCATATGTGAAATATGTCAAAAGCTGTTCACTAGTGCACACACAGTGTATTATTGTTATAGTGTTGAGTCATGTGACAGAAGAAAGGTTGAAACTAACCTGCCGTAGTCTGTTTTAGTTTGTGACAGAATACCACTGACTGGATCATTTAAGCAAAATATACAGACTCACAAATCTGGAGCCTGGGATATTCAGTCTCAAGGCACCAGCAAGTTTGGTGATTTTGATTCCAAGATGGTGTTTGGACCATGTTGGTCTGTGGAAAGGAGAACCCTGATCTTCACAGGCAGAAGGGCAAAGAGGCAGAGTGGGGTTGAACTCTCTCTCATAAGTGCATTAATTCCAACCCTCTAGCTTAGTCCTCTTATAGGTCTCACCCCTCAATACTTTCATAATGGCAATTAAATGTCAATGTCAGTTTCAAGGGAACAGACATTCAAACTTCTGGAATATCCATAGCCAGTACTTACAACCATTTTCTCTCCAGTCTAGGAATTCACTCCTGTGGAGAGAGCACTGTTTTATAAATGTGTGTCTTGTCCATGGTTGCCAGAGACCAACTACTACTACTGTTACTATAACTACAACTTCTTCTTCTCCTTCTGCTCCTCCTTCTCTTCCTTCTCCTTCTCCTCTGTCTTCTCTTCCTTCTCCTCCTCCTTCTTTCTTCCAGGGTCTCTCTCTGTATTCCTGGCTGTCCTGGAACTCACTATGTAGACCAGGCTGGCATCCATGAACCGGGATTAAAGGCATGGACCACCATACCTGGTAGAGACCCGTTTCTAAGGTGTACCCCTTGCAGGTCTTCAATCCTCTATGAATGTTCAGTTGTTATTCTATAGGAAAGCTAAGGTGTCATTTCCACGAGCGCTGTTTGTCTGGTCTCTGGAGTACTCGTGTTTTACAAGCAAGCATTCATTTCTTGATGGGTCTGACCTCTTTTTCAGGGAGGTGCCCTTGAAGGATGCTAAGGAATACGCTGAATCCATAGGTGCCATTGTGGTTGAGACAAGTGCGAAGAACGCCATTAACATCGAGGAGCTCTTCCAAGGAATCAGTGAGTGTCACGTTTGTATTCCCAGCCCGACTTAGCTTGCATGGCTATGCTTAGGGGAGTCAAAAATGAGCCTTTGAATTTATCTGGTGCTGTCAACAAACACTGCAAAGTTTGATTTAAACTCGCCCTGCGCGCCCCTACAGCTATGAGTGTATTTACACTCGCCTCTTTCGTGTCTTTTCTTCTTCAAGGTACTCTCCTTCCACCCCCCCCCCATGTTCCCCACCATTCTCAAGTGGATAGCCTCTTCTTCTTTGATTATTTTCGTTCCACACATACATATATGTATGTATGTATGCTCAAGTATATAAATACAATCTACTGAGTCCGTTTTTGTTGCTTGTGTGTGTATGGTCTGAAGGCTGACCACTCTTCATTGGACAACCAGTAAGTGGACTCATCCCTGGGGGAGGCTAATTCTCCCTCTGCCACTGGCCATTAGTCGTAGTTCCTTGTTTAGGGGTATTTCCCCTTTCTGTTGATACTGCTCTTGTTCCAGTCTTGTTCATACAGCCATTTTTTAGGAGAAACTGCTTCACCTGAGACTTCCTAAACATCTCTGGTTCTGTAACTTGCTCTGTTCCTTTTGTTTTGTGAATGAAACGACACACTCATTGCAAGATGAGAATATATACTTAGATTACATCTGTAATTACACTTAACTAAAAATTATGTCTTCTGACGGGGTGGGTTGGGGGGTGGGGTTAGGTAGTGCTCCTAGTTAGAAGTCAATGTGTAAACTTCAGAAATAACTCAATAAAACCAAAACAAGAATGATACTACATCTGAAAAAAAAAAAAGATGTCTTCTGTAGCATTTTATTTAGTATCTTGATGGCAGAGACGAAGTAGACGGTGGTATGGTAGAAGTCCATCCATCAAATCAAATGACTTTACACAAACGAAGGAAGGGAACCTTTTAGGGATTTAGTTTGACAAATAATTGTTCACAAAAATGTTTGCCTCTCATGTGACCTGAAGTCAAGAACTGGGCACAGGGTTCCTTTGTGAAGATCATGTTACTCTTGCTCATGACAAGGGGCAGTTCCAGGTCAGTTTCCAGCTCTGGGTCATGTTGTACCTCCCTTTCATTATGGTGTTTTCCCATGAGTGACTATAACCTCAGCTGTTTGCTGTGGCTAACTACACCGACACATCTGTCTGCAGCTGTGAAGTTTCAGGCACAACAGATTTCACCTTCATAACCTCTGGCCATGATACGGGTGCAGGCTTCCACCAGAGCAAGGCCTGCTGACCACAGACCCAGGAACTGCTCGGAGCTCCAGAAGTTCATCAGTGTGTTATAAGAGGCTGGGAGAAGTCTCCCTATCAGTGAGGTGTCGCCATTGCAAGTGCTCTGTGGGAGGATCAGAACCCTTATCAGTTATCAGCTGTCCTCAGATGTCCCAGCTCTGGGCAGTTCCCAAAGGGAGGTAGGGCACTCACTGGCTTTCTTCTTCACCTGAGATCACTTTTTGTTGAATTCAAGGCCAATAGCTCTCAGGATAGAGCTGATTTCCATTCTACTGGTTCCGGTCCATTATTTTGGATTCTGAGAACAGCAGCAGAGAACCTTTGGTTGGTTCGTGTTGGCTTAAAGGACTCATAGGCAATGGAGAGCTCTGAGCAGGATTACTTCCACTGTGTCAAAGTGTGCAAAAGAAGTGTGCAAAAGGGTGATGATAGCAGCACCTCCCCTAGCAGCCCTGGGCCCGGTCACTATGGTATGCCTGCTGCCTTTCCTTCCGTCTGCCTCCATGAGGGTTTTTCCTGCTGCTGTTTACACACACAGCTGAGAGACATCGAGCTCATTGGGCTGAATGGTTAATCTCTAGCCTGCTGGAGCTGTGATTTGGTGTCGGGCACTTCATGTTCTCACGGTTCAGCTTCTTTTTGTGACGGGCTGTCGGAGCACATGCGCTCTGTACCTGGGTCCATTTGAGAGGCCGTGAGGTTAGATTTGAACTTCCTACATTGGGCCCTTAATTGCCCTCAAGTGAACTGATTCTTTTCCAGCGGTGTTAGGCTTTTCTGGTATGCTCACCCCCTAAACATTGTTTTGTCTTTATTTTTGTTGTTGTTTTTGAGATAGGGTTTCACTCTGTAGCCCAGGTTGGTCTTGAACTTGTAGCCGTGCTTTTCTCTCAGCCTCCTGAGTGCTGGGTTACAATCAAGAGCCAGCACAACCCTGCTGCAGGCAGTTGCAATGAGCTACCTCACCTGTTACCCCAATGCCTCTGGTTTACAGCTCTTGTGTTTTGTTTAGTGGGCTCCGTTAGTCAAGGCTAGGCAGGGATCAGACAGGAAGCTCTGTTTTTCACATGCATCAAATTTACTTCACGATTTCTACATGGAGGTGCTCTCTGAGCTTGATGAAAGTCATTATTACAAAAGTCAGATAAAGACCTCAAAGAGAACAATCCTGAACCCCAAAGCCTAGATATTGAGTATTAACACCTCAGAAAGATCCCTTTGTGTAACTCAACCAATCTAAATCCCTTTCCATGTCAGGGGTCTCCGTGGTTCACAGCGATGTAGGCTTTGAATAATTAGTTCCTCATATTCTAATGGTCTGCGTTGTTTAGAAAAACAGTCTTTTGCTTAAGCAGGGAGTAATTTCAGCTTCAAAGCAATTCCTACATAAGCCCATGTCTCCCCTTCTTCCACATCAAGTAAACAAATGTTTAATTCTGTGTATTATACCTTAGTAATAAATACTTAGTGAGTAAAGCATGTAGATACATGGGAGACCTTCTAGCCATGTCTCTACATCCATCATCTATCTGTCCCTCACCTCTCCGCTCTGTGTCTGTTGCACTTATGTCTACTGTCTGTAGCTCTATGTCCATTCATCTATACTTCTAGCTATCGCTATCCACCTGTCTATCATTTTCTATCTCTTTCCACTATTTCTAGCTATCCATCTCTGTCCACCCCATTCTAGTATATCTATCTCTATCGATTCATTTGTCTGTCTGTCTGTCTGTCTATTATCTCTACCCACCTGCTTCTACCCCAGTCCCTCCCAACCCATATCCGTGAGCTCTGATGCTACTGTGAGCTCTTTTGCTATTCTTTCAGGTGAATTGCTTCAAAACGGGGTTTTGTAGCTAAAGTATGGGTTAATTTAGAACAGAATTCCAAGGACACCCAAGCATACGGCAGCAGACATTTCTTGAATTTCCTTTTCACGGTTCCTACTTGGGTTACGTGTGCTCCTACCCAAGCTTAAAATAGAGCTAGAGACTGCTGACACCTATGCTCTCAAAGCAATGTTGTGGAGACAAGCATGCCCGGGAGGAAACATACAATTAAAACCCAAGGAACAGCAGTGAGAATAACAGCCCCTTGAAAAGGTGTGCTAGCATAAAACGGCTTCACACCGACTTTGATGCAGATACAAATGCATTTCTTCTGTATTCCCAGGGTGTTCATAAACCAGAAATGAGACAACTGTGTTTTCCGAGCATAAGCCAATGCATTTTCTAACTGCACACTGTTCACCCAAAACGTTCTGTCTTTTGAAGACAACAGCTGCCTGGGAAAGTTCGGACCTTCCTGCTGCTGCTCCGTCCTGGTTGGTCCAGGCCGTCTGTTCTCTGATGCCACATCCCCTGGTGTCTGTTCTTCCAGGTGCCCCTCTTCTAGGGCCCATCTTCAGACCTACTGAACCCTGCTGTGTGGGGCTCATTCTCTTCTGTACATTTTTACCCAGAGGTTGTTCATATTTCTTTCTTGGTTAAGAAAATAATTGTAAACTTTATTAATTAATTAATATTTGTTGGTTTTTTGAAGCAGGGTCTCTCTGTGTAGTTTTAGTGCCTGTCCTGGCTCTCGCTCTGTAGACCAGGCTGGCCTCGAACTCACAGAGATCCTCCGGGCTCTGCCTCCCAAGTGCTAGAATTAAAGGTGTGAGCCACTACCGCCTGGCTAATTTCTTTTCTCTAAATTGGTATAAGAAAGCACAAAGACTATTCTGTTGCTGCTCAGCTGTTGCAGTGTTAAAAACCCAGAATAAACTATATGGCTGTTTTCTGGGGGTGCTGCACAATGCTCTGTTCTAGATGAGGGAGGAAACCCAGGGTTAGGGCGCTGGAAATTCAGCTCTGCTTCTCATTTCTTCCTTGTTTCAGTTGTGACCCTGAACCACAGTGGATGCTCTTCCTTCTCCTCTTGCGGTTTGAATTTAGGTCTCATCCTGATCTCAGAATGTTCTAGGAAGTAACATTTTTGATGGGCTCACTAGAGCAAAAGAAATGTAATTACTTCTCTGTGGTGACTGAAGTTTGAATAATGCCAACAAATTGGACAAGCCTAGACTCTTGTTTTGTTTATTCGGAAAATACATAGCGTATGCTTTTATGAGCTTGAAGTCATGCTAGACCTCATGGTGAAAAAAAGGCAGTGGCAGTAGTGCCAGGAAACCACAGGGCAGGGACTAAAAGAGAGAGTGACAGGTGGGGACCTTGGGTTGCTGAAGAGTGCCTCCCCAAGGAAATGGTTAATCTGAAGCTGAAACTTGACTCGATCCATCGATGCTCCTAACAAGATTAACCTGGGAAAACTGTAGTTAAGTCCCAGAACTGGAAACTGATGTGTAGCATCAGCTGGGGGTAGCAGCGGGAGGTGGAAGCTGGAGACGAAGCCTTGCGATGAAGAAAGGATGTCATATTCCAAACGCGATGTAAAGTCCCACTTAGGTGTTAAGCAAGTTAACATTTACAAAAGCATTCCTCCTTAGGAGAAGGAACACCTAGGCAGTGTTCAATCGGTTGGCATGATCAGCGAATTTGGAATAGAGGAGGCGGGAGCTCAGTGGAGGTCCTTCCTCAGAGACCTCCACTTAGGTGAAGCCGTGAGCTTCATTTAGACTTCGGAAGGTAATTTTAGAAGGGGTCAGTGTGGTGGTTTGAATGGACACTTGGCCCTCAGTTAGCGGTGCTGTTTGGAGGTTACGTCACCTTTAGGGGGTAGAGCCTTGCTGAAGGAGGGCTTTAAGAATTTATAGCTTTGAGCCGGGCGGTGGTGGCGCACGCCTTTAATCCCAGCACTCGGGAGGCAGAGCCAGGCGGATCTCTGTGAGTTCGAGGCCAGCCTGGGCTACCAAGTGAGTTCCAGGAAAGGCGCAAAGCTACACAGAGAAACCCTGTCTCGAAAAACCAAAAATAAATAAATAAATAAATAAACTTTTAATGTAAGAGACCAGACTTGAGCCAGGCACTGTGGCACTCACATGCCTTTGATCCCAGCACTCAGGAGGCAGAGGCAGGAAGATCTCTGAGTTCACGGCCAGCCTGGTTTACAAAGAGTTCCAGGATAGCCAAGGCTACACAGAGAACCCTGTCATGAAAAACCAAAAAAAAAAAAAAAAAAAAAAAAAAAGAATTTATAGCTTCACCCCACTTTGTTTTTCCCTCTCTGCGCTTTGTGTTTGTGGCTGGGGATGTGATCTCTTGGCTTCTTGCTCCAGCTACCTGCTGCCTCCCCCTCCCCCACCACTGTGGACCACGAACCCAAATCCACCCCTTCTTCCATTGGATGCTTTTTGTCAAGGGGCTATAATGTTTCTCCTGAAAAATACCCTGGAGACTTTGTGAGCAGTGCGCTGTGGCTTCTTTGTTTGGGGGGCATTTCTTGCTAGTGTAAGAACAAGTGAGAAATGCTTTGGTTTTGTTTGTGTCCAGCAGACTCTCTCTCTCTGACCTCCCTTTGGCTCTCTGGTCCTTGTGAGCTCAGTTGAAAGAATTCAGGTAAGATACACGAAGCATAGTGTACGAGATAGGCAGCATCTATTAAATGGTGACATGCGGCATTTTTAACCGACAAGAATGGCCAAAGAGACTATTGTGTCGATCTATATTTTAGGCAGGCTTTTACCATTTCTAATCCTCTAGATTATACTGAGGGGCATTTTCCCGTCAATCTAAGTGACTGACAGACCCATTTGAATGAACTCTTAGGAGAGAGGACCTGGTGCGTCCTCGTTCACTACCAGAAACCTCCAGCTATCTGTTGATCTTAGAGGCATTCAGAAGGGCATGTCCCCACCCAGGGCCACATGCTATGACTCAGATCCTATCCCGTTGACCAGCAAACAGAATCTTGTGGTTTCAGTTCCTGGCTTTTTGATCTGCAGACTTCAAGGTTGGGGTCCATCCTCAGTGTCCTTTCAAGCCTGCGAGTATCTAACCAGCTCCCCGTGTGCTGGTTAGATTGTTTTGAAAGCACAAACAGCTAGAGATGGAAGCGGCACTGGCTCGGAAGGGTTAGAAGACAGGAAAGATGGTAACGTGTCTTGTTCTGCAATCATCGTTACACAGCGTGCTGGCTGTTGTACGGCCGCTGCGTTTTGTAATTCTGTGGTAGTTACTTGGTTTAGAGTGTGTTAAAGACATTTGGAAGCAAAACAAAAACCTTTGAAAATTTTGTAACAGTACAGCAAGCTGTCATTGAAGATAAAGGCAAGGACAGTCCCTTCTTTATCACCAAAACAGTTAATTCAGCAAATGCCAGCCGAGAAGACGCTGATATGGGAGTTCTCACCCCACGCAGTTCTCAGGGATCCTCAGTTGTACAAAGCACAGGGTCGTTGCCCCTGTGTCTATGGGATTTAGATGTAGGACCCTCCAAGACACCACATCTACAGATGCCCAAGCCCCCATCTAAAATACTGTAGCATTTGTATGTAAGCACACATTCCCCTGATACGGCCCCTCATCTCTGGATTACTTATACCCGAGCATAATCAATGCTCTGCGAAGAGTTGTCCTACTGTATTATTTAGGGCATAATGACAAGAATGAGTCTGTGTGTGTTCAATACAGACACAGCCATCATAGGCCTAACTGTGTGGTTTTGATGGACAGTGCAAACAACCATGAATCAAAGCCCGAGAAACAGGCAGATCCAGGGACCAAGTGTAGTGGTGCTTCGAGTGTGTGGAGTTCTTATTCCTTGCTGTTGTTGGAACGGCTAAAATGTGTGTTAGCTCAATGGTGTCCCATTCACTATGAAGTAGGCACTCTGTTGCAGTGGGACGTCCTTCTGTAGGCTGTGAATGTCCACTTACCCTCTGTTATCCTTATTGTACTATGAGGACACCATCTTGTGACTTGCTGTGTCTCATAGCTAGTAAGTAAGAGGCCAGTACATGAAGTCACATGCTCTCAGCTTTAAGTCTGGGCTGCCCCTGGCTCCTGACTTTGTACAGCAGTTTTCTGGTAATATTATCTACACCAGTAGAAAACAGGAAATGACTAAATTGCATTGAAGTTGAGAAATTTTTTTTTCCAAATCATAGTACACTAATATAAACCAGTGTTTGAAAATGATGATGTGACTCTTGTTACTGACCTAAAAAGACAAATTGTTTGTGGGAAAAAAAGCTAGAGAGTAGTTTATGTAAAATCCTGATTTCATATAGTCAAACCATATATCATATACACTAAATAATGCATTCTCCCAAGACTTTCTTTTTTACAAGGTTGCCCGTTAAATTTCCATCCATGGCTCCTTTGTAAGGGTGCATTCCGGGCAACTTTGGAAAATGACTTTATTATAGAAAATGTCAAACTTACAGTACATAAGTGAACTGAATCATCATGAGCACAGAAGCATATCTCATTTCTATTCTCCCCACCCTATACGGCTTTAAAGGGAGTCCCAAACATTACTCTCATCAGTAACTATTTTGAATTTAATTTTTATTGTTAGGTAAATAGGTCAATTTAGTAGTTTTCAGGTTGAGGGGTGGGGTGGGGTGGGGTGTCCTAGTTAGGTATCTGTTGCTGTGATAAACACCATGACCAAAAGCAAGTTGAGGAGGAAAGGGTTTATTTCATCTTACAGCCTATACAGTTCATCGTGAAGGAAGTCAGGACAGGAGCTCAAGGGAGAAGCCTGGAGGCAGGAACTGACTCAGAGTCATGGAGGAATGCTGCCTCCTGACTTGCTCCTCCTGGCTTGCGCAGCTTTCTTTCTCGTACACCTCAGGACCACCTGCTTAGGGATAGCAATATCCACAGTAGGCATATTCCATCTCAATCAAGAAAATGCCCACAGGCTTGCCTACAGGCCAGTCTCATGGAGGCATCTTCTCAATCGAGAACCCTCTTCCTAGATGGCTTTAGCTTGGGTCAAGTTGACAAAAACCAGGACAGGGAGGGAATAAGGCGTGGGGGAATTTTTAGGGCAGTGAAATGATTCTATCTGATGCTGTAATGATGGAGACATGGCAGTGAACATTTACCCAAATCCACAGGATGTATAACAAAGAGAGCCCTGCGCAAACATTGGGGCTGCAGTTAGCCGTAGTGGTTAATATTAGCTCGTCTGTTGGAACTGGCGTCTTATACTAATGCCAGGCACTAACAGCAGGAGCTGGGAGATAAAGACAGGGACATGTGAGAGCTTAATTGCACAATTTTCTCTGTAAACCAAAAGATGATTTTTTAGAAAAAGTATCAGTTTCAAGAACGAAAGGGGAAGGGGGATTTTCATTTTTTTTTCATAGCAAAAGTCTTCCCATTGAAGTCACTCCATCGGAAACCCAACAACAATGGCTGTTGAAGTCCTTAGGTAGGTAGCCAATGGGAACAGCCCCCTCCCCCCCCCTCCACTTTGTAGCATAGCCATGACTTTGACTCCCTAGACATTTTTTAAATTTTTTTAAACCAGAATATGTGTTAGAATTGTTATGACATATTTGAACCAAATGTGTTTTTGTGGTTAATGTTTATGTCTTTATTTTGTAGTTCTGGGGATGAAGCCAAACTAGGCAAGCACTCTAACCTTGGGCTACATCTTTATCTGGCTCCCTAGACTTTTTTAACTTCCGAATTTGGGGGTCTCTAGTTTCTGCTGGGGGCCGTCTTTCTCTACACTGTGAATATATGTTGTTCCCATTGGTTAGTAAAGAAGCTGCTTTGACCTATGGCAAGGTAGCTTAGAGGCAGGCGGGAGATCCAAGGAGGGAGACAGGAAAGAGAAAGGCAGAGTCAGGGAGACGTCAGACTGCCATCCTAGGAACAACATGTAATGGGATGCAGGTAAATACGTGGCGATACATAGATTAATAGTTATGGGTTGAGTTAAACTATAAGAGCTAGCTAGCAAGAAGCCTGTCAGAGGCCATACAGTTTGTAAATAATATTAAGCCTCTGAATGATTATTTTATAAGTGGCTGCGGGACCATGGGCCTGGGCAGGACCTCAGGCCTGGGTGGGACCTGAGAAAACTTATGACTATAACTTTCATATTCTCATTTCTATTCTTCTGTCAGGTCTTGCCTGGGGTTTCCTCATGGCTCTTTGCCTCTTTCCTTCCTGCTTCTCTCATTGTACTTACTGTGGCTCTCATCATCTTGGACCTGAGCTTTCTGTGAGTTTCCTCACCAAGTGTAGCATCTGCCTCCTGGTCCATTCTGGTCCTCTGTAGAATCCCAGCTCACTCCTCACATCAGACTCTTTATCCTAATAGCGGAAGTTTTCCTTTTATTATGTATTTATTTTAACATCCCAACTACATTTCCCCCTCCCTCCTCTCTTCCCAGTCCCTCCCCTCTCACCTCTCCCCTGCCCCCTGCCCCATCCACTCCTCCTTTCTATTCAGGAAAGGGCAGGTCTCCCACGGATATGCACAAAACATGGCATATCAAGTTGGGTAGGATGTGAGTGGTGTATGCCTTTGATCTCAGCACTCCTGAAGAGGCAGGTGGATCTCTGTGAGTTTGTGGCTAGACTGTTCTACATAGTGAGTTCCACGACAGTCAGGGCTACAAAGAGAGACCCTGTCTCAAAAAAACAAAACAAAAGTTTTATAGTGCCATCTTTGTTATTGTCGGCGGCGTGATCCCTGGTCATGTATGAGCCATGGCAGTGTTCCACAAAGACTGCCTCTCCTAAAGCAGAAGCTTCCAGGTGGTTATGCCCCCAACCTGGACGATTCCGAGAATTAAGATCTTCAGCAGTCACATAGCAACTTCGAGATGCACTGGACACTGAAGGAAAGACAGTCAAGCCATCAGAGAATGGAGTTAAAGAAGAGACAGACAACAGAGCTGTTGCAGAGAAGTCGGAGTGTGCAGAGGTGGAGCATATCCCAGAGAGCAGCTGCAGGGAACACACTGCTTTATTCTTTGTGTGTGTTCGAGCGGCTGCCCCAGCCAAGCTGGCCTAAACTCATAGGTTTGGAATTTATTTCCACGTTTTGCATTCCTGAGGAAGTGTTCGTAAAGCATGCTTTTCTCCTGGACTGTCAACTTTCAGGAAACCTGAGAGGAAAAAAAAAAGTCTTTTTAACTTCTCCCCAAGAGCATCTTACACAATCCAAACTGTGTTAAAATAAACACACTGGCCTAGGATTCGTGTTCAAGAACAGCTTGTTGTGGAGACTGCATGCTTGGAGGACACTCTGGAGGAGTAGAAACATCCAGAGACCAATCTGGTCCTGTGCAGATGTCATCTGTGTGTGTTAGCTCAACTCTGCGTCCAGGTAAATGAAATCCTTTGTGAGCTGTATTCCAGGGAGTCTCCTTGGTGCAGAATGCTGTGGCCACTTTCCAGAACCGTTCTTTGTTTGAGAACGTTTACCCAGCCAGCTCTGAAGGCCTCGGAGCACAGCACGGGAGCCGGCACTTATTTCCACAGTGGTGTTTGCTTAGCTCTTGAAGGGTGCTTGGCTCACCGTTGGGACTCAGTTCTCTGTCTCCCTGTAAAGTGGGTGCACTATATTTCCTCACAGTGTTTGAAGTTGGAACTATGTGATGTTCCCAGGCAGAGTGGTCTCCAAACAAACAGGATTCCCTTCTAACTGAACCTTGAGACTCAACCACGTCTCCTGGTCACAAGCACTGGGCGTTTCTTCCCACCCAGAGGCCACTGAGTCCCGGCCGGAGCCTGTTGCTGCAGGGAATCCCCATCATTGTCCTGAGTCCCTAGCATTTTAGTAACGGCCGGATACAGTGAGCAGGGGCTGTCGAGTTTCTGTCTCACCTGCGTTTTATAGTGGAGGGAAGGATTGCTCAGGGACTTAACATAACTGACCCAGGCTCATTTCACTGGGTAACTGATTCTCAAATCTCAACATGCTTTCTACCCAAAGATAAAGAGGAAGTCTGAAGAAACTGCATTGATTTTTGCCTCTGAGAAATACGGCACCTTTCCCTTATCCATGGTACCAACCATAGCCTGAAAGTACTAAATGAAAATCCCAGAAATTACAAAAAAAAAAATCATGTTTTAACTTTTAATACAACCTGCTGTTATAATTGTTCTAATGTATGACTTGTGACTTTATAAATCTCCTAATCTATCTAATTCACAGGTGAAACCTTATTATAGGTATATTTGTATAGGAAAGGAAGGTGGCCAATGTGTTTGGTACTCTTCATGGTTTCAGTTGTCCACTGGGGATTGGTCTTGAAGCATAACTTCTGAGGATTAAGGGGGTGTGGTAAAAGTGACATGAGGAGAGAATCTAGTCAACAAAAAAAACTTTACAAAGGCTGAGAACCCTTCCCTACCCAGACCACAAGGGGCATGTGTGGAAAGCCCATGCCTGTGGAAATGACCTCTGAAGGGTTCAGAGCCTACTGGCCCAGTGCCTTTCAGCCCACACTTTCTCCCAGCCTGCTAGCCCACTTCCATTCCTATAACTAACTTTCTTTCTTTCTTTCTTTCTTTCTTTCTTTCTTTCTTTCTTTCTTTCTTTCTTTCTTTCTTTCTTTCTTTCTTTTCTTTCTTTCTTTCTTTCTCTCTCTCTCTCTTCCTCTCTCTTCCTCTCTCTCTCTCTCTCTCTCTCTCTCTCTCTCTCTCTCTTTCTCTCCCTCCCTCCCTCCCTTCCTTCCTTCCTTTTTTGTTTTTGTTTTTTTGAGGCAAAGTTTCTCTGTGAAACAGTCCTGGCTGTCCTGGAACTCACTCTGTAGACCAGACTGGCCTCAAACTCACAGAGATCCGCCTGCCTCTGCCTCCCGAATGCTGGGATTAAAGGCGTGCGCCACCGCCGCCTGGCTAGCTCCTATCTTTTAAGTCAACCATATTGTATTAGTTAGAATTATAGTCTTATCCAAAAAATTCAGACGCAAAAGCTAACTATCTATTTAAATAACTATATAGTGTGACACTGTTGGGCCTCTGAACACATGACTGGCCTGAGGAACAGGCCGTACTTTATTGGCAGGATGTGACTGGGAAGGATACCAGGACTTTCTTTTTTATTTACTATTTCAGGTTGACACAGTAGTAAATAAAAAGGGCATTTTTTATTTTTAACTTCCTTTCAATTGTGATGACAAGTGGGGACATGTCTCAAAGAGGGAAGTACAATCCTATTGTTTCTGCTGAACTTTTTTTTTTTTTTTTTAAAGAACGGCCTGCAGAAGTTTTGTATAACTTGTTGGCTGTACAAGATGTCAGACGATGTGGTTGTAGAGAGTGTTGGGAATTCGTCCTCACTCTGTGTCAGACGCTCATTTCCACTGTTAACCTTGAGTCCAAGGCCAGAGAGCGTATGTCTCTGCTTGCACTTTGTCGAGTATCTACATCACTCCATCTGCACAGCACACTAAACCCCCAGAAATCGCATCTTATGCCAAAGGCCTTCAGCCTCTGAGTCTTTCGATTCTGTACTTGGTCCAAACAGGGAGCATATGTTTGCCATAAAAACAAAAGCAAAAGCAAAAGTCTTTAGTCTTTGGAAACAATTTCCCCTTTATTCACGTGTGTGTGTGTGTGTGTGTGTGTGTGTGTGTGTGTGTGTGTGTGTGTTTTAATCTTCCATTTTAGAGCTAGTGTTCCATGTGTTTTTTTCAGGATGAACAGAAAAATAGAAGAGAGAGAGAAAGAAAAAGCAAAAGAGACTGTGGATAGAACAAGGGTTGAGGATCCAGTGGGATTATAATTATAATCCATGTGCATTATAGTAAGAACCACTATTTGGTTTTGGCATGTCCTTCAGCAAAGTCACAGAAAATGGTGGTGACAGCGGACATTTTAAGACTGGCCACGAAAGACCAAAGATGAATCTTTGGTGTTGGCTGCCTAAGCATGCTGTTTCTAGATTTCCCTGTGCTTTAGAGGAGCGGCTCTCTTGAGACGAAGTTCGCATGCCTCGGAGCCCTCCGGTGTCACGTACACAACCCGGTGGCTTTTAGTTCAACCACAGAGACCCGGGGCGGTCCGCACAGTCCACGGAGAAGAACCCAGACCTTTAGGAGTCGTTATCCCTTCTTTCCTTTGTCTTCTCAATTGCTACTTTGTGTTTCCTCACAAAAGTTAAAATTCAGTGAAGTCAAAGTAAGGTTGCTTGTACAGGACATTAGAGTACTGCCTCCTGGGAAATATGTCCCGAGGTCCTTCGGGCTAATGAGCCAAGTAAGGCTGGTGCGTTGCATGCCAGCCCATGGCAGGTCTCCGAAGATCCCAGCAGTTCCCAGCCCAGCTCTCTTTGTGGGAGGCAGAAAAGACAGATAAATGCTCGCTCTTCCTGTTGGAGTCCTACAAAGCAGGGTGACTCCCTGGCAAGGCTAGGGCGCGGAGTGATGATGGAGCAAGCAGGTCCATCATCCGTGGGGTGAATGGGTGCCTTCCCCTGTCCCTGGGAGGTTTGCATGGCCGGGAAACTGCTGGTAATTTCCCTCAGCCTTTTAAGCATGAATTTGACTTCATGTGGAAGCAGGGGAAGAAAAGAAGGGGAGAAGAAAGAAAGGGGGGGCAGGGAAGGAAGGCTGGAGGGAGGGAGCAAAAAAGAGGAGACTGTGAAAGAAAGGAGGGGGGGGGCTAGCCCCTCCCCCAGGTGCTGCTATTTTCTGCACCCAAACAGGCCAACTTTTTAAAATAAGAGAACTTCAATTTTGGCCTCTTTTTTTTTTTTCCCTCTCCCTTCCCCCCTCCCCCCCACCACGCAGGCCGCCAGATCCCACCCTTGGACCCCCATGAAAATGGAAACAGTGGCGGGATTAAGCTTGGGAACCAGAGCTTGCAAACCAGCCGGCGTTGCTGCTGACCCAAGGGCCACATGGAGCACGAAGCAGGAAGCCAGAGCCCTCTCCAGTGCCTGGGGCCCACAGAAGGACCCTACCCTCGGGACTGCCTGCCTGCCTGCCGGAGAGTGAGCAGCATTGCATGCTGGGAGACCTGCAGGATGCTGAGCAGGGAGGGTCCCTGCGAAGAGATTATCGAAAACTCCGGAAAACTCACTGTACCTCCACAACATGGCCTTCGGTTTATAAAATGCACACGGCAGGGGTTGCACTTATTAGGGAATAGGTATAGTTGCCGTTTTTTGTTAAAGAAATATTAGAAAATTTTTTAGATTTGTTCGCAAACCTTGCCGTGCTGTTCTTCCCTGACCTCGGATGTTATCTAGTCAGATTCCAGTAACTTCTCCAGGGCCAGGGTCTTTTTCTCTGGCCAGTTCACCAAAAGGCAGCAGCAATATAGAAGGTTAGCTTTTAGCTGGCTTGGCGACAAACCTCTACTATATTAGTTTTTCTGAGGGAAATCAGAGAAGTATAACTGGACCATCATTCAAACTGAGAACTGACTTTCTGCAAAAGAGACAAAAGTTGTGTTAGAAACTGCCATCTGTGTCCTCTTTTCATGTAACTGGTGAACATTTTTCTAAGGTACAGTCATACACAACCAACCAAACCAGACTAGAACGTTACACATAATTCTGGGGATGGGAGGCCCGGTTTAAAAGAGTTAAGTGGTTGGTATGTAAGCCATGGTAGGTGGAGGATTATAAATAGCATTCAGGGCACCACCCAGCATACATCCTCTCCGTTGCAGTAACTTTCTACTCTTGGAGATGATTAGTTCACAGAGCATTGTTTTACTAGGAGACTATGCCATAGTGTCTAAGGGAAAAAACTAACCAGAGGATGTCGAGTCTAAATTGTAGGGCAAACTTCTATTAATAGCAGCTAATCATGGGTTGTAGCAAACCAGCCAGAAAAATGTTACCACCTTAAAATTCTGGACCCCCAAAGTATAAAAATCAGAAGACCATACTTTAAGCTTTTCCAGCCTTGGAGAGAACAGCCACCAAGCAAACAGAGCGAGGTTCCGTCATAGACGGTGGTTGTCAAGTCCAGGATGTGTTCGCCCACATACATTCTTCCTCAACTTGGGAGTTAACTGACTCTTAGAATACGAAGGATGGAAAATCCTTGTCTTGATTCAAGAGTGTCCCCCGGTGTCCCATAACAGACATCTCCAACACTGTTAGCAAATGGTGTCTGTATGTTGTAACAGGGCCTTCTCAAGGACAGTCAGCGCCTGTCCCATGCTGCCAGTGTCACTAGAGTTGAAACTGAAAAGGCCTCTCTCCAGGTAGCATCAAGCTTATGTTTGAACCTTCCCCTGTGTTAGGGAAACTTGTCCTGGGAACTTGCATAGCTCGGCTGTCTAGATTTCTAAGCTGAGATGGTACTGTTTCCAGAAGAGAATGTCATGGCTTTGGATTGGGTTTGCAGAGGTTGAATTTTACATGAACTGGCTGGGCTTCCCCGTGACAGTGAGCCCCCCTGGGTGTTTTAGAAAAGCACACGGGGGGGGGGGGGGGGAGTGAAACCTTGCTTTTTCTAGGCTGCATTGCCATTGATGTCAAAGCTAGGCAGAGGGTAAGTACGCATGTGTGTCAAACAGAGAGTGTGTGGCACTTGGGCACACAAATATTCATACCCTCTTGGGCCTCCTCTGCAGGTAGATGCTGTGGCCTTTGGTGCCTTTCTCCCCTTGGCCTGGGATTCCTTTTGGGTTGTTTTAACAATTGACTTTTAATCATAGAAACGTCTGTAAAGACCTAGAAATTACAATTGTTCTGACACAGGATATGGTATCCTTATCATCGTTCCCAGAATTCCCTTCCCAACCCCTATTTTCTCTCCCTCACACGAGGCAGGTTTGTGTATATGTGTAAATATGATTGATGTTGGCTACACCTCCATGTAATCCATTTTAGAGTGGCTGGTTTGGCTCATGACCTTGTTTGTGTCTGTAAGTGAGGTGCATATCGTCAGAGGGATTCTTTCTCAGCAGGAATCCCCGAGGACAGTGGTAGAGCTGTGCAAATGTTTTACAATAGGTACAGAATTGACTTGCCATTTTTTTTTTAGTAAAAAATGGTACATTAGGGTACTGAATATGATGTTACCTTGCAGACTAACCTGCATTCTAGCCAGTAGTAAGGGCTGTGCCCCAGTGGGGATCCCACTCGTTCCTGAGGGAGGTTTGGAGGATTGAAACGTTTCCTCTGCCATTAAGGACTATGGCCTGTATAGACTTCCCTCCTTGCCACTCGGCTGTGTTCGGGGCAGGGAGTGAGAAGCCAGCCATCAGCCAGGAGCTCTGGCTGTGTTCAGACCTGATCATGCGTTTCATCGTTGTTGTGACACCCGGTGACCCAGCAGTCATGCCGTCACACAGACTGTCACCCTTTCTGGTGGTTTTGTAAAGGGTTTCCACTTGGGCTGGACCCAGGTTTTGTACCTAGACGATCCCTCCCCAGACACCCGGGACCTTCGCATCTTGTACTCTGTTCTATGGTAAAGCATTTCCCTTGTGCTCATTTGTATCAGTTGCTTTTGATTTTAACCCATTGGTATGATTCATACTAATAAATATTTTAAGTTTTACTGAGTGTCTTTTTCTGATTATAATCAGTAAAGGGATTAAAAGTCAACTCAGAATAAAAAAAAAAAAGCATGTAAATCTGTACATGTGAAGACCTGGAGGAGAATATTCACTGAAGCACTGTTGACAAGAGCTGATTGTCATCCACTAGGGAAACAGATAAATAAAGCATGGTCACGTGATGAAAGCTATGGGCTAGGATGAATGCATCATCTATAATGCATCTCTAAGCAGAGTGTAGAGTGCCCTGAGGGAGCCACTCACGGGAGTCTGTGGAATAGTCTTCAGTAGCTGTCCACTGCATAGCATGGGGAATGGAACCGTGACCCTGGATGCATGAATCAAGACTACTGGGGTTGTCTTAGGGTTTCTATCGCTGCAAAGAGACACCATGACCACAACAACTCTTATAAAGGAAAACATTTAATTGGTGCTGGCTTACAGTTCAGAGGTTTAGTCCATTATCATCATAACAGAAAGCAAGGCAGCAGACAGACAGACATGGTGCTGGAGAGGAGAGGTAGCTGAGATTTCTACATCCCGATCCGCAGGCAGCAGGAAGAGACTGTGTGTTACACTGGGCATAGCTTGAGCAGAGGAGACCTCAAAATGTTCCCCCACAGTGACACTTCCTCCAACAAGGCCACATCTATTCCAACGAGGTCACACCCCGTACGAGTGCCACTTTATAGGCCAAGCATTCAAACACATGAGTCTATGGGCCGTACCTATTCAAATCGCCACAGGGGAATAATAGTGATCATTTATTGATGTGTGGAGGGAAGTAGAAGCATAAGAAGGAAAAGCATCAGCCGGGCGTTGGTGGCGCACGCCTTTAACCCCAGCACTCGGGAGGCAGAGCCAGGCGGATCTCTGTGAGTTCGAGGCCAGCCTGGGCTACCAAGTGAGCTCCAGGAAAGGCGCAAAGCTACACAGAGAAACCCTGTCTCGAAAAACCAAAAAAAAAAAAAAAAAAAAAAAAAAAAAAAAAAAAAAAAAGAAGGAAAAGCATCAACCTGTGACGCAGATGACACCAAATCAGGTCAGAGATGAACAAAAGGCTTTTAACTGCCAGCCATTTTCATTTATTTCATGGTCTGAAAATCTGAAGCCAATACCCAGCATGGTATCACACACACTCCTTTAATCCCAGCACCAGGGAAAACAAAGGCAGGTAGATCTCTGGGAGTTCATTTCCAGCCTCATCTACATAGTGAGTTCCAGACCAGCCAGGGCTACATAATGAAATCCTGTCTCCATCACTCAATAAATAGGCAAATAAGTAAATAAGCCTGAAGCAAAAAATATGATGAAATGATAGTATTTGATAAATTCAAGGCATGTGCTTTACTAGCCTCTATATTTCTCTGGGGTCAGTCTTTTTCAGAAATGGAGAGGGATGGAGGTAAGAAGCAAGGATTAAACTAACTTTAGTGTGCTAGAAAGATCTCTATCATTGCCAGCCTGATGGAGCACACTGTTTTCCACAGGGAGCTTGTGCTGAGTAGATGGAAGGCCTGTGTGAAGTGGTACCTTATGCTCTTTACATGTGAGAGGTGCCGAGGGCATGCTGGGAAGCTGCCCAGGCTGTACATAATTAAACAAGACTACAAAAACAGTCTACCATGGCTGGGGAAATGGCACATAGGTTAAGAACACTTGTTGGGTAAGCATGAAGACCTGAGTTTGGAGCCCCAACACCCACAGAAATCCAGGCATTGGCCCCATGTTCCTGTAATGGGGTACGGAGATAGGCAGCAGCCAGCTAGCCCAGCAGAAACTTGAGTTTCAGGCTCAGTGAGAGACTGAAAAGAAGGTGGGGCATGATAGAGCAGGATGCCTGGTATCTTCCTGTGTTCTCTATATATGTGTGCAGGGAGGGGCACACACATGTATGCACACACACACACACACACACACACACACACACGCCACAAACAAAATTAAAAGACTTCAGGGTGGAGCCTGCATGATTGAATTTTGATGATTTTATGAGATGCGACAGAGACCAGATCACATGTCTGTATATAACCTTCATTTTTCAGCATGTGATATCTTGTTCTACCTCAGGCCCCTGCCAGCAAGTAAGCCAACCCCAGATGAGGGTTGATGTCCCTAGACCAAACTGTGAGCCCAAATCTTTCTTAAGTTACCCCAGTCTGTAGTATTGTGTTAGTAGCAACAAACTGAGATGTTTGATCACTTTGGTCTAGTAGGAGAAGATGTTAACGTTGGAGAAGGAATCCAAACACTCAAGAGTTAGTGGATAAGGATCTTCTTTATAAAAGTCACATGACTATCCACCCATCTATCTCTAGCCATCCACAAATCTACATACTCATCCATCCACCCTGGCTCTAACCACCCACTCAACACTCAACCACCCACCCACCCACAACCCTAACTACCTACCCAACACTTACTCATCCATCCACCTCCCCACTCACCTGTCTACCTACCCAGCCATTCACACATACAGCCATCTACCTTGACACCCATGCATCTCTTTACCTACCGCAACCTATCTGTCTGTCTGTCCATCCACTCACTTTTCCAGTAAGGATTTATTGAGGGCTCTTTTGAATCAAATGCTGAACCAGCCCTCCATGCCCCCACCCATTCATCCAGTCACCAAACTTATAGAGAAGAAACAGGACGCTAAAGACAAGCAAACCAAGAACGTCAGGACGGAACAGACATCCCGGCTGCAGACAAGACAGCTTGACTTAGAGATACTCTCACTGCTGAGCAGGAACCAAGATCCTAGGGATCTACTCCGCTCCTAATCCTCAGATGAGCAAGGAACTTAGCTTCCCCAGGCCTCAGTTTCGCCTGTAAAATGGGAATAATACAGCAAGCCAGAGCTAAGGCCAAGTGAAAGTGGAGTAAATATGAGCTAGGACAGCAAACGAAAGCTTTGGTCTCTGGCTGGTGCCGAGCATGGCTCTCCTCCTGACTTCTCCGTTCCCACGTTCTTTTTGTTATCATCCCCTGTCTCGGAAGACAATGTCATGTAGAGATTGAGAAACTTCAAGTCAACCCTCTGAATGCAGCTTCCAGCTCTGTGACTTGTGGGTGGTGGAAGCCTTAGCAGATTGAGCTCCCCAAGTTCCCTGTCGGGTGAAGGGCGTGTATCGTTCATAGGCACCCACACCTTACTTCTGGGACCCAGATAGTGTTACAATGGAAAGACTTTCCCCAAGCTTTCGATAGGCCCACTTAGCCCCAAAACTAGACCTAGACTGATGTGACAGTTTGTCATCATTGTTTCTCCATAATGTTTCACCGTTTATCTGCAAAAATACTGTTGTGTTTGATTACGGGACTCACTCTCATATTACTTTTATGAAATTCAAACAAAACTCTAGATCCTGGAAGCATCAACCCTCGAGACATAATGTGCTCTCAGCTGTGGGCCGCACCTCACGACTGTACCTCGGAGACTAAGGGGACAAACGTCTGAGTTGAGGCCACACATAGGGTCTCCAGGAAAACCCAAAGGCTGCTTTCTCCCATGGAAAGCAACACTCCAGCTGTCTGGAACCACAGGGTTTGGCCGCACTGAAAGAAGTTCTGGTGGCCATAGAAGCGGGCAAGAATTCAAAAACAATAATCTTCATATGGATAGAGAGGCTGCTGTTCCCCAGCGTTCATGAGATTGGTGCTGTTACTATCTCCATTCTACAGATGAGGGAACCGAGACGCAAAGAAAAATTGCCCAAGATCATAGAGCAGAAAAATGGACTGGAGGTCAAATGTTGGCTGCCGTTATTTCTTCCTTTCTTTACTCTCATTATTCTAGGGGGAAAGGGAGGCTGCATAAAATGAAATCCATTCTGATGGACAAGTTCCCAGGAGCTACTTTCACATTATATCTTAGTTTGTCCACAGAAAAATCCAAGAAAAACGCACAGTTCTAATGTGTTAGGCATTTTTCCCCCTCTGGCTATGCTGGGGATTGAACCTAGGACCTTGCTCATTCAAAGAAGTTCCCCACTCAGCGACATCCTTAGTTGATCTCATTTGTAAGAAAGGATCCTGGAGAACTTGAACGACATTCTCAATTCTACGCAGCGAGAAAGTAGGGCGAGCTGTATCCACGCTGAGACCTATCCTATTTTGAAATGTGTTCTCACATCTCAGGAGAACACGTTTTGCCCGGGGAGCTAAGGGTTAATCAGCTCTGGCCGGAAGAGCAGAATTGCCCTATTAAAAGGTGCTTGCTGGTTTGACTCACCCATAGCTAATCGCAAACCGCTGGTCTGACTCTTCCAGAAGGTTGTTGTGCGTTTCCCTTGTCCTTGATTTTGCTGTGGTGACCAATGCTCAGCCCTCTGTCAAATTTTGAAATGCCCTGGAAATAACTCACGCACCTGGGGTCAGCAATCTAGGCTTTGTAGGGTCCGAGGTCCTGAGCTGCTGAAAACCCAGGGCCTAGATTGGTCTCTGCCCATGAACCTGGTTGACCTTTCTCTGCTTCAACTCACGTTCTCCCTGGATTTAGAAATACCCAGTCTTTCTATTTGTTTGAAAAAGAACCGCTAACTTGTTTCTAAGGCCCAGAGGGTTGGTCCTTCCATCTTATACTTGTTCACAGTGCTCCTGGCTCCTGTTACCTATGTGCATGCTTACATCTTTACTAATTTTGATCAGCTGCCCTACATCTCCTCCGCTCCCTCTTTCTCTTGCACTCACAAAATTAAAGAAAGTGAATCTTGGTCCTCTGTTAACATGGTCTCCTCATTTTGTACTGTCAAAGACTATTAGACACGTACCTAATACTGGCTTTTCCAGCCTCCCTCTCTCCACTTCTCTCCTGGATGCTCCCTTTTCTGCTTTCTGTGTCTTGGGCTCCATGGTTCCTCTATTCCACTGCCCACCTTCCCTTGTCTTTTGCTGGGGTAGGCAATCTTCCTGCTTAAATACAGATATCTTCTGCAAACCTCTCGTGATGGTTACTCTTGAGTCAACTTGATTGAATTGAGAGATATCTTGGAGACTAGCAAGGCACACCTCTGGCTGTCTTTGTGGGCATTTAGTCTCTCATCTAATCAGACATTTGACCCACCGATGGATTCAAAATTTGAATATGCTTTGGTGGAAACTGGAAGGTCCAGTCTGCTTAGAGAAACCAGGTCACAGTTTCACAAATCTAATAGGGCTCAAACCAAGGGCAAACGGCTATCTGAGGATGCCTATTTAATGTATCAAAGTGGACCTGGCCCCAGGTTCTCCCAGCATCCCTCAGTCCCTACTTGTTACAGGGTGTGCTGGCTAGTCTTATATCAACTTGACACAAACTAGAGTTATCTGAAAGGAGGGAACCTTCAATGAAGAAATGCCTCCACAAGATCAGGATGGAGGGCATTTTCTTAATTAGTGACTGATGAGGGAGGGCTCAGCTGGGTTCTACAAGAAAGCAGACTGAGCAAGTCATGGGAAGCAAGTCATGGAAGCAAGGCCCTTCATGGCCTCTGCATCAGCTCCTGCCTCCAGGATCCTGCCCTGCTTGAGTTCCTGCCTTGACTCCCCTTTGATGATGAACTGTGATACGGAAGCATAAGCTGAATAAACCCTTTCCTCCCTAAATTGCTTTTTGGTCATGGCTTTTCATTGCAGCAACAGAAACCCTAACTAAGACACAGGGTATGGCTGACATGCCCCACCCCCTACCCTAACCCTCTCCAGCCCAGGGACTGGGCTGGGCTGCCCCTCCCCCAGCAGCTCTTCCCTATAATAACCCAGCCATTTTGGCTATGTGGTCTTTTTTTTTTTTTTTTTCCCCTTTTCCCTTTTGGCCTCTTGGTCTCCTGGCTCTCTCTCCCTTTCCCCTCTCCTCACAAGGCCCAGCTCAGGGTAATGTTCATTCTGGACTCACCCAGATGTCTCTGCCTCTGGCTACGTTCTCCCTCATATCTACAATGAATTCTCTCCTCCACCATACCTAGGAGCAGTCATGTCCTTTCTTATTTCACTTTTCATTCGTCTGGTGCTGAAATCCAGGACTGAACCAGGGATCTGTAGTCCTTCTCGGCTTTTGTCCCCGCTGTCTTGGGCCGAGCAGCTCTGCTGGTCACTCTTCTGCCTCTGAGGGGTCGAAACATTGAAATTGCGGGTCTAGAGATGTCTTTCCCCCTTAACTCGGTCTGCAGGTATTTCATCAGAGCAAGGAAAGGTCTCTCTCCTCTCTCTTTCTCTCTCTCACAAACTTGCTCATGAACACACACTCTCATGAACACACACTTTCACATGCTCTCACACACTCACAAGAATGCTTCCACATGTGCATGCTCTCACCTGCAAACTCTCTCACACACACACTTTCACCTGCACACACTCTCATCCCCATACTCAGACACACACTCACACATACACACTCATTCACACACTCTTCTACACACACTCTTTCACACACTTCTCTCTCACTCTTCTCTCTCACACTTTTCACACACTCTTCTCACACACCTCTCTCACACTCACGGGAACACTCCCACAAATGCTCTCACCTGCAAACTCTCTCTTGCACACATTCTCTTACACTCATACACTCTCATCTGCACACATTCTCATCCTCACACTCACATACACACTCTTTCACACACACTCCTTCCCACACACTCTCACACACTCTTCTCTCACGTATTCTCACACACTTCTCTCTCATACTCTTCTCACACTCTCACACACAATCTCTCTCACACTCTCATACATACATAATCTCTCTCATATACACTCTATCACATACACTCTCTCACACACACACTCATACACTCTCACACACACTCTCACTCTCTCACTCACTCTCTCATACACTCTCTCACACATTTCACACACACAATTCACACATATACACTCTCACTCACACTTACACATTCTCTCACACTCTCTCTCACACACACATAGACACATGTTCCTGGTATTGCTCAATAGACCACTTTCCTGATGCTATTATTCAACTTTAGAGTTTCAAGGATTATTTTTCGGTGTTTGATTTCCAAATTGTGGTCTGACCTAACTTCATTCCAGAGCTGAGACCTTGCTTCCCACCCTCTTGATAGGGGTGCCCCATGGGTGTCCTGCTCCAGGGGCCCTTCTCAGGTGCACAAACCCCAGGCTACTGTTAGTGGGTTCATGTACAACATTCTCTCAGCAGCTCCAGCTTCATAGGTTCTTAATATTTCAGCTATTGTGAACAGATTTCTCTGACATTTACTTTTGACCCTCAGGCCTTTCTGTGGTTCCCCAAACCCCCATAGTGTCACCAACTAAACCAGTGTTCAAAAATCTGGGCCTGTGGAGAGACATTGCCCATTCAGATAACACCCCCCCCCACACACACACACACTGCAAGTCAAATGATGCTCTAACTCTACAAGAAATGTCTAGCCCAGCCTTTATCTCTGGCTGTGAGCCCTGGTCCTGCTCCCTCCACACTGGCTTGCTTTCCTCTCTGTTGTAAAATGCATCCCTTGATTGTAAAGCTCATCTTGAATAACTTTCAGCAGCTCAGAAACTGGAACGGAGGTGTGGCATTGGCGGAGCTGCACAGGGGATACACAGGGATACACACGGATACACACACACACACACACACACACACACACACACACACACACGAGACTTTTTTTTCTGAGGGCCAAAGCTTAATTCTTCATTTTATTTTTCTCCCTGCTGGATATTCTTTTTCTGTCTTACATTTCTCCCTTAACCCTTTATACCACCTAAGACAAAGATTTCTATGCAAGAAAAGACTAGTCATAATCTCATTACATATTTTCCAAAAACAAATTATTTATACAAGAAGAAATCCTATGAAGGTCACAAGTTATGGCCAGGCAGCAGTGGTGCACACCTTTAATCCCAGCACTCAGGAGGCAAAGGCAGGCAGATCTCTGAGTTTGAGACCAGCCTGGTCTACAAAGCGAGTTTCAGGACTGCCAGAGCCATTACAAAAAGAAGCCCTGTCTTGGAAAAAAAAATCACAAGTGTTAACATTTTTTAAAAATTATTTTTTCCACCATAGCGTCTTCACCCCCAAAGCAATGATTCTTTTATTACTGATTAACAAAGTTTTAAGCAAGCTCAGTATATTTCAGTCAGTTCCTTTGTATGGGCAGGCAGCTGTTTGAGGTTTCAGTGTGATAGATTTCTGGTCTTAATACTACTCTAGAGGAACTTTAAATGAGTGGTCAGCTAACCATCTGTTAGAGATGATTATCTTTACACACAATAGGGTCATATGATTTTCTTTCACAACTTTGCTTTCTCAAGGTGTGCACTGGGGCCTGGGATTAATTCTGTAAGCTACATTACCAAGGAACTCAGGCCTACCTGGGGTATAGGGACATAATTGTTTCCTTAGATCATCTGCCTGTTTTTCCACAGGCAGAATTCATGGTTCTACAACACATGAAGCTTCCTTGTTCTTCTTTTCCATCCTTTGCAAATCTCACATCTAACAGAGGGGAAGGTGATTTTTAGCCTATATTTGCCTTTTTTGTGTCTCTTTTTGAAGCAATTGGCAGAATAACCTAAACCATTTCCCTAATCATCTAACTGTCTTAGCCACATGTATCTTTTAGGCTGACTCAGAAAGTCTGATTAAATCATAGATCTAACGAATCATCATTGCTCTTATAAAAATCATCTTCATTATGATCTGCAAGTCAATTGCCCGGTGAGGAGTGGGATTTTCCCAAGCAACAATCACACTATATTAGATACAGTGGGATCCCTTCGTATAGTAATCACACCGTGCCAGCTACAGCAGGAACATGGCAGCGGCAAGCAGGAGGACTCAGGAGGACTCACGGCAGAAGCCGGGGGTGTTCTGGAGACGGAATCCCCCCAGGGCTTTGCCACTCCAGGATGCACCCAGAGGAGCTTTGTTATCCTCTGGGCTGTGTTCCGAAAGCTCCACTGCTGTCTGCAGCTCCTCTCCCATGTCCACCGGCAATCCCTATATCTGCTTCTCTTTTCTCAGCTTCTCCTCATCCTTCTAATCCTTATAGATCTGGGGACAGTAGGTTAGCATTAAGTTCCAATGGCACACTATCAAAGATAGTGATATCGTATACTTAACATGATGAGTCTAGCCCTGAAATGATGGTTTGATTCTCTCCCCTCTTCTGAAGTTAATCAAGTAGCACCTTGGAAAGTCAAAAGAAAAAAGAGCCAGGCGGTGGTGGTGCACACCTTTAATCCCAGCACTCAGAGGCAGAGGCAGGCAGATCTCTGTGAGTTCGAGGTCAGCCTGGTCTACAGAACAAGATCCAGGATGGGCACCAAAACTACACAAACAAGGCCTGTCTCAAAAAACAAACAAAAAAGAAAGGAAGGAAGGAAGGAAGGAAGGAAGGAAGGAAGGAAGGAAGAAAGAAAGAAGAAAGAAAGAAAGAAAGAAAGAAAGAAAGAAAGAAAGAAAGAAAGAAAGAAAGAAAGAAAGAAAGAAAAAGAGGAGCTGACTGGACACAGGCATTTTGGTCCTATTGTACAGTTACCACTGAGCATCTGTGACGAGACACACGGTGCTAGAGGCTAAGAGCCGCCAAGGCTTGTCTCTATCCCCAAGCAGCTTCTGTTTTGGCAGGAGAGGAATGACTTAGGGTCACATGACTCCCATTTCATCAAGTGTGGTGAGATGGGAGGGCTGAGGGACTGGGACCGTGTCCTGGTTGGTGGCATTTTAAAATTTTTTGACTCAAACATTTGCTCTCCAATGTTCTGTTTTTGCATCTTCTGTGAACGGTTTGTAAAAGTCTGATGGGAACAGTTCCCTTCATCTCTCTCCTTTCCTTTATTCAGAGTTTGTATTAGCCAGGATTTTCTAGGAATAGAATTATAGAATGAATAGAATTATAGAATGAATATGTATTAAATTGTGATTTAATGATTAAATCTATATATTTATTAAAAGGGAGTTTGTTAGGATGGCTTACAGGCTATGGTCTGGCCAGTCCAACAGTGGCTATCTCCTGAGGGAAAAGCTAAGGATTCTGTAGTTGTTTAATCCATGAAGCTAGATGTCTCAGTTGGTCTTCAGTCTAAGTTGGAGTCCCAAAGAAGCAGGTTCTAATACCAGTGAAGGAATGCCTCTGCACAGGACAAGTGAAGTTGCCATTAAAAGTAAGGGCAAACAGACAAAAGGCAAAAAGCTTTCCTCAGTGTCCTTTTATGTGGGCTGCCACCAGAAAGTGTGGCCTCTTGTATAATATTAGAGGAACCAGCCTCAATATTATACATCCCAGGGGCTCAGGAGAGAGAACTACTAACGGCGAGGACTATTATCAGGAAATATAATCTCAGCACACCGAGTTCTATAGTCCACTTGCTTTAATTCCTCTGGCATAACATCCTTTATACACAGCTTCAGTTCTGTTCTCATGTCTAGCTCCTTTCTTGCCTGATTTCTCTCTATATTTATCTACTGTCCCCTCTATGTTCTATCTTAATTCCTTCATCTAGTTCTGCCCCTTCTAGGTTCTCATCCATCTTGTTCCTTCCCATATCATCTCCTCTCCCGTCTCCTTCTCTCTCATCTGGCTCTCCCTCATCTTCCATCTCGTTCCTCTAGTACTCTGCTGTAGCCCTTCAATCTACTTCTCTCCCATCTCAGTTTGTTCCTCTCAAGTTCTTACCCATCTAGTTCTTCCATTCTCTTCTCCTCCTCTTCTATCCTCTGCTTTACAGTTATATATCTCCCCAAATCACAATCCTCCCCTCCACCCAGGACACTCAGCCTGAACTTCCTCAGACAGTGATTGTCCGCTATCAGGATCAAATGGAGGGTTGATAAGAATTACAAAGAGGGGCACTAGTTGTTAATTGCCATTTGTGACCCAAAGGGGAAGTGACTAATGAATTAACTAAAGGCTAAATATGGGTAATGTCTAAGAAGAGGGATCTTACGTGCACAACTATAACCTTAAATGTGTTTGGTAAAGGATGTTAAAAATCTATAAGTTGCTAGGTCAATGGGAGAAAATAAAACTGTCTTCTTTTTTCCTGTGGCTCCTATCTGTCCAAGCTGTCTGCCGTTTTTCTGCAGGGTGGGGGAAAGTGTGCTCAGTCTCTAGGCTAGATGCCCCTGGTGATACTTAAAGGGAGATCTGGAACTGGAGGTAAGATTTGGGAAAGGAGGAAGTTAAGTTTAATTAGCACATCCACCAGGCCTTCTCAAACAGGTAGCCTGGATGCTTAAGTCTGTTCTTAGAGAGTATAGAGGTATCTCTGATAAGGTACTTTCCTCCATCCGGTGATGGACCTGGCCGGATGCTACCAATAATGATAATTACAGGGAGGCTTGAACTGGGAGTTCTGGCTGAGCATAGCTGTTAGCACAGAAGTTTATCTAAATATTCCTAGAAGTGGTTAGGTAAGTAGTTAGAGGTCTATAAAGTTAGTAAGGCTGTAAGAAAGGAGGGTCCGAGCTGAATTGTGTAAAGCTATTACTTAATGTCTACCTGACCTAGGCGGTGTCCCCTTGTGGAATTTACCTTAAGTCAGGAGACTCGCCTGTGGGTTGTTATCACTGTTAATCCTCGGAAATTGGGCGACCACCTGGGTGATGTCTCCTTTAGTCCTTGAAAGTGGCTAGGGGAGATATCTGATTCCAGAGAAAGCCTTTCCTGAGGCTTGGAAATCTCCAAATGCCTGGAATGTGTATGTCTATAGAGTGATCAGTCCACATTGTTAGCCCTTCTTAGGGAAAAATCAATTGGGAAAACTATGAAGGAACACATGATTTTCATAACAGAATACAGCTGATATATAACAAGCCAAGTAACACCAAAAACTCCTTGGGATTTGGCTTCCTCTGGAGGAATTCCCTGATTCCTCCAGGTAGTGACTTTGCCATAACCAGCTGAGTTCTTATGATATTCCTGCGGCTCGCAGCAGTGGCCCAGATTTAGGGCTGGTCTTCCCACCTCAAATGATCAAGTCAGAAAATCCCTCATAGCTGTGCCTAGTCGCTTGGGTTTTAGTCCACTCCAGAGGTAGTCAAGTTGACAATTGTGATTAGCTGTCACAGAGGTCAAGGTGAAGCCGGTGGCTGGTGGATATTAAACTTTTCCTACAGCTAGGTTTAGAAGATGGAACCAGAGTCTTCTTTGTTTCTCATTAAACTTGTGAAATCCACCTGTGTTTCTATTTGTTGTCACTAGTGCCCATTGGGTGCCATGCTTGAGATGGGGTTCCTCCCCAGGAAGTCCAGCATGGTGACTCTCAACATCAAATTACTGCTCTAAGAGATGGTTAATGGGGCTTGTTCATTTGCTCTACTCTTTGGCAGGTCCATTGTTTCTGACAGTGGACAGTGTATAGGAAGGAGTCTGCTATTTCCCATGGCTGGATCCCTTTAAGGGTGAGCACTGGTAGGTAGATGCAGAAGGTGGTGGAACTATGACCAGAAGGCACGTGCTTTTATCATCTTTTAAACAATGTGTTTGTATGAAAACATCAACAAACTTAGAAATAATTTGGATCTTACCAAAACCGCTTCAGACAGATTTCCCAGTAAATATTCATACAAGAGAGCTTTGAACATCATACGAGAAGTCAAAACAGGACCTTGGCTCCTAACTTTGTCCTGATGGAGCGCCCAGCAGTATGAGTCAAGTTTTCAGACTCTTCCAAGAGGAGGCCCTAGGAGCTAAAGCTTGCCTGTGCCTAGTACATACCATCTGCCGTAACAGACATGCCTTAGCTGTTTATACCCACTTCTCATCTCAGACTGTCACTACATGCACCCGTGACTCTCTCAGGGTGGCTGTAGGCTGTGAATGTGGCAGACTAAATGCTCCTGGGCAAATTGATCAAATGGAGACCAAGGAGTTGAGACTGGTCTGTGTCAGTTTGGCTGGATGTAGACCACAGGTGCTCGCAAAGGCAGGTGTCTGGATTACTGCCAGACACGTGTTTCGGGGGGAATCTCCCAAATAAACTATTTGCTCTCAAATTCTTAACATTTGCTTTTCATAGCTAATTAAAATGTATTATCTAGCTCGGTGTGGTGGCACACATCTTTAATCTGTTGCAAAGTGTCATTCTCTGATCAAAGGAACCTAGAAAAGCAGGATTCTAGAGCCAGGACAGTGAATAGACTAGACCTGTGGTTCTCAACCTTCCTAATGCTGTGACACTTTAATACAGTTCCTCATGTGGTGGTGACCCCAACCGTAAAATTATTTTCATTGCTACTTCATAAATATAATTTTGCTACTGAGCAGTGTCTGTTCCTCTAAGACCATCAGAAATATGTTTTCGAGGTCCATAGGTTGAGAACCGTTGTACTAGATGAACCTGGCAAAGTGTCTTGATTTCTTGATCCTGTAATTAAATGCCTGACAAAAGAAACTGAAGGATAGAAGGAGGGAAGGGTTTGTTTTGGCTCAAGTTCAAGGGTATAGTCATGGTGGCAGGAAGTTCAAGGGTATAGTCATGGTCTTCAGGAAGACACTGGTCATGTTACATCTGCATTTGGGAAGTAGAGATTGTTGAATGCTGGTGTTAGCTTGTTTTCTCCTTTTTATTCAGTCCAGGAGCCCAGCCCATAGGAAGGTAATCCTTCCTGGAACAGACCTTACTTAGCACAACTAACTCCATGATGAAGTACTATTTGGGCTATAAAACTCAAATGTAGACAGCATTATCTGTCCAAATGAGAACAAAGACCTAATCCTTTGAAGCCCATAGTTCTGGGACAGTCCTTGCCTTTTAGCTTCTATAGATCTGCTTCCATCTAACTGTTCTTGTTTATGGAGGCATGCCAACCCAGGATATGGTTTTTGTGCTTAAAAGCTCACCCTGAAAAAAGACATGGGCCTACACTGGGATCCTGAATAGCCAGCGTAGTCACCAGCCGGACTGGCTCACTAAGACTTTCTATTGACTTAAACCCATGTCTGAGTAGTCTTCACTGGTGGACCCCCCCCCCCCCCATAACACTTCTGACCTGAATAAAGCTGATCTAGATAAGCCCTCACACACGTGCCCACAATCTTGTCTCCTAGACAATTCTGCACACTGCTGTGCTGACCATCAGTACTGATGATCGTAAACATCTTGTAAGCAGGAAGCACAAACGTTTGCAAAGGTAAGCTCATGTCAAAGGGAAGCAGGAGCCATTTGAAAACAGGAGCTCTCGAATGCCAAAGCTGGGACAAGCTGCACGATGAAATAAATAACCCAGTACCAGATTACAAAACAAAGTATACATTGAACATCCATGAATCAACTTCCGATATGAACAAATGACTGAATGAAAAAATGGAGAACAAACCCCCCCAAACAGAAGAATTCTAAGTGATTTATATAGGATATTCCTCTTGAGCATGGCTGTGAATAGTGACCTACCACCCTCCCTCCCTCCCTCCCTCCCTCCGTCCCTCCGTCCCTCCATCCCTCCCTTCCTCCCTCAGTCCTTTCTCTCCTTCCCTTCTTTCCTGTGCAATAAGGGAAGGAAGGGGAAGGAAGCAGCCATTCAACAGAGAAACGGAACAATAACCCCTCAGCCAGGTGCTCAAGTTCAAAGGCATTGGAGAGCTCTACATATATTTAATTTATAATGATGAAGATAGCACTTTACCTCTGGTCTTCCTCCCTAAGACTCTAGTCTGAACATTAGGAACATATCAGACAAACTCTAACTGAAAGGAAACTTGCTAATACTTTTCAAGCCAATTAGTTAAGTCTTAAGGAGATTGGAAGTAAAAAACCCATAATATAATGAATACTCAGTTCTCTGTGCAAGCACCCACCAGGAAGACTCGAAGGGCAGGAAAAGGTCAATTGAGAGAAAGAGGCCAAGAGGCAGAGGTTGGTTCCTGGGCCTCCTGCTGTGAAAGAACACGAGATACTTCTTAAGCAAAAAGGACTATAAAACACTCTTTTGGAAAATTTTAGAGGAGCTCGGTGTTTAAAAGCTCACTGAGGCCCTGAGTTAGGTTCCTGGCTGCCCACATCATGAAGCTCATAAGCACCTATCGCTCCAACTCCAGGGGATCAGGTGTCCCCTTCTGGGCTTGGTGGGCACCCCTACTCACACATGCACACCCCCTAACACATAACTAAAAATAATATCACCCTTAAAACAGAAAGAAAGTTCTCATTGGGTTCTATCTATAATTAGGCCAGCAAAATGGCTCAGGGAGTGAAGGCACTTGCTACCAAGCCTGACAACATAGGTACCCAGGGCCGTGGGAGTATACAGCAGGTGACAACTAGTGTTTGACAAGTCAACCCACCAGATGTATGATTCCCTGATGAGGAGCCCCACCTGGCAAAGCTGTGGGGGTCACTGGCTGTAGAAACTGGTTATTTTCTGTCTGTAACTTTCTACTGTACCACCATTATACCTCCACAGCCCATTGGTAGTATGTTTTATATCTCTGGGCACACTTATAGTTGTGGATGGTCAGGAAGATGATTTCTGTTTAAGTTGTATAAATCTGATGTATAGAAATAATACCAGAATATTCTTCTTTACCGACACAGAAAAGTGAAATTATTCTCAGTCACTAAGACAGCTAATTTTAGACCTCAGAACAAATTCAAAATAGACTAGGCTGCCCCTGCAGAAAATGCACAAAGACTAATTCCCAGACTAATAGTATTGTTTATTGCTAAATCAAGGCCAGACTGTTTACATTGAGATATAGCTCCCTGCAGTAGCTCCCTTTCTGCACGTAGTCTGAATGCTCAAGGTTCAGCCAATTATTTACTGTCTGGGATCCCTCACCAACTTAGAGCTACGTGCATGGGTCACTGTGACATTACTAGCCTAAGAGAAACTATGTGATTTATCTTGTGTTATGAGAATGGGTAAGGCCCTGAAAATGTAACTTCTAATTGTCCAGGGTTTGGCTGTGAGAGGAGCAGCCATGGTGTAGAGAGAGGGGCTGTGCAGAGCAATGTGAAGCAACTGTGGAAAGAGCTGGGCAGAAGTGAGAGAGAGAGAGAGAGAGAGAGAGAGAGAGAGAGAGAGAGAGAGAGAGAGAGAGAGAGAGAGAGAATGTGCTGAGGAAGGCATGTGAAGGTACTGGGTAAGGAGTAGTGGGTGAGGGAGGGAGGTGTGGGAGTGTGTGTGTGTGTGTGTGTGTGTGTGTGTGTGTGTGTGTGTGCTGAGTGAGGAATGTAGCTGTATGGACAAAGAGAAAGAAGTGTGAGAGATAAGAAGCGCGAGAGGAGGGTGAGAGAGTGAATGAATGAGAAACTGAGTAAAGAGTGAACAAAACATGTAATATGTGAAGAAATGTAACAGTAGAGAGAAGAAATGTGTAGATGTAACTGTGCAAAAGAGGTACGTGAAGAATTTATGGAGAATGTAACAATGTGGAATGTGAAACGAGATTTTTTTTTAAAAAGATGTAGTAAAAGATGAAGTTGCCATCAGAGAGCATGAGTGTTTCCTTATTTTGCCCCTCAGATAGATAGAAACTTATTTCTAAGTATCCTCAGATTAAAAAAAAAAAAGTCTAGCCCTCAGATAGATAAGAATTTTTCTTAAGCCCTTGCCGCCTTCCTGGATTATTTTGTTACCCTGGTGGAAGCTGGAGGCTGGCCCCCTGGCTACCGATACCTGGGTTTGATCCCTGAGACCCACATAATGGAAGGAGAGACCTGGTTCCTGAAAGTTGTTCTCTGACTTCCACATATAGGCTTTGGCACAGATGTATCCACAACACATATGTAATAATAAATTCTTTTTAAAAGAAAGAAAATATCGCCGGGCGGCGGTGGCACATGCCTTTAATCCCAGCACTCGGGAGGCAGAGATAGGCGGATCTTTGTGAGTTTGAGTCCAGCCTGGCCTCCAAAGTGAGATCCATGAAAGACACAAAGCTACACAGAGAAACCCTGTCTCAAAAAACAAAACAAAACAAAAAAAAAAGGAAAAAAAAAAGAAAATATCTATAAGCATAAGCATATAGAAAAAGACTGTATGAGTCATAATACTAATAGCAATAAGTTCTGAAGATGGGTATTGAGTAGGTTTTGTCTGAAATGGTTCCCTGATGTGAGATGTCTTTCTGTATTCTGTGAATATGTGTTGCTCCCATTGGTTAATAAATAAAGCTGCTTTGGCCTATGGTAAGGCAGGATAAGAGCCAGGTGGGAAATCCAAGCAGAGATACAGGGAGAAGAAGGGAGGAGTCAGGTAGATGCCATCCAGCTGCCCAAGGAGCAAAATGCCAGCAGATCAGTAATGGTATGGCCACATGGCAATACATAGGAATAGAAATGGGTTAATTTAAGTTGTAAGAGCTAGTTAATAATAAACCTGAGCCATAAGCCAAATGGTTTGTAATTAATATCAAGCCTCTGAATGATTATTTTATAAGTGGCTACAAAGTCAGGTGGGACACAGAAAAGCCTCTGACTAACAGTCCCTACAGGCTCATGTTTAAAAATCTGGTCCCCAGCTGATGGCAGAATTTGGCAAATTATGAGACTTTGGGAGGTGTGGTCAGGCTGCCACGGCAGGATTTGACGGTTATGGCCCGTACCTGTTTCCAGTCCTGTTCTCTGCTCACCACGTGAACAAGCCTCTTCCATGGACTCCCACTGCCACCAAACTGCTGGGCCATGCCTTCCCTGCCATGGTGACTGAACACTCTCTGAAACTGTGGGCCAACATACACCTTGACCCGCTTCTAATGGATATTTTGTCTATGTGGCAGGAAACATAACAAAATAGGTCGGTTTTATTTTCGTTCCACGTATCAGCTTTCTCATTCTTCTGTCAGGAATCTGTACTGTAATGTAAATCAAACACAGTTTATGCCAGCTTCGCAGATGGGGGGGGCAGTCCACAGTACTCTTCCTGTAGAGGCAGGAGTGAATTCTCGGGGCGAATCCCAGCTTCCTTCTGGCAGGCTGCTCAGTGCTGTGGTTGTGGCCCTTTGCAGCTGGGTTCTAGGTGCATCTGAGAGTCTCCTACATGATGAACCTGCTTGAGAAGGAGGCCACAGTTCACACCGGGCTCTGCCCCTACTCACACCTGGCTCTGCCCCTATTCACACCTGGCTCTGCCCCTATTCACACCCGGCTCTGCTCCTACTCACACCTGGCTCTGCTCCTATTCACACCTGGCTCTGCTTGTTCCCGTGGGAGCCCCGTAGAAAGGAATGTAGGCGCGAAAGCCCATGTTTACCTCTAGCTTTGAGCTGAGAGGAAATCCAGAGGCTGTCTCTGGGATTGCATCTCTAGTAGAAAGTTCTTGAAGCCAGCCTGGGTGGTGGGAGTGGTGGCCTCCTACCTCCCTGCCTTCCTGGAGTCTTGGAGGCTGCAGCCCCATGGGCAGGTCTGTTCTGTAGTACTGTGCACTGTTTGGAGACCAAATGAGGTCCTTGCAGGCCATTTCATAACTGCCTAAACCATCTCATGCTGAAAAGAGCTGGTTGTTTGCTTTCTAAGACACACCCTGACTCACATAAGGGTTCCTGACAACTGGGAGACGTGCCTGTGTTGAAGGAAAGCATCCGTTATGACAAGCGGAATGGAAATTCTTCAGCACTATCAATATTTCAAGTGTCTTGAAATCCACGAACTGCATAAGCCAGAGAGAAACAAACAACACAGCTTTGCCAAGCCTCACACACGACCAAGATCTCCAAGACAGCAGCAGGCAGGTGCAGACTTCCTCTCTTTCGCTAGGATAGGAAGGGGTAATGCAGCTTCAAGTGTTTTCTAAAATGGATCTAATTTTCCCTCTGGGCCTTTCCTCAATGGGATTAAGTGGGAGCTTGGGAGGAGCAGGCTTGTCAAATTAAACGTGCTCGTGCATAGAATTTCAGCACCCAGGGCTCTCTTCACTGTAGCATCAGCCCTGTGATTCAGGTTTCTCTCCTTTCCATGCAGGTGGGTGCACAGAGCTATGTGGGACCACTGTGCCCGGCACCCTGACTTCTTGCTGGTGTCTCATGTGAAGCAGCCTGGCTTTGCTTAGCCCTGGGCTGGGAAGCACAAGCAATCCCTCACCGTAGCAGGAGACATTGCACTCTTTCTGGTACAGAGTGATTCCTGCCTCTGATCACAACCCCTTTCCCAGCAGTATGGCCTCTTTGCTCTCTCTAGGCTTCCATGGTCCACTGGTCTAAGTGTTTCCGGCCCCACTCAGGTATGTGCAGGACTGCTAGAACCTTGGCATCACCCCTGTGTGCTGGAAGGGCCAGGGCCTGCCCCCACTGTCTTAGGCATGAACTCACCCTCGGTTGGTGGCCCATGTTGCGATGGGACAAGTACTGGGGAGGCTGTGGAACCCACCTGGATGTGGCTCTTCCTGCCCTGGACCTGTCCCCCTCCCCCTCAAGAACATGAGACCATTGTTTTCAGCTTTCCTGTGAGCTCAACATCTATGCTGATGCTTCAAGCTGGAAGGGAGAGGCGGAGCTATGTGTCTATCTTCTGGCTTCCCCACTTAGGGCATGGAAGAGGAGATGCTCTGGCTTCTTCCTCTCAGCTAGGAAGTCTCATCTACATCATAATGTCATAGCCCATTCACTTCCTGTGGCCTTGTAAAGCCCACATCCAGGAACGAAGTTTACATCACAATGAACAAGGCTCAAGTGTGGCACGAATCTTAAAAGTTCTTATTAATAAAATCAAACCTGAATCCAGGTATTGGGGCGGGGAACGCTGGAAGATCCGAGAAGCAGAACAAGCCATAGCTACCTCACTTTAGCAATTCCTCAGCTGATCCCGTTTCCTCATACTGGAAGCCTCTGAGTCCTCATCCAGAATGGATCTCAGCTGAACTGCTGCTCAAAAGCCTAAAAGCTTAATCAGGCTCTAGTTCCTGGTCCTCATGCCTTAAATATCTTTCTGCCATCACTTCCTGGGATTAAAGGTGTGAATCACCATGCCTGGCTGTTTCCAGTGTGTCTTTGAACTCACAGAGATCTGGATGGATCTCTGCCTCCAGAATGCTAGGATTAAAGGTGTGTATGTCACCATTTTCTGGCCTCTATGTCTATCTAGTGGCTGTTCCGTCCTCTGACCCCAGATAAGTTTATTAGGATGCACAATATATTGGGGGACACAATATCACCACACTCAAGGATATCCCTTTAGTGACAGCAACAACCATCTGAGCACCAAGAATAAGTGACCTATTGGGCCTCAGCCCTCTGCACCACACAGAGCTCATGGATCATCACAGAAGAGAGGGCTGAGAGAATGAAAGAGGCAGGGAACGGGGAGGGGCGCTGTGAAATGCTGTCTCCTGGAAGTGACAGGGCTGTTGGGAACTCACAGCAGCAGTCAGTGGCTACCTACACAAGACCGAGTCAACAAGGTCAGTCAAGGTTCCAACAGGCAGTGCTAATTGGACTCCGCAGGCTGCCAGAGAGAAGACATGAAGCGAGGAAAGAAATGTGTGGACAATGCCTGGGGAGGTGGGGAAGGGAGCTGGCGGGGGTAGAGGTGATCAAGGCACGTTGTTTGAAATGGTCAAAGAACAGATAAAATATATTCGGTTAAAAAATGAATTTACCGATGCCAGCATTATTTTCCTTCTTAATAGATAGAATGTTTGATGTCAAAGCCCAATGATAATGAAGTCACTACTAGTAGATGCTTCAAAGCTTCTACAGACAACATGGGCATGCCACTGTTCAGATAACCTTCGTAATTTTTACTTCTTATAGTGTAGTGAAAGAAACATGAAAATTTGTAATAAAAAAAAAAGGTATATGTCAAGAATGCAAAACCTGAGCTGGAGAGTTGGCTCAGTGGTGAAGAGCACTGGATGCTCTTCCAGAGGACCCGGGTTCAATTCCCAGCACCCAGATGGCAGCTCACAACTGTCTGTAACTTCAGTTCCAGGGGACCCGATGCCCTCTTCTGGCCTCTGTGGGCACCAGGCGTGCAAGTGGTGCCCGGACATATAAGCAGGCAAAACAGCCATATACATAAAATTAAATTGAAAACGTTTTCTTAAATGCAAAACTTTCTTTTTCACACACATTTCTGGGACTAGATGTGCTATGCCGAGTAAATGTGGAAAACAAGCAAGTGACCTCAAAATAACAGAATTCTATCTGCAAAGGTGTGTGTGTGTGTGTGTGTGTGTGCGTGTGTGTGTGTGTGTGTTGCTAAAGATGGAACTCAGTCCATGCATTCTAGGAAAACTTTACTGCTGCGCTCCATCCTGAGCCTTGTGGAAAGGTAATTTGAGTACAGTTATGCATAGTGAGGTACCCTTGGCTGATTCAACTGGGACTAGCCACAGGGAGCTGCTCTTCAGGTGAAAGGTAGGAGGATGGTAGAATTAAGTAGGGCTCATGGGGACCGGAAGAGGGTGTCTGGCAAGTCATGCATATTGGCTGTCCTGTGGTGTTCCTCAGAGGAGATGCATAGGAGATAGTTACAGTGAGTACTGTAGTTTGTTCCTGAGTTGGAAGCTTGGTTCTAGTATAGGAATGTTGAGAGGTGGTCTATAGGTCTTTGTAAATTCTTCCTTCCGGAGGGATCAAGGTAGTTCTCATGATCCTGAGTTAGTTCTTGTGAGGAGAGCATGCTAGCTAGTTTTATGTCAACTAGACACAAGCTGGAGTCATCTCAGAGTGGGGATCCCTGCTAGGTGAAGTTTCTCTTCTGCCTACCTGTTCCCAAATACCCAGCAGCTGCTTCCCAAATAATTGACTCAGAGGCTTAATATTACTTATAAATGCTCAGCTGGTAGCTCAGGCTTATTACTAACTAGCTCTTACATTTAAATTAACCCATAATTCTTATCTATGTTTAGCCATGTGACTCGGTACCTTTTCTCAGTGCAGCATTCTCATCTAGCTTCCCCTGCATCTGGCTGGCGACTCCTGACTCTGCCCTTCCTCTTCCCAGAATTCTCCTAGTCTGGTTGCCCCACCTATACATCCTGCCTGGCTACTGACCAATCAACGTTTTATTAAACCAATTCGAGGGACAAATCTTTACAGTATACAAGAACATTATCCCACAGCAATCCCCAATTGAGAAATTGCCTCTATGAGATTGGGCTGTGGACAAGTATGTAGGGCATTTTCTTAACTAGTGATTGATCTGGGAGGCCCAGCCCGTGGTGGGTGGTATCACCCCTGGGTTAGTGGTCCTGGGTTCTATAAAAAAGCAGGTGGAGCAAACCAAGATAAGCAAGGCCAGGAAGCAGCACCCCTCTATGGCCTCTGCATCAACTCCGGATTCCTACCCGGTTTGAGTCCCTGCCTCGGTTTCCCTTAGTGGACTGTGATTCAGGATATGTAAGCCAAATAAGCCCTTTCCTCCCCAAGTTGCTTTTGGCTCTGTTGATTTTGATTACAGCAATGGGGACCCTGACTAAGAGAGTAAGCATAGCTCTTCTCCACGCTCTGGCTTCCGGTGTCGACATGGGACTTTCTTGTTTGTGCTTTCTTTGTTGTGGGGCTCTCGGATCCATCTGCCAATCCTTCATAAGAGCCAAATGCTGGTGCCATTCCCTTAAACCTCCAGAACGATGAGCTAAATAAACCTCATGTTTTTGCAAAGTACATAGCTTCAGTTGTTTGGTTACAGTATTAGAAAAAGAAACTAACACAATTAATGAGTCATAAAGAGAAATCTGGTGCTCAAAAATCCTGGAGGAAAATGATAAGAAAGTTGGTTTATACTCCTGGTGTAGACAGACTATTTGGCAAAGAGTAGAGTCCAGAATAATATTTGAGCATAGGTTTTGTACCCTGACCTATCTTGGCCATATAACTTCTCTGAGGCTCAGTTTTCCCATCTGTAAGGTGCTGATCACAATGGATCTTACCTCAGTGGTTGGTTGTACTTGAGGAAATAATGCCTGTTTATGTATCCACAGCCTCCCACAGCATGACAACCAGGCCCGAGGCTGCCATGAAGCTTTCACATGCTACTGTCGGAGTCCTGGTTGGGAACATCAGCTGTGGAGTGCCGCCTGAGCATTAAGTTGTTAGCACCCTTTGTTCTTAGTTTGGCTCTAGAAGAAAAATCTAAGAAGGACCCCCCTCCAAAAAAAATGAGCCAAGACAAGGGGTTGGACATGAACAGTGTTCAAGCAGGAGCCCCTGAAGAGCCAGCCATGAAAATAAACCATCAAGAGCTAGCAAAGGAAGTTGACACCAATGGTAAGAAGGAAGAGGGTTACCTTAGGGGTCCACGAATTTGGGGAGCAGGTGGCTGGGTTAAATCGAGAAAGGAAAGTTGTTGTTAAAGCAAGAAATACATTTGAGACCCACATAAGCATCACTGGTGCCTGGCTCTCTGATGAATGAAGTTACTCACATTTGTACATTATTCATAAGATTCATTCATGATCTCTTTAAGCATAAGTCTTCCTTGGTTTAGATATTCAGTCTTTTCTTTCTTCTTTTGCATTTCTATTTTATTTATTTATTTTTTGTTGTTCAGAAAATCCATTACAGGGTCTATCCAAAAATGAGGCTCTTCTGGTCCCAGGGTTCTTGGACACAGAGTGGGCCAAAGAGAAGGCCATTGTTCCCATGGTCAGCAACACACTCCGTATGTCCACAGAGGAGTCTGAGCTCTCACAACAGGTTAGTGACACCCCTGAGTTCTCAGAAAATACTGTCCATCCTAAACATGGAAATAGTTCCAAGTCTTCAGCAAAAACCCCACAGCTGAAACAGAGCAATACCTCGAAGCCCTCAGTCAAAGCTGATAATCCAAAACAGAAAAGCATTTCTAAGACGTCGGGCCACTCCATGCAGACAAAGCATAGCAACGTGCCCAAATCCTTGTCAAAAACCACCCATCCCAAACAAGAGACCACCCACAATCCTGTAGCAAACAGCATCTACCCCAAGTCATCAGAGGACACTATCCAATCCAAGGAAGATGACACCCCCAAGTCCTTTGAAGACACCATCCTGTCCAAGGAGAGTGACATCCCCAAATCCTCACAGGACACCATCCTATCCAAAGATGCTAAAATCCACCAGCCCGTAAAAGACAGCATCTGGTCCAAGGAGAGTCACATCCCCAAGTTCTCACAGGATAACATCCAATCCAGGGATAGTAAAATCCACAGGCCCTTAAAAGACACCATCCAGTCCAAGGAGAATGACATCCCCAAGTCCTCACAGGACACCATCCTGTCCAAAGATGCTAAAATCCACCAGTCCTTGAAAGACAGCATCTGGTCCAAGGAGAATGACATCCCCAAGTCCTCACAGGACACCATCCTGTCCAAAGATATTAAAATCCACAAGCCCTTAAAATACACCATCCAGTCCAATGAGAGTGACATCCCCAAGTCCTCACAGGAAACCATCTTGTCCAAAGATGTTAAAATCCACAAGCCCTTAAAATACACCATCCATGCCAAGGAGAGTGATATCCCCAAGTCTTCACAGGACACCATCCTGTCCAAAGATGCTAAAATCCACCAGCCCTTGAAAGACAGCATCTGGTCCAAGGAGAATGACATCCCCAAGTCCTCACAGGACACCATCCTGTCCAAAGATATTAAAATCCACAAGCCCTTAAAAGACACCATCCAGTCCAATGAGAGTGACATTCCCAAGTCCTCACAGGAAACCATCTTGTCCAAAGATATTAAAATCCACAAGCCCTTAAAATACACCATCCATACCAAGGAGAGTGACATCCCCAAGTCCTCACAGGACACCATCTTGTCCAAAGATATTAAAATTCACAAACCCTTAAAATACACCATCCATTCCAAGGAGAGTGACATCCCCAAGTCCTCACAGGACACCATCCTGTCCAAAGATATTAAAATCCACAAACCCTTAAAATACACCATCCATACCAAGGAGAGTGACATCCCCAAGTCCTCAAAGGATACCATCCTGTCCAAAGATATTAAAATCCACAAACCCTTAAAATACACCATCCATTCCAAGGAGAGTGACATCCCCAAGTCCTCACAAGACACCATTGTGTCTGAAGATGTTAAAATCCACAAACCCTTAGAAGTCCAGTCCAAGGAGGGAGAAATCACTAAGTCCCCAGAAGACACCGTCCAGTCCCAGGAAAGTGATATTATCAAGTCCTCAGAAGATGAAAAGCTACCCAAGGAAAGCAAAATCTCATACTGGGAAGAAGAAACAGCGTCTCTAGAGGAAGACTTTGTGAGAGTGGTCATAGACAAGGAGGAATTTGAAGAGGCGCTTAAAGAGGCTGGGGAGAAACTGGTGGCTGTGGACTTCTCCGCCTCGTGGTGTGGGCCTTGCAGAACCATGCGGCCGTATTTCCATTCTCTGTCTGTGAAACATGAGGACGTGGTGTTCCTGGAAGTGGACGCTGATGACTGTGAACAGCTGGTGCAGGACCGTGATGTCTTTTGCCTCCCAACTTTCCAGTTTTATAAAAAAGAAGAGAAGGTGGGTGAATTTTCTGGTGCCCTTGTGGAAAAACTGGAAGCAAGCATCGAAGAATTAAAGTAATCATATATTCTGAACATCATAAATGAGTTAATAGCTGATTTCTCTTTAATTTACAAAAAAAAAAAAAAAGATTAAACAAATGTGTTCTCCCAAATGGCTCTGTTTGTTTATCAGAAACATGGAAGCCCACCTTTTATCTGAAAGAATCAAAGCAAAGAATGGCCGTGTTTTTTCTTGGCAAAAGAAAAAAAGAAAAAAGGGACAGGAGTAAAATTAGAAATTCCTTGGGTAGAATCAGACAGAAAGTCCTGCTATCTTATTTTTCAATCTTTTTTTTTTTTTTTTAATTCACATTTGAAAGTCTTGATCTTTGATCATTTACAGCAACACCGGAAATCAGGTGATCATTCTGTAGAAGTACACACCTGAAGGGCAGTAGAAAGTCCTTGTCCCATGTATTTTCTGCTGCTCACATGTCTTTAGGGGTTTTGATAAGAAACTTCTGGAAACAAAGTGTTGGACTGAGTCACATATCTTTGCTATTCTTTTGTACTAGAAATGCTACAGAGATCCACACACCAAGGCTATTTCCGGTTTGTAGGGATCGTTTTACTAATCTGTGCTCACAAAATCTAAGACAGAATTCTAAACCAGGCTTCTCAGAGGCTTAAGTCTGGGTAATCATTGTTGCCATTATGACATCATTGCTTTGGCGGAAAAGAACTTAAATGGTCTCTTGCTAACTGGGTTCTCGATTTCTATTCTCAGGTGTCTCAAAGACCAAAGACCAAAGACCCAGGTCTGGACTGGGTAGTAACTGGGTTCAGAGGTCTTGCTATCTTTTAAGCAGCCTGTGGAGGTTTAGTTGATATCCAGATCTGGCCCTACCTTACAAGACAACTAGATGGTTGTGGTGCCTGTAACCTTCCAGAAGTTACTTTGTGTCCCTTTGCTCTAATGATTCTTGTTGTTGCTGATGTTATTGTTGCAACAAGAACATTTGACAGGAGGTCTACCCTCAATAAATTCGAAGTGGCCAATGCCATAACATTAGCTTGAGGCACTAGATTGTATAGCAGAATTCTCGAATTTACCCCAAATAAACGAGTCTTTGCACCATTGACCAATTCTCATTTCCCGTTGTATCACTCTGGCAACCCCCATCCTCTTTTCTATTGATTCAAAGTATTTTTGTTTGTTTGTTTTTCAAGACAGGGTTTCTCAGTGTAGCCTTGGCTGTCCTGGAACTCGCTCTGTAGACCAGGCTGTCCTTGAACTCACAGAGATCCACCTGCCTCTGCCTCTCAAAGAGCTGGGATTAAAGGCATGCATCACCACCGCCCGGTGATTCAAAATATTTTTAAAATATGAAGTATTAATAAACATTTTTTAAAAAATCAGCTTTCCTTTTTTAAAATGTGGCAATCCAAAGTTTACATGGATTCAAGAAGCGAAGCTAGTTTTAGGGGCTGATTGTAGGTCTCCTCATTGGGGAAGGATGTGCACCCTCTAGCCCTTGCTCCAGATCCTTGTGTGACAATCTCCCTGGTAAGTCAGAGTAGGACAGCCCCTACCACCTTCCACTGGGCACCACTGACCCTCCTTAGAGACACCTGCCACATGCTCCTTTGCAACAGTGACATCAGTCACGTGACAGCAGCAAAGGAAATACCCTATACGCTTGGCCTTCTTTCCAAAAGTGACTCAGAATGAATGACCTACAAAAGCATTAATGATGAGACAGAAAGCAGGGAAGAGGAATTAGAACCACGCAGGGAATACTGTGTCAGCTCTGAGGGCATAAATCATCGCTCTGCGTGAGCAGCAAGTTTTGTTCTGAGTTTCTTCAGCAATGGGAGAGAAAAGGGAAACTCAGTCCCCAGATGCCATCGCCTGAAATAAACAGGCTTTGGAATGTGGTAATGGCAATAAAAAAGTCTAACAAAGTTACTGCGCTATCATAGGCAATACCCTGAAAAAGACCCTTAACAAACAGGTGTGACTGTAGATTCAAGACCATAGACATAGACCATGGTTTAAGAATGTCTTAATGATGGCCGGGCGGTGGTGGCGCACGCCTTTAATCCCAGCACTCGGGAGGCAGAGGCAGGCGGATCTCTGTGAGTTCGAGGCCAGCCTGGGCTACCAAGTGAGTTCCAGGAAAGGTGCAAAGCTACACAGAGAAACCCTGTCTCGAAAAAACCAAAAAAAAAACAAAACAAAAAAAAAAAAATGTCTTAATGGAAACCAAGGCAAGAAGGCAAATTCTTTAGGGCCAAGACAATGCAAAGCAGTGGCGTGGCTCTCTCACAGTGATGGCCTGGCTTGAACCACGGATGAAAGCTCTGCTATTGACTTAGGCCTGTCAGATTTCCCACTTTTAATGCCATTCATGGCAATGGGAGAGCAGCCTATCAAGTTACGTTCTCTTACGGAAAGCTGGACATCTGTGTTGCTGGGAAACAGCATGAACTTAAACAAAGTAAGTGAAGAAATAGTTCTTAATCTCTCATGGAAGCACTTACAATAAGGATTCCACATAATCATATTGGCTATACACGACGATAATCTAACTATAGCCTTACAAAATAATGGAAGGCTAGTCATGGTAGCACATGCTTTAATCTCAGCACTCAGAGGAAGAGGCAGGTGGATCTGTGAATTTGAGGCCACCCTGGTCTACATAGTGAGTCCCAGGCCACCCAGGGCTATGTAGTGAGACTGTGTCTCAAAAATGCAATAAAATGCAAGGAAAGAAGGAAGGGCTAGGAGATCCTGTTAGGATCAATAACAAAATTCCATAAAGTGACAATACTTAGAATAGTATTCCAGAATCAATAGCTTTCATGTGATTCAATAATTAAAAATCAGGCTGGGCAGTGGTGGTGCACGCCTTTAATCTCAGCACTTGGGAGGCAGAGGCAGGTAGATCTCTGTGAGTTTGAGGCCAGCCTGGGCTACAGAGTGATGTTCCAGGAAAGGCACCAAAGCTACACAGAGAAACCCTGTCTCGAAAAAAAAAAAATCAGTATGGAAAATGGGCATCACTGACAAAAGTAACGGTATAAAATGCCTAGCAATAGTCCTTGAGAGGTATATAATAAAGAGGTTTGAATAAAGTGACACTGTTTTTTCTCATTAGAAAGATATGATAGACAACATAATTTTAACTGATATCTCAATGGTATATTTGGGAGAATATAACAAATTACTAAGATTCATTGAGTGGAATAGACATAGGGAGAGTCTTAAATGCAAAGGATGGAAAGGAGATCTGCCCTGTTAAGTAGCTTAATATATAATAAATAAACAATGAAATAAAATAACCAATAGTCAGGTCCTGGCATGCAATAACCTAGAAAATGGAGTGTTTTCACTGAATGGACTGTTGAGTGGATTTCCCCACAGAATAGTGTGTAGTGAAAATTCACTATTTGAAAAACCAGGCTATATCCCACTAGCATACCATCAAAATAAACATAGGTCAGATTAAGAATACAACTAAATTATGGAATTATAAAAACAGGGGAAAACCCCTGTGAACCATCTGACTGGTGGTGGGACAAGTGACTTTTTAATCACAAATGCCATAAAAGAAATGGAGTTTGAACATATACAAACGTAAATGCTCCATGATAAAACAAAATTACCTGAACATTTGCCAAATCAGCAAAACAGTAGCACTGCTCCTACAAACTAACACACAATATCGAACAGTCTCATCCAAAAGTAGGTAAAAGCTACTCAGCCAGTGTCCACTGACGCAAGGACAAGTTTGTAACCCATGTGAGGCTTTTCCATTAGGAGGGAATGCATAGGGATCTATGAGCAAGATTTTGAAAGAAGCTTGTAGGGAAGCAGTCAACTCATGGGCTGCTGGAGATGAGATTGCAACAAGCCTTCCGATCATGGGTGTGGTGAAGTACAAATAAATGTGCAAATTTGAGCTCATTTGTCTGCCTAGACAAGTGGGTGACCTTCACTATCAGATATTTATTCCTCACAATTCCACAAAGTGTCCAAAGACTCCGTTTCTGAAGTAACCTCCTCCCTTTGTCTTCTTGTCACGTGGTTGGCTCCTTTGCACCCATGCATTGCTGGTCTCTTTAGGCGTCTGCACTTCCTGTAACACCACCACTCAGATGAGGATCCACCCTAACAGCTTCATTTTTATCTTAATCGCTATTTAAAGATTTGGTGCCAAGAAAGCCATATTTTGACATATAGGAAGTTGAGACTTCAGCAGATGAATTTGGGGAAAACCCGATTCAACCCATAACTGTATTAGATGAGGCTGAGGTTGGGGCTAAAGCTTTTTCTGGGATACACCACTTAGAAAGGTAAAGGTATGGAGCGCCCATCTCTCTGCTCCTCTCTGCCCCTCCACTTCAACTCCACTGCTCATAATGATGGTGTTTTGATGCAGAGGGGGAGGGGACAATGTAAGAACCTCACGTCAGGCCACCATGGAATCAACTCCACAAGTAAACATGGAGCTGGCTCAAAAGCCAGGGAGAAGGTTGTAGTAGAGAGGTCTCTAGCTTCCCAAGGTCTTGAAACATAGGCTGGATGCTCAAGGCCTTAGATGGTGCCAGATTGATAGGAACATTTCACCGTTCATTTCTTCCATTCAAAAGAAGTATGGGAGTTCCTGGGTTAGCCACTAGGCTTAGTATCCTAGAGCACACAGCATCTTTTCCAGTTTGCTTGGTGGACATGCAGGTCTGTTGAACTCTTTCCTGCCCTTCCCATGAAGGGGAAGATGGACATGCAAAAGGTGGCTTAGGAATTACATTCAATCAGGACTCACAAATGTGTGGTTCTAAAAATTTGTGGTTGGTCTCTGGACTGAAAAAAGTCCGGTTCAGCAGTTGTGGACTGGGCAAAGAATCTCTTTCTAGCCAGGTAGCACACACCTTTAGTCCCAGCACTTGGGAGGCAGGCGGATCTCCGAGTTTGAGACCAGCCTGGTCTACAGAGTGAGTTCCAGGACATCGAAGGCTACACAGAGAGACCCTGTCTCAAAGAAACAAAAAAATCTTTTCCCATTGTCTAGAGGAAAATCACCCTACAAAGGAGCCCACTGCAAAGGCCCCTTTCCTGTGTACCCTGAGATTCCTACCCACGCTTCTGGCCCTTAGGGGAACTGGTCTCTGGGACAGCATCACTTTTATCCACCCTTCCTCACCTTTCCAGACACTCATAACCCTACCGAGTGCTGCATTTTGGATTTGGGGGGCCCCCCAAAGGCCCATCTGGTGAAGAGTCGGCCCCCAGCTTCCTGCCGTCAGGAGGAGGTGGAACCTTTAGGGTGTGGGGACTTGTGGGAGGAATTCAGGGCCCTGAGGGAGTGGAGGGACCTTGCTTTGTCATCTTCCTCTTTTTGCTTCCTGGTGGCCATGAATGGAGCAGAAGACTCTGCCATAACTTCCTGTGTCACCAAAATCCCAAGAGCAGTGGGACAAGGGACATATCTTCTGAATTTGTGAGCCAAAATAAACCTTCCTTTTTATTTTTTAAGATTTATTTTATGAGTGTTTGGGCTGCAGGCCCATGGATGGAGATGGAAGGTTTCTCTGGTCCCGCCCGGCCCCGAGGCCCTGCAGACGCTTATAAAATAACCACTCAGAGACTTAGTATTATTTACAAACTGTATGGCCTATGGCAGGCCTCTTGCTAGCTAGCTCTTATGTCTTAAATTAACCCATTTTTATTAATCTATGTTTTACCACGTGCTCCGTGGCCTAAGCGGTCTGCTGCCACATTGCTCCTTGGGCAGCAGGCTGGCAGCTCTCTAGACTTCGCCTTTCTCTTTCCTGTCTCTCTCCTTGGATTTCCTGCCTGCCTCTAAGCTGCCTTGCCATAGGCCAAAGCAGCTTATTTATTAACCAATGGGAACAACACATATTGACAGCATACAGAAAGACATCCCCCAGCACATGGAGTTCAGAAGTGGGTGTCATATCTCCCGGAACTTGAGTTAGGAATAATTTCAAGCTCACATGGGTGCTGAAACCGAGGCTTCTGCAAGAGCAGCAGGGTTCTTGGCCTCAAGCCATCTCTCCAGCTCCCAACCTTCCCTCTGTAAGTCGATTGTCTCAGGTGTTTTTCCTCACAACTGAAGTTGTGAGAAAACACACCTGGAACTGGCCGCTCTCTCAGGGGCATTTTCTTCTTCTTCACTCTTCAGCTCCTCGGTTTAGAATTTCCCCACCAGGAAGTTCAGATGCATAGCACAGAGAGGCTCTGTAGCCCAGGTTCCATATGAAAGGCCAGGGCTTGGCTGGGTCCCGGGTCTATCACAGTTCTTCACTAGTATGAGCTAGACCTTGGTGGCTGGAGCAACAGAGTCACTTCCCAGTGGCAGGGCTGCCCAACCCATGCCGAGCTCTCTCCCTCAGGAGCTTTTTCAGTCTGTGATGACAGCTGATGTTCCCATAAAGTCAGGATGCCAAGCAAGGGGTACAGCTCCTCATACACAGAAGCCACAGTTAGGGCCCTGACTTCTGCAAGAAGAGATTCACTAAAGGTCCATTGGGCTAGCAAGATGGCTCAGTGGGTAAGGGTGTGTGTGGTACAGACCTGACTACCTGAGTTTGATCCCTGGAATCCACAGTGGAAGCCGAGAACCTTTGAATTCTAAAAGTTGACCAACATGTGAACTATGGCATACACACACACACACACACACACACACATACACACACACTCATACGCCCATATTTATTTATTTAAAATCTGCCATTAAGAAGAAAAGAAGCATCCTCACATCTCCTTGGTAGGCTAGGGTGTTTCTATTTTCGTTTGACTTTCAGAAATTGATGGGTCTCATAATGTCTTGGGGTTTGATTCGATACAGTTCCATGTCTTCTGGTTTTTAATTTTTAGGCACGGTCTCACTACATAGCCCAGGCCGAGCATGAAGCTTGCTATGGAGCCCAGACTGTTCTTGTCTCAAACTTGAGGCCACCTGGTGCGGAAGCCAGCGGAAGCCTGTGCCGCTCCAGCAGCACACACTGCTCCTGACGGCCAACCTTGTCGCTGTAGCTTCCTGACCTGAACTCTGACCTGAGTTCTGCTGACCCTGAGCCCACTCTACCTTTGCTTGGGTAGTTATGATTTTACGACGCCTCATGGGAGTCCCTGTCCTGTAAAACATGTTGTGCAGTGGTTCAAAATCAAGATGTGGCTTCAAAATGTTTTGCAGCAGGTGAAAGAGCTCATTTTGATTAGGTATTTTAGAAGGAGACGGAGGAGGGGCTCAGGAGAAAGAAGGAAACGGATAAGAGCTCAGTGTCAGTGGGACCTTGCCGACTGCTGTGGGCTGTCGATGATCAGAGTGAAGACATTGTCCCCATGGACTCTTCTAGACTGCAGTTGCGTGCTTTTGATGGTAACTCTTTTCTTGTTCCCTTTGATGGTGATGCTCTGAGAAAAGGCTCTGGGTCTGGGAGAGAGGCTTTGACTTCAGGAGAGAGAAGCTTACGCATGTCAGCAGGAGGTTGTGGCCTGTCAGGCAGGGGCTCCTTGATTTCCAATAAGTAGCATTCTCCCTTCATCCCAGCGGGTCATCGGGATAAAATTGTCGGGGTAATGTTGGGCTCCTTGCTCAGTCACGTTTTACCCAGAATCCTAGCAGGCAGTACTTTGCAGAGCAGGCCTGGTTATCGGCCACTTGGATCTGGCTAGAGTTCTGAAGCTCATTTAAACAGGATGCTTCCTCTGTGGGTGGCGTGGCGTGTGGAAGAGAGGCAGTTTGCACCCCTCACGTTCACTGAGATAAGGCTGCAGATACATCGGCACACACTGTAGTTCCAGCACCGGGGTGGCTGAGGCAAGATCTTTAGCTCTAAGCCTGGATTAGAAGGATACATACTGAGTTCCAGATCAACCTGGAATGTGTAATGAAATCCTGTCCCCCCAAAAAAGAATAAAAACAGGTCAAAATGATCCAAATGAAATGAGTCCCTATTTTATTAGCGATAAACAGAAGGCATACTGTGATACAAGCTGTCTCTTGGGATAGGTGTTTTTCTTCTGCTTACTCAAATAATAAGGGAATTATATATAATAAGCAAAAAGGAGTACTTTGGAGGCCTCTACCAGTTGAAGTTTAGATTCATTTAAGAGCTACAAACAACTTTAGAAATTAAACTGGTGGGGATTGAAACAAAGAAGAGTGAATGAAGTGATATTTTGTTTGTGCTCTAACAATTAAAGCTTGCCTGGAGATCAGAGTGCAGAGCTAGCCACTAGAGGCCAGGCAGTGGTGGCACACACCTTTAATCCCAGCACTTGGGAGGAGGAAACAGGAAGTGATATGGCTGGGCAGGGAGAGGAAGTGATAAGGCAGGAGGAGACAGGAGCTCAGCCCATTCAGTCTGAGGATTCCTAGAGGTAAGAAGTCTTTCTAGTGACTGGCTGCTCTGCTTCTCTGATCTTTCAGCTTTCATCTTCAATATCTGACTCCAGGTTTTCATTATTGAAACCAATTAGAATTTGCGATACAAGTGAGTCCTCTCGGCCCAAGGTCAAGGGTGTTCCAGCTGACTTTAGCCAGAGGGTCTGTGACTATGATGTAAGAACAGAGATGGAGTCAGTAGATGTTCTGTTTGGAGATGAACTATGTGAGTGCTAGTGGGTTGGGTGAGCTAGGGGGTGTACTCAGTGCTTTGGTTGCTGGTGACAGAAACTGTGTTCACTAACTTTTCTGGCTGCTCTGAAAAAAAAATGCCTGACAGAAACACATCAGTGAAAGAAAGATGTATTTTTGTCTCACGGTGTCAGGGGACACAGCCCATAATGGTGGGAAAGGCATGGTGGCAGGAGGTCAGCCTGTACCAGCAGGGGTGAGAACCAGCTGGTCACACGGAGGCAGCTGACCAGAAGCAGACAGCCACAGGGTGGAACCAGAGTGGGTATGAAATCCCAAGATCTATCTGCTCCTAGTGCCCCACTTCCTCTAGCTAGGCGCTACCTTCTTCCCATCCACAATCTCCAACAGCACTGCCAGCTGAGCACGTGTGTGTGTGTGTGTGTGTGTGTGTGTGTGTGTGTGTGTGTGTGAAAGAGAGAGAGAGAGAGACAAAGTGTGTGTGTGAGAGAGAGAGACAGACAGACAGATAGACAGTGTGTGTGTGAGAGAGAGACAGTGTGTATGTGTGTAAGAGAGACAGACAGTGTATGTGTGTGTGAGAGAGAGACAGAGACAGACAGACAGACAGAGTGTGTGTATGTGTGTGTGTATGAGAGACAGTGTGTGTGTGTGTGAGAGAGAGAGAGAGAGACAGACAGACAGACAGTATGTATACGTGTATGTGTGTGAGTATGTGAGAAAGAGAGTATGATGTGTGAGAGAAGTGTGTGTATGAGTGTATGTGGTGTGTGAGAGAGTGTCTGTGTATGAGAGGAGAGTGAGTATGTATAACAGAGTGTGTAAGTATGTGAGAGTGTGTGAATGTGTGTGAGAGTGAGTGTGTATGTGTGTGTGTGGGGGGCAATTTCAGATTCAAACCTTAACGCAAAACCACCTTAAAACTGGTCCAGCAAATTTAGAGAGTTTATTAAATCCTAAAATTGGAAATTCTTTTTAAAATGTTTCATTCTATTTTGTCTTTTGAGTGCATGAATGTGCGAATGAGGATGTGTCTGCCATGGGGAATGTGTGGAGAACAGAGGACAATGTAAGAGTCGGTTTTCTCCTTCCATCATTTGGGTTCCAGGGATCAAACTTAGACTGTTCATCAGTCTTGACAAGCAAGATCCACTCAGCCATCTCCCTGATCCCCAAACTGTAGATTCCAAGGGAACCAACTGTTTCAGATAGATGCAGACAATGAAATGCCACCATCAGGACAGGGATGTTTTCCATTCTCAGGTCTGCTGTCCATCTTGTTTTTATCATTGGTTGCTTCGTGGTTCAAAATCACAGATACAAATTGAGCCTTGTTTGCTAATTACCTGGACAGAAGTCCCAATACTCTGTTGAGCACATGGCTGGCTCATGTGCCAGTCCCTGAACTAGTGTATATGTGGAGGACTTGAGACACTCTGATTTGTCAGGGTTAGGCACTTGTACATGCCCAGAATATGGTCAATCCCACTAAGCCGGAGACGTGGATGGGGGACTACTTTGGGAAGTGCTCCGGAAGTGGGAGGAAGGAAGAACTGTTATGAATGCTAGCATATTGATCTCAGGAAATGGCATTTGAACACTACTGCATTAGACACTAAGAATATACCAGAGTCATCCTTATCCCCACTTACAAATCCCTATGAAAAGCCAAGCCCATTAAGGGCTGTTTATCTGTCAAATTCCTCTTAAGCATACCTCCTCATCTCATTTTGATTCACTCTGACTTCCTTATATAACTATATAGCCTTAAAACTAAACAGTATGTGTCTTATTCAAATGATAAATTATGATATTAAGTCACTTCCACTAAAATTGGTACAATGCGTATGAATCAAAAGAACATGAAACATTACATTAGTCTGTTTTATGTTGCTATAGTGTAATATCTGGCACTGGACACTAAATAAGGAAAAGAAGGACCTCATCTGATCAGCCTCTGGTGCCTCTGGTGCCTCACAACAAGGCAAAGAAGCAGAAAAGGAAACCGTGTCACAGAAGGGACCACGTGTGGGGTGGTCTTGTAACATCCTGCTCTCATGAGAACTGACTCCATGAAACCAGCATTAATCGCTTCCAAATACGACACATCTATGACCCGACCTCATCTCCCATGAGCTCCATGTCATAAAACGTTTACCATCTCAGTCACCACACTGGAGACCAGGTTTGAACACACCCGCTTAAACCATATTTAAACCACGGCAAACACTGACCTGGAAAAGATGACCAGAAGAATACAAAAGACGTGAATGGCCAAGACAGTTTGGGGTCTGCTCATCTACGCGGTGCTTTTGAAATGCACGCTCCCCATCTGAACGATTTAACGGCGGGGTTTTGTTCTCTTTCACTGTTAACACCAGTCTTTCTGAGGTAGAAACGGTTATTTCAAATAAATTTTTATGCAGCCCAGGCTTGGAAATTATGGTACATTGTTGCTTAGAATTTTATTGTTATTTTTAGCAGATAATTTCATGTTTCCCAGACTTTGTAAGGGAAGCATGAAAGACTCCATTCTGTGGTAATATACAGTAACTAAGAGGTGGCAAGATGGCCCCGTGGGTAAAGGTTCTTGCTGCCAAGACTGACAACCTTCATTTGGTCTCCAGGTCCCACCTGGCAGATGGAAGGAACCTATTCCTGCAAGTTTTCCTTTGACCCCCACATGCATACATATACGAGTATACCCCTCCCCGCAGACACCCTCACACACACACACACACACACACACACAAAACCTTCCTTTGAAAAGCAGCTAAAGGGATTCAAAGATGGGACATATAGAGAAGAAGGCAAAACAGTCATACAGGGACACAAACCACCTTCCCGGGAATAAGTGTAGCTACCACCCCCTCATCAAAGAAGCCTCTCTACAGCAAATGGAGACCAGTGCAGAAAGCCTCAACTGGATACAGTGCAAAGATCAGACCATGGGAAGTCCAGTCCCAGTGAATACTCCTATGTACACTGCTCAGGGACATTTTGGAAGAGCGGCAAAAAAGACTGTATGAGCCAGAATACCAGGAAGTCTGCGTTGAAATGGGCACGTTAACATGGAAAGGAGACACACACACACACACACACACACACACACACACACACACACACACACACACACACACGAGAGAGAGAGAGAGAGAGAGAGAGAGAGAGAGAGAGAGAGAGAGGAGGGAGGGAGGGAGGGAGGGAGGGAGGGAGGGAGGGAGGGAGGGAGGAGAGAGAGAGAGAGAGAGAGAGAGAGAGAGAGAGAGAGAGAGAGAAACAATGATAAATGTTGGGTCCAGGTAGCATGGAGTCAGTAATGAAACTGTACTTAAAAATGCAATAAAATTGGGATTTCCAAATTTCCAGAATGGAGAAAAAGATGACTTACTCAAAAATCCAAACTCTGATCCTAGAAAATGGTAAACACAAAGACATAATATTTGGTCATGGCAGTCAGGGACAGAAAAAGAGAAACTTAATTATAAAAGCTAACAGAAAGCAATATACTTCTTCTGTTACTCATTGGCTAGACATGCATATTGTTTTTAACACACACACTGAGGGTGTCCTTTAAGTTAAAAGTAATTGTAAGTCAAAGTGACCTGTGGCATTGAGAACACAGGAAGAGCAGGGCCACTCTCCTGTGTCTGCCTCTGCCCAGCCTCCTTTCTCACAACTTCATGTCTCAAGAAAAAGTGGAAAATGTGCTACACACACACACACACACACACACACACACACACACACACCCCTCACCGCCCTTGCCTCTGGAAGCCCACAGCACTGTGGTGTCTGAAAAGCCAAGCTAAATGTGAGGCTAATGACTCCTCGATCGATACCTCCCACTGACCTCAGACAGAGGAGGAAGCCACTGGCCAGCTAATGGTTCTTGGTTTAGAAGGTGCAGATGGAGCTGGGATCTTTCCCGTAGGATGGTGTCTTTTTACTTCTCTTAAGTCATGCCAGGTAACAGTGGTCGGACTGTGCGGTGTGGCCTTGCCGTTAGGAGAGCTGAAAAACAGGAATTCATATAGTCTCTTTGGGTAGAAATTCAACTCCAGCGGGTGTGAGGGCTGCTCCCTGTGTTCCTCTCCTTAATGCCCTGGGTCTTCCGGCTGAAATCACTGTGTAAGAAAGATCCTTCTTCCTCCCCGCTCCCTCCCCTCCTTTTCTCTTTGTTCTTGTCTCTTCTTTTCTCCTCCTGTTCCCCTTTCCCTCTCTCTCTAGGTCTTGCTATACAGCCCAGGCTGGCCTAAATTCAGGATCCTCCCGACTCAATCTCCTAAGGATATATATAGGCATATAACATGCTTAGCTTGGTGGAACTGCTTGAGACGGATTAGGAGGCATGGCCTTGAAGGAAGAGGTGGGTTCCTGGGAGCAGCTTTGAGGTTTCAAAAACCTGCTGATTTCCCAGTGAACTCTCTCTGTCTAGTGCTGTGGGACGTCCTTCTGTACGCTGTGAATGTGCTTTGCTCTCATTGGTTGATAAAGCTGTTTTGGCCAATAGCCAGGCAGAATAAGGTTAGGCAGAACAATCAAACTGGAGATGAGGAAGGGCGGAGTCGGGGCAGATGCCAGCCAGCTGCTGAGTGAAACATGACAGATAAAAAATGAGGCAAACCATGTGGCCAGTCATAGATAAGAAATATGGGTTAATTTAAGTGCAAAAGTTAACTAGTAATAAGCCTGAGCCATCGGCCAAACATTTACGATTAATATAAGCCTCTGAGTGATTATTTGGAAAAGGCTTCGGGAAGGGCAGGACAGAGAAAAGCCTCCATTTACAGTCCAGTGCCTGTGAATCAAGGTGTGAACTCAGCTACTGCTCCAGCATCATGCCTTCCTGCCTGCTGCCATGCTCTCTGCCATGATGATCACGGACTCTAACCCTCTGGAATTGTGATCCCCAAATTAAATGCTTTCATTGTAAGTTGCCTTAGTCATGGTGTTTTGCCATAGCAATTGAAAAGTAACCAAGGTGGCTGGAGAGATGGCTTAGTGGTTAAGAGCATTGACTGGTCTTCCAGAGGTCCCGAGATCAATTTCCAGCAACCACATGGTGGCTCACAACCATCTGTAATGGGATCAGATTCCTTATTCTGGTGTATAGATAAAATACATGAGTAAATAAATCTTAAAAAAGAAAAGAAAAGAAAAGAAAAGTAACTAAGACAATGCCACAACCCATCTCTCCCTGGAATTCCAGATTTTTTCATGCCTTAAGTGAACTTCCAAATTCCTAATGGATGATGGTTGCAATTCATTGGATATCTATGGAGGGTATCTTTTTAACTATAGAGTGACATCATCTTTTTGGCTTGTAGACTTAAAGGATGGGTATAGGGTTGTGAGTGTTTACTTTTCTGTACAATAAACATAATGCCCACATGGGCTCACATTCCTACTTTTGATGTAAAGATTAAGAACTCATCCAGGCGTGGTGACACATACCTTTAATCTCAGTGCTCAGACAGAAACAGAGGGATCTCTGTGAATTTGAGGGGTTGTCTACACAGCAAGTTCCAGGCCAACTGGGGCTACACAATAAGACTTTGTCTTGGATAAGAAAAAAAAAGAAAAAGAATTTTTTAGTATGCGGATGAAATTATAGTCTAGACCTAAACAATAGCACTGTAGCGGCAAATTCCCTTGAGAGTAACTCCTTGACAGGCTGTGCCACTGAGTCCTCAGTGGTGATGATCTATTTTTTAGTGTGTAGTTTTCCTCAGAGAGTTATCAGTGTGTCTAAACCTCCTGACAGAGTGTCTCCCTCCCAGTCATCTGCTACAAACTGTAGTTCCTCAACATGGCAGGATTGGCAGGTGGGGCCTAATGGATGTGTTTAGTCGTCGGGGCAGAGCACCAGTGATGAATTCATCTCTGGCTCTGGAGACCAGATCATCTGTGGTGGAAGGTCAGCCCTGCCCACTGTCTTCTGCACACCCACCTCTTCCTCTTTCCACATACCTGGCCCGGACCCCAGAGCCTTGCCAAGTTTGTTCTTCCAAAGCAAACTCTTTTTCTTTATAAGTTACCCAGTCTCAGATATTCTGCTATAGCAACAGGAGATGGAACTTAAAAAACAACAAACAAAATGACGTGTATGCATATGAACTAACAATTCCAAAATAAATAAAACTAACAGTTATCGAGTACTTACAAATGGCAAGTATTGTGATCAGGTATTTAGAAATATCTTGTTTGATTATTCACAACTTGGTGGGGGCAAGGGTTTTATTAGCTTCATTTAAAATATTTTTATTTGGCTGGTCATGGTGACACACACCTTAATCCTAGCACCTGGGATGGCAGAGGCAGGTGGATCCCTGTGAGTTTGAGGGCAGTCTGGTCTACAGAGTGAATTCCAGGACATGCAGAGGTATATAATAGAGAGACCCTGTCTCAAAAACCAAACTTATTTTATATGTAGAAGTGTTTTGCCTGTATGTCTGTGCATTGTGCCTAAGGAGGCCAGCAGCTGCTGAGTCACATCTCCAGTCCCTTATTGTCCCTGTGTTAATGACAGAGTTGAACTTAGCCCTGGACTCTTGATCCATAGGCTATTGCTTAAGACCATTGCACATAAGGTAAGAAGAGCCACTGAAGACAGAAGGAGATATCAAAGACACCACTACCGTACTAAATGATTAACCATTTGTGCTAAATGACAGTAGCAAACATTTTTATTCTTTGTGGTGACATATGTCTTAACCACTATTAGCACAGTCCAGTCACAATAAGAATATTCACACCATTGTACAATCAATCTCTAGAACTCTTGACATTCTGTCAGACCTACACTTTACATTCCTCCTTTCCCACGGCCCCTGGGAAGCACACCCTGATCATAGCCACTTTCGGTCCCTCATGTGGGTGGAATCACATTTGTCTTTTAGTCTTATTTTGTTTCCCACAGTGTCCACAAGGTTCATTTCTGTTGTAACATGCGTTAGAATTTCCTTTTTATTTTTAAGACAAGGTCTCACTATGTGTAGCTCTGGCTAGCCCATAATGCTCTGTGTAGCCCAGGCTGGCCTTGAATTTGCAGGGACCCACCTGTCTCTGACTGAGTGCTGGTATTAAAGGTGTGCACTACCATGCTCCACCCATTGCTTTTTTTCAGACAAGGTCACACTGTGTATGCAGGCTGATCTGGAACTTACTGCGTAACTCAGACCCTCTGGAGCTGGAGTCACATATTTGTGAGCCTACTGACATGGGGATTGGGAAGTGAACTCCATTCCTCTGAAAGAGCAGCAAGCTCTCTTAACCGTGGAGCCATCTCTCTAGTTCCCCCCCCCCTTTTTTTAATATTTGTAATTATGTGTAGTTGTGTATGTGTGTGCCCTTGTTTGTCTCTGTGCTTTGGTGTGCAGGTGCTCAGGTGGTTAGGGCCATCAGATTTCCCTGGAGATAGAACTGCAGGCAGTTGTGAGCCCCCTGGTGCTAGGAACTCTGAGCCTCCTCTCCAGGGCCAGCCCCCTTTCTTTTTCAGGCTTAATCATATTTGACTGCAGGCAAATATTGGTTACTTTTCCTGTCACCATGACCAAACAGCTGACAAACTCAGCTTGAGGACGGAAGGGTTTGTTCAGGCTTATGTTTGAGGTGATTCGGTCCATCATGGCCGGGGAAGGCTTTGCAGGGGGAGCTGAGGAAGCTGGGCACACCGTGTCTGCAGTCACGTAGGGAGAGATGTGCTGTGGGATGGTCTATATGTCAAATTGCTCTGATTGGTCAATAAATAAAACACTGATTGGCCAGTGGCCAGGCAGGAAGTAGGTGGGACAAGGAGAGAGGAGAATTCTGGGAAGTGGAAGGCTGAGGCAGAGAGACACTGCCAGCTGCCGCCATGGCCAGCAGCATGTGAAGACGCCGGTAAGCCACCAGCCACGTGGCAAGGTATAGATTTATGGAAATGGATTAACTTAAGATATAAGAACAGTTAGCAAGAAGCCTGCCACAGCCACACAGTTTGTAAGCAATATAAGTCTCTGTGTTTACTTGGTTGGGTCTGAGCGGCTGTGGGACTGGCGGGTGACAAAGATTTGTCCTGACTGTGGGCAAGGCAGGAAAACTCTAGCAACAGAGATGGTTGTGGGTTCACAGCTTGCTTTCTCCTTTTTCCCTTTAAGAACTTCAGCCTGCCCTTGTCCCTAGTCTAAGGGATGGTGCTGCCCACATTTGGTATGGGTCTTTTTTCCTCAGTTAAACTTTTCTGGGAATACCCAGCAATGTGTCTCCTAGGTGATTCTAAAATCAATCAAGTTCATAATAAAGATTAGCCATCACGGTGCCATATACCTAGTTTTGTTACTTATTCATTTGAAGGTGAGCACTTGGCTTGTTTCCATACTTTGGATATTATGAACAATCCTGTTATGAACAGAAATGATCTTATTAACAACCCCCTACCTTGGAAAAAGAACTTACTTGCTCTAGTAGAAAAAAAAACTTTAAAAAGTATGCTACTGTGTGTGTTTCATTATATACTCTGACATTAAAAAAAAATGTCATGGTCTCAAAATGGTCAGACACTTTCAAAGGCTTTCTCAAATATCCTGAATTTCAGTTTCCTTTCCTTGGTACTGCTTTTCATGTCCTTCTCTTCCAGTGGCTCACACATTAGGTAATCCTTATGTAAGTTCATTTAGACTTTTTACATCTTCCAGACTGAAACCTCGGCCCTAAATATATCATCAGCCTCATTTTGACTAAGTAGTAAAAAAAAAAAAAAAGTCTTCAATTTTCAGAAAAATCTAGAACTTCTGTTTAACAGGCAGTTGAGCTAAGAGATGGCATTTGGTTGTAGATATAAAAACTACGTCTCAAAGGACATATGTAATGCCAACTCATTTTGGCATTAATTCATTTAAATAGAATTAAGTGTCTAACAAATTATCTCACTTAGTTCTCATAGATAATAAATAGGAGTTGGATTGTTGCTACTTTATAAATGAAGCCATGGCGTTTAATTGTATAATCACAGGGCCGCAGAAAGTAATGGGAGCCTAGCGAGATACTTCCTGCACGAGAAGGCTGTGAGGAGCCAGGCAGGGTGTCAAGAAAGGCTTCAGTGTTCGTTGACACTTTGTCTTTTCTTGTTGAATTTCCTTCAAGAGCAGCTACGGTTGTGGTGGGAATATCACCAGCCCAGAGAAGGACAGGGGTTGCTGCCTTTTCAGCCTTTTGGAGAGCGATGGGATAAGCAAAAGGACAAAGAGGCAGCAAGGACTAAAGATAGATTCGGCAGAAATTTAGCAAACCCTAAGTTTTTAGGGAGCAGACAAACTATTCAAGGTGGCTTGTGTAGGTCACTGGACTTTGTAAGGAAAGAAGAGACAGTCCCGTGTCTATTCTTGCCAGATGCATGCATTGTGTGACCTTTTGGATAACCAGAGTGTCTTCTATATTGATGGATTCCTTGATCGAGTGGTTCTCCTACCACTGTATGCCTTCCTGTGGAAATTAAAGTAGCCTGTGCTACAGATGTGTGCTTAAGGTTCTTCCCTGAAATGCTATTTTCGGTTTCAGAGAAAGAGCCATGTTAATTTACATACCCATCAATCAGGCACAGCAATCTACTCTATGCATTCAGCTGGTAAACGATAAGGATTCACGCCAATGGACCATGAGGCTAATGCTAAGCTACTGCTAGCTCAGTAAACAATTATGTAGCAATGTGTTAGACTTCTTTTTTAAAAATTATTTTATGTGAATGTGTATTTTGTCTTCAAGTATGTCTGTGCCCGGTACCTGGTGCCTGCTGAGGCCAGAAGACTATGCTGGATATCCTGGGAACTGGGATTAAAAATAGTTGTGAGTTGCCAGGTGGGTGCTGGGAACCCAGGTTGTCTACAAGAGCAGTCAGTGCTCTTAACCACTGAGCCATCTCTCCAGCTCCAGAATTCTTATAAACGCTACCAATGATCACAACAAGCTAAATATTTGTAAGAAACTGGGGAAGGACACACAACCTGGGAGGTGGTCTTGGCTACCCTGGCATAGTGGGAGATGTGAGGTAAATTCTTACTTATATGCCATTCAGTTATGTAATTTATTGCATAGGCACACACTGCTTCTAAAGTAGGAGAGATAAATAAAATACATACTCTTCAAATTTGTTTTTTACACATAAAGATTATTAATCTAGTTTTAGCTACTTCTTCTGGTCACACAAGGAAAAGTCTTCAGGGTATTTTTTCCTGGCTTGACTTATCCAGCCCTGACTATTTCATGGTGATGCTTCAGTTTCCTTTTCTGGGAATCTGTGTTTCTCACACAAGTCTTACAAACAGACTATAGTAAGTACCTACATGGAAATCTACCATCACACAGTTGTGTGTTCCTGTGATCTTTCTGACCTTGTCTCGGGCAGTTATCATTCCCATATCCATCTATTTAACAAATGTGCCTTCTCATATTTACCCTCACACTATGGACACTCTGCAAACGAATGTTTCCCAGTCCTGTCCATCATGACTTATTCTCTGCATCATTCAAGTATTGTAACCAGGAGGTAACGTAATGACGAGAATTGAGTGCTCATGAAGTCTTTTTGGGGAGAGCTGGAGAAGCAGGATCTGAACTAGACTCTCTGGGACACGACTAAGCTAACCTTATTGGGCATCTGTGTTAAGACGCACCTTTGATCTAGAGACCAGGAAGTAACACTCATTACTTCTTGTGGTCATGGCTCTTGCTGACCTTGTGACAGTTAACTGCCTCTTGATATCCAGGAAAATAGCCAATGTCTTTTAAGTCTGTGTGTTCTTGCTCCAGCAGGAAAATATCTGGGAGAGACAGAGTAATGATCTCTGAATATATCTCATTGGTTGAACACTGTGATGGTTTGAACGGGCTGTCCCCCATAGTCTTGGGCATTTGAATGCTTGGTCCCTAGCTGGTGTTACTGTTTGGGGAGGCTCAGGATGTCATTGTAAGCACCATGCCAGTTTGAGTTTGCTCTCTCTGCTTCCTTCTTGTAGTTCAAGTTGGATGCTCTTAGCGTCTGGCTCTAGACACCTCTGCCATCATGGACTCTTATTCCCCTGGAACCATAAGCTCAAATAAACTTTCTTTTATGAGCTGCCTTGGTCATGACGGTTTAATCACAGCAACAGAAAAGCAACCAACACAAGCACATTTGATCATCAGGACCTTAGCTGTATGAAGTTGGCCCCTGATGCTCAGGAAAGAATCGCCAAAGGGTTTGAGAATGGCAAAACTGGGCCACCAGTTGGACATGTCTTCCTAGTTCTTCTCCTCTCTGGCCACACTTCCCTACTGACAACACATTCTATCTGATGAGATACATAAAACATCCAGTTTCCTGAGAATCTGTATGATGGTCTCCATTTCCCTATGTATTAGGTGATTTCATCCACGCCCATCATCACAATCACCATACATGCTTCTGACTGAGATTTGGTTTCCAGTGCTGATCACCAGTGCTGATCTCCAGTGCTGATCTCCAGTGCTGATCTCCAGTGCTGATCACTAGGGCTGATCTCCAGTTTAGATCTCCAGTGCTGATCTCCCATTATTCACTAAATATTTCCCCATAACTGTCTCAAAAGCAGTTCTGCCACAGTCTAGCCTCCTGATCCTTTCATCCCCATATCCCAGCCCTCAAATCTCTTTCCATGAATGGCATCACTCACCTGTGTAAGTCAGAGGTGCCGAGTTAGCCTCCACTGCCTCAGTTCCCCTTCCCACCTTACCGATTATCACCCTAACCAGTATAGATTGGTTATTGATCCTACATGAAGAGACCATGTTTTTCTGCATCTCCATGATTCCCACCCTGGTTCACGCTGCCGTGCCCTGTAACAGCATCCACTGTCATCTGACCTGCAGCAGGTCCTCAACGGACTCTCCACTGCTCCCACTTTAACCCATTCTCCACACTGCAACAAAAGAACCTTCAAGATTGCTCCTAAGAGTCCACTGCTGGGTGGGAGAGATGGCTCAGTGTTTAACACTGTGTACCGCTCTTGCGGAGGACCGGAGTTTGGTCCACGGGGCTCTTAACTATAGCTCCGGGGGATCCGATACCATCTTTTGGCTTCCCTGGGTGATTTTACTTACATATGTGTACACATACAGTTTTGAAAAAGAACCCATTTTTAAACCCTTTGATAGTTTCTTATTTTCATATGATAAAAGAGCAAATCATTAGCATGTTTTAAAAGAATCTACATGACCTAGTACAATATTCTCAATGTGACTGGATTTAGAACCAGCTGGGAGGCACACCTGAAGTCAGTCACTCTCGGCATTCCAACTTGCCCGCCATGGTTGACTGTCCTCATTGACCCAGAACACACTCTGTCTTCTTTCAGTGGCTTTTGTCAGGTGTTTTATCACAGCGACAGAAAAGTACAGGACACATTTGGCCTCTCAGCTTCCTCTCCTGTGATGTGCTTCCAGATTTACCCACCGTGATAATATCAATCTTCCTTTATTGATTTAGAACGAGCCTGGCTTATGTCATCCAGTCTAGTCTTCACATGTATTACCTGCTGGCCCTCAGAACCAACCTCTTATCACCATTACAAGAGATTTTTCCTTCAGATCCTCAAATCAGTTATCACTGGCCACTCTCATACAACTCCAGACTTCTCATTTCTTCTGTTTACTGAAATTTGAATAAATTACTTAATTATTCCACCCTTGTCTTTATGGGTTGAGTGTAAGCCTGCGGGGTAGAAACCATGTCTCAGCATGAGTCTACAGCATCTACCACAATACTAGGCACACAGTAATATTTTAAAATTTAACACTAATAATGTAATAGTCCTGGGCACTGTTCCAAGCTCTTGCATAGTAACCCTCTTAATTATTATGACAAATCTTGAATGTAAGCGTTATTGACTTACTTTGCAGATGTCAAATAGGTAAAGAAAGACTTAGCCAGTTGCTAAGATCACATAGTGGAAACCAGGACTTGATCCAAACATCTCAGATTTGATGTTTGTACTTTTACTGGTTGTATTTTATTAGTCTTAATGTTTATTAACAGCATGGCCTTCAAAATACCCACTGGTTCAAGTTATTTGGGGAATTACTCATAAACAGATTCATTGTTATAGAGCACTTCTATACGGAAGCTTAAGTTTGCCTGTTGAGAAGGAATACTTTCGATGGATAGCCTGAGACGGGATCTTGCAGTGTAGTCCAGGTTAGCCTCAAACTTGCAGTTCTCTGCCTTCGCCTTCTCAATTCCTGACACTTACACATGTGCACCAACATACCTAGATAAGAAAGTGCACAGGCAACCTTGAAAAAATATTGTCAAGTCCATAGAGATAGTTGGTCTAAAGGTGAATACTATTACTAATATAAATCAGTTGAAATAACAAAGTTTTCATATCTCTGGGGCTCATAAAAATTTAGAGAACTGTGCTTTAGAATATGTATATGTTTATAGACATTCATTGAAGGATACTAAAAAGACCTTTCTGTGTTGCTTGAGTCAATCTAAGAAGAGAATAAGCATTAGGTCCCATGTTTACCCTTCTGTCAAGCAATAGAAGGTGATTAATTTTAAATTGTTGCCTGGACTACTGTGGGGGGTCATTTCTGGTGGCTGTGAGGGGAGTAAAAATACACAGACTCTGTGGCCGGAGAGATGACTCAGCAGTTGAGAGTATACACACACACACACACACACACACACACACACACACACACACACACACACACACTGGGCAGCCCACAACTGCCTGTAACTCCAATGAAAAGAATTAAACACCCTCTTCTAGCCTCCACAGGTATCAGGCATGCACATGGTGCACATACATACATACATGCAGGCACTCACACATACACATTAAAAAGAAATCATTTAAAAATACACAGTGTAAAATTGGGCAACATTCTCTTTTCTGGGTTAGCTTTAACGCTGACATGAATGTTCTCTCCTGTTGCCATTTCCCTATCAATAAAGTGACACTTGCCAATGGTTATGAAATTGAATAGTGTGTGATGTTTTTAGAGTTCTTTGTACAAGAAAGACACCAATAAATATCAAAGCACAGATCACTTAAACAGGGTGCTAGTTTATGAGGGGTAGATGATTCAGCAGTAGCATTCATGTCCAAATAGTAATAGAAGACTAATCCTAGCATGTTGCATGTGTTCCTAGATTATTAACTATTTAAATTCTTATAGTAGCTCCTCATCCTCCTCTTGTCTTTGAGACAAGGCCTCACTATGCAGAGGAGGATGGCCTGGAGCTCATTGTGTAGACTAGGCAGGCTGAGAACTCATAAAGGCCCACATGCCTCTCCTTTCTAAGGGCTGGATTAAAGGCAGGCACCACCATGCCTGGCTTCTCATAGTTCTTAAGAGTATCTATGTACAAGACTTGTTTGTTTTTTAAGCAACTCCAGGAAGCATTTGATTCCAGTGGACCATCACAGTCCTGTAGCAGAGCAACTTCCTCTGCACGTGATCCTGCTGTTGGCACGTTGAGGATTTCTATGCTGTTTAATGAGAGGTATCTAACCAGTAGTGAAGTGGTCATTTAGACAAGGGTAGCATGTCCATACAAGTTCTTAGGCAAACACAATGCTGGAGTTTCTCAGGACTTTTAGGTCTTTAATTCAGAATGAAATAGATGTGCAAGACTATCTTATGGACTGGGTATCAACCACAGGTTTTTGTTTTTGTTTTTAAACTAAACCCACAAGTTCTTTCAAATTATGTGTATGTGTGTGTATGTTTAATAAAAACTGGTATTTCAAAATGATTTTGTGTATAAAAAGAATTCAAAGGAAAATCAAATTGCTTTTCAAACAATTTAAGCATCTCCATTTTACCAGGCTCTTCATGACTGAAGATCTGTGCCTTAGGTTTGGCATTGTCTTCTGGGGTAGGGGTGGGGCATGGACTCTATCTAGTCCCTCAACTTCTTAAACTGTGGGTTGTGTGCCTCTGTGGGGTCATGTAACTGACTGTGGGGTTGGGAAAAGTCTTGCAACAGCAAAGGTTTCTGAATGTACAACAATCAAAAGAGTGGTGAATCCCAAGTATTTGTGGAGGTACTCACCTGTGTTTCGTTGTGGGTTATCACTGTAGCCTTGGTTCTGAACAACGTGCACTTTGTTCTGTGCATGCATTCTGGCTACACATGTCTAATGATTGCTGCCTGAAATACCTAGGCTCAGATTTGAGATTATTGTGTATGAACTACAGTATACAGTAGTTTTCTAGTCTTTAAGAAAAAAGAGATTATTATTATTATTATTATTATTATTATTATTATTATTTTTATTGCCTTTTTTCAAGACAGGGTTTCTCTGTGTAACATTCCTGACTGTCCTGGAATTCACTTTGTAGACCAGGCTGGTCTCGAACTCACAGAGATCTGCGTGACTCTGCCTCCCGAGTGCTGGGATTAAAGGCGTGCGCCACCACCGCCCGGCTAAAAGAGATTGTTTTTAATTATGTATACTTGTATGGGTCTGTGCCTGAGTGCAAGTACCCTCAGAGGTCAGAGGCATTGGCTGCCCCTGGAGTTGGGAGTTATAGGCAACTGTTCGCAGCCTGCTATGGATGCTGGGAACCAAACTCAAGTCTTCTGCAAGAGCAGTGATGTGCTTTTAACTGCTCAGCCATCTCTTCTGTCGCCAGCCTTCTACTCTTATAAAGACATAATGCTTAATTAAGGGAAAATACTTAATATTTTCCTACAATTGTTTCTTAGCACCTGTCAAATTTATACATCTTTGGATTGTATTGTGTTAGAATATTTGGTTTTAAAAATCACAGTTTGGGTTACTGACTTGAATTTCACTGGGAAAAAAAAAGTCCCTAAATAAATTTGGCTGGGGATTAGGATAGAATTTCCAACTATTTCTGAAATGTTCCCAGACCTATCTTTGCCATTTTGCACTAGGTAGTTATATGAAGTGATTCTTAGCATTAGTAATTATAAACCAAAATACCAGTCAACTCCAAAAGAAAAAAAAAGTTGAGAAGTGTCAAATATTCAGCCAAGAATAATTTTTAGGTAAAAACGAACAACCAAAGCTATCTCACTTGTATACAAACTTGCTTTTGTCTTAAATGGATAAACTTTTTGGTCTGCTTTTAAAAAAAAATGTTGTAGGAGTTTCGTTATGAAAACAAACTTCTTTATGACCTATTATCAGTGTTTGCTTTGTACCACTATTTTACATCCTATGTACCCAGAGTGGCATAAACATTTCTCAGGTGAAAAGGGGCGGCGAGTTGAAAAAGTTTAAGTAGCTGTGGTATAGACTGCCCCATTTCAATACTTGCTTCCTGGGCAGTCTAGGGTGCTTCTTCGTGGCAACAGCATTAACAATATGTCCTTTGTTTGCCTGGAGCTTCCTAGAGATTTAAATTCAAGCAGCACCATAGGACACAATAAAGGTTTACTTTTTCCAGTCCCTGGATACCCTGGTAATGGGCTGAAGATGTCAGCAACTTGCTGCCTGGCATTTTTCTCATTTGGTACAAGCTCTCCTAAGCGATGCAGATAAAATTCGTCCCTAGGGCACGAGACCGTGGCAAACAGATTTGGTTTGGGCTTGATATGAATCGTAGATCCCGCACGTGAATTCCACGCTGCAGGTCCCAGGACATTCGTTTCCAGACTGATTTAACATGTGACTGGCACAGATTTCTCCTGGAACCCGTTTGCTTTTGAGTGAGGGGTGCGTTTCTTCCTCCGGTTTGGCTCGGTTCGAGGGAGGTGAGGGAGGAGGCAGCAGCAGCCTTGGAACACCAGGGAGGACAGAGCGCGCCTCCGCAGAGGGCGGAAGGAATCCCGGGCAGGCCAGACGGACACGCCCTGCTGCTTCCCCACAGGGCGGCCTCTATTTCTGGGACACGGGCCTCCAAGGTAGCCTGCAACACCCTTCTCTTTTTCCAGGGCAGACGAGACGCCCTGGGCCAGCCAAAAAGCCGTGTCAGCGGCCCCACCCACTCGCCTCCAACGGACCGCGGGCTCCTTCCCGGCTCCCAGCAGCCCCCGCGGAGGCCCCGCCCGCACGGAGCATGCCGGGAGCCGAGGTGCCCGGGCGCTTCTTGACGCTCTTCCGTTCCGAATTCCACTTGGAACGCCGTGAGGCCCCAGCGGCGTAGGCGCCCCAGCTCCGCACTCGCAGCTCTTAGGGGCCAAGAACGACGCCTCTCGCCCGGCGCCGCGCACCGCGTCTCCAGCAGAGAGCCCCCCCTCCCCCAGCTCCGCCCCTCGCTCGCTCCGCAGCCATTGACAGGAGAACGGCGCCCGGAGCCGCAGCCCGGTCCGGGGGTGGTGGTGGTGGGTGGTGGTGTGCGCAGGCGCACTAGCCCAGCGTTGAGCCGGGTTAGGCCCAGAGGGCGGGGCCAGCACGAGGGCTCCGGGCCGCGGGGGCGCGCACGTAGGCACGTCGAGCCCGTCACGTGGGGAGGCGAAGGATCGCAGTGCGCGCGGCCGCGGCGGCTGGTGTTGGGGTTGAGTCAGTTGTGACACCCGGAGCTGCTGACCCGACAGGCGGCCCTCGGAACCCCGCGCGGAGCCTCGGGAGTCGTCGTCGTGAGCCTGGCCCCGTCCTAGAGCTCCGCCGAGCCGGCGCCGCCACCGTCCTCCGCCCCCGCCAGCGAACCGCCGCCGCCGCCGCCGCCGCCGCGGGCGCGCCCCCGCTCTGCGCTGTCTCCGATGGCGTCCGCCTCCGGGGCCATGGCGAAGCACGAGCAGATCCTGGTCCTCGACCCAGCCTCCGACCTCAAATTCAAAGGTAAGCCGGCTAGGACGCGCCCGAGCGGGGACCGGGGCGGGCGGGCAGGCGGGCGGGCGGCGGGGCGGCGGCGGCGGCAAGGCCGGACGGGCCGCGCTCCCCTCCCCCACGCCTAGCGTCGGAACCGCGGCCCCGCTGCGTCCCTCGGCCCCGCGCCTCGCTGCCCGCCGCTGCCCGCCCGGGGCTGCGGAGGGGAGGGGAAGGAGCCAGCCAGCCGGGCGGCCGCCGCGGAGGGCTCAGCCCGGCGCCGCCGCCGCCATCTTGCGGCCCGCGGGGGCGCCGCGGGAGTCCGCCCGCGCCTGGCTCGCCCGCCCGCTCGCCCGCCCGGCCGGCCGGGCCCGCACGGTGTCCTTGCCCCCGGGGCGGCCGCAGCGCGCTCAGGGCCCTGCGGGAGGTGGCCGGGGGCTGGAGCTTCGGGCCGCGCGGTGCGGCGCGGCGGGGTCTGCGGGCGTCAGCGGGCGGCTGTCGGTGGCCGCGGGCAGGCGCAGCCCCCACGGGCGAGGCGTGCAGGACCGGGTGGGGCGGTCGAGGGCCTCGCCCGGAGTCCTCCCCTGTCAGGTGCGGGGCTCCGGAGAGCCTGGAAGCTCAGCGGTATCTTGGCTGGGAGTGACCCCGGGTGTTGGCAGGGCCCCAAGAGCGCGGCAGAAAGCGGTGCGTCAGCTGGGGGATGGAGGGTTGTAGGTGAGTGGTGGTGGGGTCCCCGGGTACGGAGGACCTGGTGTCTGCTCCCAGCCCTGGGGGTCACGCTGTCTTTTTTGCTGAGGAATGCTCAGTGTTTGTGACTCTAACGTTTGCCGTTTCCCAGCATACCTTGAGAAAGCTGATTAGGTGCCACACAGCTCCAGAACTGTTGACTTTGGAGCATTGACTGTGATAGAGGATCACTGACTTGGCGATCCTTGTTGTTCAGATCGAGGGCCCTTTGCGCCTCAGTGTGTAGGGTACGCTGGGGAAGAAAAGTTTAAACCGAGCAACCTATTAATTTTTAAGGAATACTGATAGAATGTAGAGCTAAAAAGAAGACCTCTTTCCTCTTTTTAAATGTAAAGCGAGTCCCCCCTTTGGAAGTTAATACGTTGGGTTTTGATTTTAGGAACTGTGATGAGAACGATTTTCCTAAGGTTACATAGCAATCCCAGGATTAAAAGGAAAAGTAAACCCATGATTGTGTAAGATTGAGTCCGAATGAAAAATAGCTGGATTGTCCCTGTGGGAACAATTTAAAAAAATTATATTTTAAATAGTTTTAGGACTTAAGAACATTTTGGTATTTTGCTAGTAGTACTACTCTGTAAGTTTTTCAGTACATTTACAAGTTTCTCTGAATGGAAACGTATAGGACTCCTTATTAGACAAGAACTTGATTTTAAGGCAGCTCTAATATCTTTGAAACTAGGGGTGGTGAACCATACTTAGATTCCCGGCTCGGAGGCCAAGCCGGGAACTATGGAAAGTTTGAAACAAGCCTGGGCTACATGGGGAGACACTAGACGGTGTCTCAGAACCTAGATATTTTGCTGCAGCAAACTTCTGTATTGCCTGATTTTTGGAGGGGGTTGGGCAGGGGTGTGCAGAGAAGTCCTTCAAGTATTTGTAATAAAGTAGTCATTAGTTGAAGCGATTGAATGTAAATCTTTACGATACTCAGTGTAGTTCCCTTTTCCCTTTTGACAGTTCAAGAGATATTCTCTACTGCGTAGCCTGTGTGAAAAGCATTTTATGAGGCAGGTTTTAAAAACCAGAAGAAATACTGCGTTGTGCTGTATCCACGCATATCGTTTATTTTTGAAGTTAAATAATTACAGCTGTGTTTATGTAACAGGCTCTACTTGTGCTATCAAAATAATGATCCCAGGGCTAGTGAGGAAGACCAAAGAGGTATCATAGGGGCAAAATAGCATGTCTGAGAAAAGGAGCTTTTTCTCTGTAGGAAGCTTTTGGAGCGGCTGGGGAAAGTTATGCAAAGGGAGTGGTAAATACTGAGGTGAGAAGACTCACCTCAGTGATGCCTGTGTTTAAATGCCCAGTTGTTGAAAGACTTCTGTAAAGGTGGGCGAATCGGAGATGATGGGGAGAACAGGAGAGGATTGAAGTAGGAGTTTGACATTTGGGGTTTGATGCTTCCCTTCTTCATGTTACTTTGTTAGTCACAGATAATTTGTACAATGGAAACCTCTGTCTTTAAATGCGCAGCTTTACACTAAATAGGGTGATATGGAATCTGCAGTGTGTGTGGTCTTTTGGTTGACTATATCAAAAATGATTTAACTAATTTCTACCTTTTCATTTAAGGATAGGTTGTTTACACTTTTTTCCTTTGTAAAATTCTTTATATGCTAGGTTTACTTGAATTATTTGGATCCAGCATTTGTGTTGGTAGTTCCTTCAGGAGTGACTTACTCAACCATTCTGAGATTGATGGTTTTCCTTTAACATGAATAATGACTTGATAAAGAATTATTACTTTGCACAGTTTTAGAAAAGTATAGTTTTGTGTATCTCCATCTTTTAGTCAAATTTTAACTAGTAATATGTAGAAAATCTTTGGTTGTAGAATGAATTCTAAAGCATACCCTTTAAATGCTTTTGCGCATAAAAAGATACTTAAATTTTTTAACCCTACCAGTAATTTTACCAGTAATTTAGATTTGAAATTAGATGTTTCATGGAAAAAGCTTTTTTGCCCTTAAAATTTAATGTATTGCAAAATTTGTATATTGTTTTATGTAGCATTTTATTTTTCCTAGCTGATAACAGTATTGGAGGGAAGTTTGAAGAAGAAAGTTTTGCAAATGTTAAAATAACTCCAAGTGTATTCTTCTTCCTAATGGTCAGGGGAAAAAGGAAAAATAGACTGAAATCATTGTGTTGAAGGTAGCTCATGGTAGTATTTGATGAATAGAGAGACTTGTGGTATCACTTTCAACTACCAATTTCCTGTCTGAGACAGGGTTTCTTGTATCTAGCCCAGACCAGCTTTGGACTCCCAGTACAACCAAGAGGATCTGGAATTTTTTAAAAAAGATTTCAAATCTCTTTAAAAGATTTATTTTTATTTCTTTGTCTAAGTTTTTCCTTGCATGTATGTATGTGTACTCACTACTCAGGTGCTGGATGCCTGCAAAGGCCAGAAGAGGGTGTCAATATCCTTTGGAGCTGGAGTTACAAATGATCATTAGTTGCCATGTGGGTTCTGGGAATTTTCCTGGATCCTCAGGAAAAGCAGGCAGTGTTCTCAACCATTGAGCCATCTCTCCAACCACGTTTTAAAATGAACAACAACAAAAAACCAAACCACTTTTATTCTTTGACAATTTCTCTCTCTCTCTCTCTCTCTCTCTCTCTCTCTCTCTCTCTCTCACACTCACACACACACACACACACACACACACACAAACACAATGTATCTTGATCATTCTGTGTTCTATTCTACCTGCCTCCCCCAAATGTTCCCCTCCCACCTTCATGCCCTCTTTAAAAAAGGATTTATTTTTGGTATTGGTAGGTGTGTGCCTTTATGTGGCTGTGTACACATGAATGCAGGTGCCCTTGGAGGCTAGAGGTGTAGGATTCCCTGAAGCTGGAGTTTCAGATGGTGTGGTTGAACTGCCTGATGTGGGTGCTAAGAACTGAACTCAGGTCCTTTGAAAGAGCAGCAAGTGCTCTTAATTGCACAGCCATCTCTCCAGGCTCCCACTACCTTAAAAAGTAGTCTAGTGAATCCAGTTAGTGCTATCCCCATGTGTGTTGGTGTGAGGGTGTCCATGGGAGCATGAGCAGCCTACTAGCTGCCATCTCCCTTCCCCTAAAAAAAACCTGACTCCCTTTCTCAGTAATGGTCACTGACTTGACCATGTGCAGGTCTTACGTAGTTAACCACAGCTGCTGTGAGTTTAGAAGGGCAATGGCCATGTCATGTCCCCAGAAAACAGCATCTCATTGCACTCTTTTCTGTCCTCTGCTCTTACATTTCTTTTCACTTCCTCTTTGATATTCTCTAGTCCTTGAGGGGAATGTAGCCCATTTAGGGTTGAGCACTCCCTGTCACTAATCTTAGCACTTTGGCAGGGTCTGAGTCCTGAGTTAATTATTGCTCATTACAAAACAATTATTGCTCATTACAAAACGAAGCTTCTCAGTTAAAGATTGAGAGCAGCAGTTATCTATGTGGGTATAAGCATGAATGTTTCGAAGGGCAGGTCAACAACAAGAGCATTTAGTAAGTCAACAGTAGTAGGTTCTACCTAGGATCTCCCCAGCAGTGGGCTTTAGACTAGGTTTACAGGATCAGCCTTTCCTGTGGATAGGTTTCAAATACAATTAGAAACCGAGTGGTTACCTCCATATTAGTCATGCTACTATTGGACCAGTGGGCATATCTTGCTTGTCAGGTTGTTCTTGCAGCATGCAGGGTCCAATGTTGGGTAATTAATTCTATCGATAGCTTTTCTTCCCAAGTGACCTGCATAGTTTTACCTCTGTTGATCTGATTTCTTTAATACATCTCTGCTTGTAAACTTGTTATTTTTGGAATTAATTGAATCATGAATTTGTCAGGAGTAAGTGTTGGAACTACAATTGTAAACAGTCCCTTGTTTTTTGTGGGGGCAATTCTAAAGGAAGAGCAAGGTCCCAGTTTTCAGATGAATGAAATGTAGGGAAAGCTTTTGACAGTTGGGAACTGAGATTCCAGTTGTAAGTAGAAGTTACCTAAAGCAGTCGTTAATCCTTTGGCAAACCTCTGTCTCCAAAAAAAAAATTTATATTACAATTCATAACAGCAAAATTAGCCACGAAGTAGCAGTGAAAATAATTGTATGGTTGTGGGTTGCGACAACATGAGGAACTGCATTAAAGGGTCATAGCATTTAGGAAGGTTGAGAACCACAAACCTAGAGGAAGAAAGAAATGTAGGTACAGTGTCCTGTGGTAGGAGAGAGCACGTGATGTTCAGCTGAAAAGGGTTCCAGATGGCAGTAGTAGAAATGACCAAGGTGTGTATAGTTCTGGTTTGGTAGGTCAGTTAAAAGTTTTATTTTTTTGTCCTAAGCCACTGAGGGATTTTATTTAAGTGTGTGCATTTTAATTTTTTTTTTGGTTAAGCGGGGGCACACAGCTGTAAAGGAGGGCTAGGGTATTTTGTGTTTCATTAAGAAACAATGGTAGGCCGGGTGGTGATGGTGCATTCCTTTAATCCCAGCACTCGAGAGGCAGAGCCAGGTGGGTCTCTGAGTTCAAGGCCAGCCTGGTCTACAGAATGAGATCCAGGAGAGGCACCAAAACTACACAGAGAAATCCTGTCTCAAAAAAACTTAAAAAAAGAAAAGAAAAGAAACAATGGTAGCCATGCAAATTGGTATTAGAAGTGAGATGGCCATTGGTGTTGGAAATATTAAAGGTCAAAATAGATGTGTGCACTGAGAGAGAAGGTGTGGTTTCATAGATGGAGTGCATAAAAATGGAAGGATGGTGGTACTGTTCACTGAGCTGAGAAACACTGGATGTCTGGATGAGGACTGGCAACATTCTTTAGGGTATGGGAGAAGAGTAGAAGGAAGAAGACCATGCTTCTGCTGGTGTGACGTGTAGAGGAGGTGCCAAGTAGGCATTTGGTTCTTTAAGTGTATAGAGATGTGGATTAATTGAACTTTTGGGGGATAATTTTACTTGTAATTGGAATTTTCTTTAAAAAAAAAATCTTGGGTCTCTTTGCAGTTGGGTTTTTTACTTGACTATTGCACATACTTGTGTTTTGAACTTTCATAGTTCTAAATAATGAGAGCTAGGGTATTTTGTAAAGAGTTGACTAAGATGGTTTGGTTTTTGTACTTTTTGTAGAGTCAGTGATAAGAGGGTTTTTTGGAGGGCATGGCTTTTGAAGATTTGTGACTGCATGTAAGTATCAGAAAGTCATTTAGCTTGACTTGTTGACATTGATGATACAAGCTTACAATTCTAGTACTTGGGAGGTAGAAGGAAGAAGAGAATCTGGAGTTGGAGCTAGCCTGGACTACGTGAAACTGTCTCTTAAAATGGAGGTGAGAGGCTAGGAAGATGTCAGTAAAGTGCCTGCCTTGCAAGCATGAGAACCTGAGCTTGGATTCCCAGCACCCAGGTGGAAGGGGGGAGGTATGGGTGCTTCTAAGCCTAGCACTGCAGAGACAGACAGGATCCTTGGGGGCTTGCTGGCCAGTCAGTCCAGCCTAGTTGGTAAGGTCCAGGCCAGGGAGAGACTGTCTCAGAGGAAGTGGATGATGGTGTTCCTGATGAAACACCTAACTAAGTTTATTCTTTTGCCTGCACATGCTTGCACATGTGTACCTGTACACACACAATTACAAATACCTAAAGTCACCTAAAAAGTCATTTTAATCAAGTGGGAAAATATGCAGTAGTCACCCCGACTCCCGTTTGTAAGTTTTGCTATCTGTGGTTTGTGATCAACTGTGGTCCTAAAATAGAAGGGGGAAATTCCAGACATAAACATTCACAAGTTAAAATTTGTGTCCTTCTGAGTTGGAGGATAAAACCTAGCTTTGTCCTGTTCCTTCTTGCCAAGGACCTGACTATCTGTTGGACCAGTTAGTTCCATACTGCAAATCTGCCCACCAGCCAGTTACTCAGACATTTTCTTACCAGATTGTTGGTATCACAACATTTGTTTTCAAGTTACCCTTACCTTACTTTATTTTTACTTAAAAGTGGCCTTAAAAAAATCAGCAGTAGTGCTGGCAATTTCAGTATGCCTGGATATGCCCAAGAGAAGCCAACAGTGTTTCCCTGAAGTGCAAAGTTCTTAGCTTACCAGGGAAAGAACGAAATTCTATGCTGATGTTGCAAAGATCTACAATAAGAAAGGCCTCTCTCCGTAAAGTAGTGAAGAAGGGAAGGAATTGTGCTCTGTTTTGCTGTTGTGCCTCAAATGGTGGAAGTGTGTGGCCATGGTGTGTGATACAGGCTTAGTTAAGATGGAAAAGGCATTAAATTATATAACTTGATAATTGATTTTGATTTTAGGCATCCATTGGGGGGCAGTTCGGGACATAATCCTCATGGATAAGAAGGGGACATGTGTATAAAAAATTGGGAAAACTTGTTGTAAGTTCTTTAGAATTTGGTATTTTCTAAATTGTTAGCAGTTGTAATTGGTAATATTGCTTTATTGTTTCAGATTCTTTTCCCCCAAAGTTTTGTCAGTGCATACAAGATCATAGTTTTTATCATTGCTGTGAAAATACATGGGGCAGGCAGCCTAGGAAGAAAGGCTTAGTTCATTCAGCTTAACAGTTTGAGGAGGTACATACAATCCATTGCAGTAGGAAATTGGTGACAGGAGCTTGAGGTTTTACATTAACTCCCCAGTCAGGAAGCAGAGTATGATGAGTGCTTACCTGTGTTTCTCTTTTTTATTTAGTCTAGGACTTGAACTTGTGGAATGGTGCCACTCATAGTTCACGTGGGTTTTCCTACCTCAGTGAACCTAACCTAAGTCACCCCTTACTGATATGCACAGAGGCTTATCTCTGGTGATTCTAGATCCTGTCAAGTTGGCGGTATGGTCCATCACAGGTATCTAACATGACGCTAGGGGATATTTCTAGGTAATAAATGGCTGCAGGACTGAAGCAAATTGTTCTTCTACCCCTCTTTTCTTGCCCTCTTTACCCCTCCCCCAATTAGTTAAAGTTTGTCATGTGTCAGGAATCCAGACACAGCACAGTTGAATGAATGTCTTGTGCATTATTAGGTCTCTAGACTTGTTCTTCCTGCATGCAGTCTGCTACTTTGTATCCTTTGACCTCTTTCTCTCCATCATCCCTCCCTTATCTTTTCACGTTTTCTTTTTATGTAGCCCTGGGTGGCTTAGAACTCAAGAGATGTGCATGCCTCTGTTTTCTCAGTGTTGGGATCAAAGGTGTGCACCACTGTACCTGGCTTAAAAGAAGTTCTTAACCATGCAGAAATGGTCAGTGAAGGAATCCTGCTGGCCAGGCATCCTTTTCACTTTATTGGACACCTCCTGATCTCCTTTCCTTGTTGACTTTGTGTCTTTTGAGGGACTGTCCTGTGAAGGCTTATTTGCTCTTCTGAGATGGAGGATTTGGCTTTCCTTAGAATTACAAAAAGTTGTTTTTGGAAGAAAATTAAACCTAAAAGAAGTATTACTTGCAAATGCCTGTTTACTTACTAGATTTACTGGAATATGACTCAGATCATTCAAAATTTTAAACTTAGGGAAGTTTCCAAGTATTACTACATTGTATGCTTTTTAAAAATGTGATTTAATAATTTAAGCATATTATTAATCTTGATTTACATATTTGCATATTTTTGTTTGCTTTTTTGGGGGTGTGTACTGGAATCAAGTCCCAGACTTCATGCATACTAGGCAAGCATTCCTCCACTGAGATATAGCATTAGTACTTGCCTAAGTACTTTTAAAGCAAATACTCGATAACCTACATTTCATTTCTTGTTACCTGAGATTGTATTTCTAACAATAAAAAGGGAACATTTTCTTTACATGTCATGATGTTCTTATTTAAAGCTCAATAGTGAATCTTCAAAAGTGTCTAATAGTCAATCTGAAAATTTCCCAATTATACTTCTGCTTTTAGTTGTTTCTTTAAATATGTGCATTGCATTAGGTTGCTGTGTGCTATGCATTTGTCTTAATCTTAAGTGATATTTCTCATTGTCCTTTTCTGTCCCTTTAAATCTGTTTTGCCTGACAGAATGTCTCCTATCCAGATGTCTTAATGTATTTTCTGTAAGTTTTGAATTTGATTAAAGGAGCTTGATTAGTCTTGGATTTCAGTATTTGTGGCCAGCAGTATTTTGTGTCACATCTGTTCTGCTTGTAGTGATAAACTGATTGGTGACAGTCTTCATTGAAAAGGTACATAAATATATAGACATATACATAAATCTATAGAAAAAAGGTGGGAAGATTGCTCTCTGTTCATTCTATTGGGATTAGTGTGTCTTGTTTTTTATATTTTTACTTTGGTTTTTGAGATTGCTACAGTGAATATTTAGTGGTTATAATGAGAATTATTATTTCTACAGTTTAATAGGAAATGTGTATAAAGATTGTGGTGTAACATCTGTGAAAGTTAAACTTGAAAGGGAATGACTTTTATCAAACTTTGATAATGAAAACAAAACAATGAAATACAAAGGAATTGACTCCATGCTTAATGAGCTATCACCAAAGATTGCTAGATCCACAACCTTACACAAAGGCCACTGTAACCTTCCACAGAAAGTACTTCTTTCTGTAAGGGTGTTAATTCAATATCTAGCTGCCATAGACACTTTGGACTATTACCACTTGTATATTGCCTAGGATTATTGCTTCAAAATGATGTAGTAACCTGTGTTTTTAAAACTTCCCTTTACTCAGACTAATTGAATATACACACTGTTTATGTTAGAAGTGTTCCCATTACAATGCTGCTTCCACAAAAGTTGTTTGATGTTGGGAGAATCTTTTTGGTTTAGGTTGACATGTGCTGATTTACAATTTAAATTGTACTTTGTCTAATCTGGGTGGTAGGATGGCTCAGTGGGTAAAGACTCTTGTCCCCATGACCCACAGAGAGGAAGGAAAGAACATACTTTCTCAAATTGTCCTCTGACCCCCACATTTGCATTGTGGCACCAGTACACACAAAATAAAAATTAAAAATAAAAAAATAATAAAACCTAATCTGTAACAACTTTGGAAACATTTTTTAAAGAGATTTATTTATTATGTACACAGTGTTCTGCCTGTATGTTTGCCTGCATGCCATAAGAGGGCATCAGATCTCATTATAAATGGTTGTGAGCCACCATGCGGATGCTGGGAATTGAACTCAGGACCTCTGGAAGAGCAGCCAGTGTTCTTAACCTCTGAGCCATCTCTCCAGCCCCCAACTTTGGAAACAATAAATCAAACTGCATACAAATGTGGTATGTTGCCATCAGTTGCTGGCTTTTTGTAAGAATTTTATTAGATGTGATACTTATTTCTCTGAGAATTTCTCCTGCACATAGGATTAAACAAGTAAGTTTAAGTCCCTCTTCAGATAGTGTGGATTGGTTTAATGGACCACTATTTTAGGATTAAAAAAAAGAATTACTAGCTGGGTGGTGGTGGTGCACGCTTTTAATTCCAGCCCTACTGAGGCAGAGGCAGGTGGATTTCTGTGAGTTCAGTGCCAGCCTGGTTTACAGAGCAAGTTCCAGGACAGCCAGGGATACACAGAAGAGATCCTGTCCGGACAAACAAACAAACAAAAACAACCCCCCCCCACACATATGCCAAACAAATTACCAGTAAGAACAGAATTACACCTGAAAAAACAACAGTTGACACTATCCACAGATTCCACACCTTGAGATTCAAGTAACCACTCAAAAGGAAAGGTATTGAGCATGTCTAGACTTTTTTTTTTAAATTATTGCTAACATATATCAACAATTGGCATATTATTAACTTTGTATTTGGTATTGTAGTCTGTATACTCTTTAAAGAATAGTGGTGGGCCATACATAGGTTATGTGTATGAAATATATTTAGCATTTTATATAATAGATCTGAGTGAGCACCCACAGATTTTGGTGTCTGTGAGTTATGGGAGGCCTAAATAAGCGATTTAAATGGCAAAGGGAAAATATATAGTTGGCCACTGGAAGGGCTAGCTTTTTTATATTCTGATGACTGACAAGTTAAAATGTTTATGCCTTGACTTTAGACACAGGTGAATGTAGATAGCCTCTACTCTTGAAGGTACTTACAGACAAGTGACAGATTTGGGCCAGTGCACTCAGAAGGTGGTTAGTTGAGAAGAGACAGTTAAATACAAGTTAAATACAGAATGTTTCAGAATGGAATTACCATCTGCCATCTTTATTTACTATTGAGAAGACACCGTTAAAATAATAAGTTGATCGTAGTGTCACTTAATTTTAGAGATGAGAGGAACCTTAAGAGACCATTTCATTAATAGAGATGGCCTCTATTAATGAAAGAGGTTAGATTGTTTTGGGGGATCAGTCACCTAGTTAATTAATGACTTTAGATTTTAAACCATTAATTCAGTATTCTACATTGTGTTGTTTTTAAAAAGCTATAATACACCAATAATAGAAACCAGTCTTACCCCTCCCCAAGAGTTTTTGAGAACAATGAAAAGAATAATTATTTTAGCTTTTCATTAAAATTGCTTTCTTTTGTGAAGGTGACAAGTGGGTATTGGATTTACATGCCCATAATAACACTGGTATTGGAAAGTGGTTTAAAAAAAAAGACATGGTTCCTGCTCATTGCTAACTTTTAATGGTGAATTTAACCTATTGTGTGGGTAGACCTGTTGTTCCCTCCCTCCCTCTCTCAAATGACCACACACTGACTGCCTCTGTATTAAGTGCATTTTGGTGAGTTTGTCATAAGATTTTTGGAAACTTCTATAATGCAGTATGGATAAATAAATGTAGCAAGCAGTTAAAATAAAGCTTTTAAATTTTAGAGGCTTCAGTCAAATTGTGAAGTCTTAGTTTAGCACTAATCTCAAGATTCATACTTTAGTGAAATTTTATAAAGGACTATTTTTTAGTGTTTTAACTAAACCTTTTCTGAATAGAACACATTTTGGGGCTGGAGTGTGGTGGCTTAGTGGATAAGAGCACTGGCTGCTCTTCCAGGGGTCCTGAGTTCAATTCCCAGTACACAAATGGCAGCTCACAACTAGTCCTGAAGGATCCCATGCCCTTTTTTGGTGTGCAGATAGATGTACATGAGACAAGATACCCATATACACACTCAATTTGTTTTTCTAGAAAATGGGACAGTTTATTTGTTCAACAGTATTTGTACAGTAATGCTTACTAGTAACTGTGATGTCAGGCATTTGTTGTAACTGCTGGAGATACAGCAGTCAATGAAACAGAAGTAGTCTTCATATTTCAGCACAGTATGGAACAAGTAAATAAATGAAGGCAACTTCCTTGCTTATGAAATTTGTAGGGGCTGGAGACAAGGCTCAGCAGTTAAAAACACCTGTTGCTCTTCCAAAAGACCTGGATTCTATTTCCAGCAGCACATGGCAGTTTATAACAATCTAACTGCATTTCCAGGGGATCTGACACCCTCTTCTTGCCTTCACAGGAACCAGACAAACACAGGCATACATGCAGTCAAAATAGCACATTAAATAAAGTTAAGATGAAAAGAAATTAGCAATATAGTGTTTTCTTGGATGTAAAATACTTAAATATTGCCGGGCGGTGGTGGCGCACGCCTTTAATCCCAGCACTCGGGAGGCAGAGGCAGGCGGATCTCTGTGAGTTCGAGGCCAGCCTGGGCTACCAAGTGAGTCCCAGGAAAGGCGCAAAACTACACAGAGAAACCCTGTCTCGAAAAACCAAAAAAAAAAAAAAAAAAAAACCAAAAAAAACAAAAACAAAAACAAAAAAAAAACAAAAAAAACTTAAATATTTATTTCAGGAAGTGTTTAACATTGAACTGTGGGGCCAAAGGAAATAAATATATTATATAATGCTAATTTGACTGCTCTAATGCTCCAGAAATCTACATGATATGTTTATGGAAATAAGTATAGTTGAGATTCTGGAATCAGACCTGGTTTGACTTCCACTTTTTTTGGAGCTAGGCTCTCTTACATAGCCCTGGTTGTCCTGAAACTCACTGTGTAGACAGGCTGGTCCCGAACTCAGATCCTCCTTCCTCCTGAGTGCTGAGATTAAGGTGTGAATCACCATGCCTTACTTAGGAAACTGTTTAGCCAGTGTTACTTACAGCTTAGTTGGACAAAGCCTGTGAAAAGATACTGGGAAGTTCTCACTTTTATTTATGTATTTTACATGGAAAATAATCCGGTCCTCTTCATTAGGATTTTTACCTTTTGTATTCTGGTAAAAGCCCAGTAAAGGTATAGTACAGTCAAAAATAAAAGTGTAACGCTAGAATGATTTAGGAAGACCAAGAGTTATACATTTGAAGTAAAACATGTATACTTTTGCTTTTTTATGATTTCTTGTTTAAAAATGGCTGTTAGCCGCCGGGCGTTGGTGGCGCACGCCTTTAATCCCAGCACTCGGGAGGCAGAGCCAGGCAGATCTCTGTGAGTTCGAGGCCAGCCTGGGCTACCAAGTGAGCTCCAGGAAAGGCGCAAAGCTACACAGAGAAACCCTGTCTCGAAAACCCCCCCAAAAAAAAAAAAAAAAAAATGGCTGTTAGCCATATTTCTGGCATGGTAATTCATCAGATATGTATTGAGTAGCAAAAAGACTCAAAGCTTGTTAACTTAGTTAATTTAGTCAGCAATGAATTAAATGTTCCTTTAGGAGGTTATGGTGTAATAGAATGAATGGCAGAAGGCATACACATACTAGGAAAAATGTGATATACCATGAAATATGTATGGATTATATTTCATATGAATTGTATAGTCAGCATGATCTGTTCTTTGGTATTGAACTTTGTGCTGCTATGTAGAAGAAGCCACTAACATAGTCTGTCCCATAGTGAAGAACTGAGAAAGTCAGCAACTGTGAAAAGACTGAAAAGTTAGCTTGCTACAATTTCATGGATGTTAGAAGACTTGAAAACAGCTGAATTGGAGTAAAAGGACTACTTTGTTATTCATGGCACTGCAAGAGCTTCTGTAATTGTGGGGTTTTTCCTTAGTGGCTTCCAATTGGAGCTATCCAGAGAATGGCTTTACATAGAGCTCAGAAACACTGAGCTAGAGAACCTTAAATCTTTCATGGTGTGCGGCATGGAAATTTACCTGACCTTAGTTGGAGACTATCTGGGGCAGTAAGCATACCATCTGATCCTCAGGAAGGAGGCATTATCTCATAGGACTTTTCTTGAAAGGATAGGAGTACATGCAGAAATGCTAGAGACTCTTAAAGCATTGTGTGCCCAAAGGCTTGCGTAGAAACTGTCTGAAACACAGCACAGTATTGATGGAATCCAATCTGTGAATGCCTCTGAGTGTTCACGTACACTGATTTCATGTTGTTTATGAAGATTGTCGCAATAAAGGAGGAAGCAAAGTGCTTCCTATCCCTGGTTGATTCTCTTTGTAGCTGAGCTTAGCTTGACAATGGAAAAAAATTTATTGTCAGTAATCCACATCATTGGGGATGGATGAAAATTTTAAAACTTAGAATGGTTCTATTTTTAGCTTATTTTTAGAACCATAGTCAGAATTCCTTAAAATTTTTTTTGAAAGATTTTATTTTCTGTGTATGAGTGCTTCGCTAGTGTATGCTTGTGCACCACATGAGTGCCTGGTGTTCACAGGAGTCAGAAGAGGGCATTCACTGGATCTCCACCGTGTGGGTACTAGGAACTGAACCCTGGGTCCCCTACAAGAACTTGTTTGTTTTTTGAGGCAGGATTTCTTTACAGCTCTAGCAGCCCTGGAACTCACTCTGTAGACCAGGCTGGCCTCAAACTAAGAGATCTGCCTGCCTCTGCCTCCCATGTGCTAGAATGTATATCTGGTTTATAACAAGTAAACTGTAGAGCCATCTCTCCAGTCCTGGTAGGATTTCTTAGATTACTTAAAAGTAAATAAAAACAATTGCAATCTCAGTTTCAAAGCTTTTCCAACTTATTCCTGGACTTAGATCCATTTTGGCTTAATGCCACTGACACTTGAGAAAGTTAGGAAATTTGACAGCTGCTTAAAGAACACCTTATATAGTTTAAAGGTAAAGTTTTTTTTCCTCCTATAATAAAAATACAAAACTGTGAAGGCTGTGTATGTTTAATGTACATACCATGTTTTTTTTTTTTTTTTAAACAATGCTTTTCACTGTGAACTGATTTTTCACTCAGAAAGGAAATGCATGTCACACAGTGACACGGTACTGAGTATTCTTAAATCATTAGGTGACCTTAAGATGGGCCATTTCAGTAGTTGTTTCCTACATTTTAAGCTATTCATTTGGGATAAATGATAGACTTCTATATGGGGGGCTAAGTTTAGAAACTCTGAATATAAACATTCATTTCTTAACATAAATTGCTCAAAAGCTTACATTCTCTGCAAAATCTGTGTTTTCACTGTTTTTTATTTTTCTTTTCTTTCTTTTTTTCTTTTTTCTTTTCCCTTTGAGACAGGGTTTCTCTGTGTAGTTTTGGTGCCTGTCCTGGATCTCGCTCTGTAGACAAGCTGGCCTCGAAATCACAGAGATCCGCCTGGCTCTGCCTTTTGAGTGCTTGGATTAAAGGTGTGCGCCACCACTGTCTGGCCTTCAAATGATTTTTAAAAAGAAAATATATCAATGCAGTCACCGTTCAGGGTGAGAAAGAGGTCTTGTCTGTCTGTCTGTCTGTCTGTGTAGGACAATGTGCATGAGTGGAAGGTGTTTGCAGGATCCTGAAGAGGGTGTCGAATCTCCTGGAGCTGGGGTTGCAGGTGGGTGTGAGCTACCCAACATGGGTGCTGGGAACTGAACTTGAAGACCATCTCTCCCTTCATTTAAAGCAAAAGTTTTTATTATGTGCTTGTTATTATCTCAAAATAAAATTATCTACTCACATACACAAATTTAATATAATGCTCTCATTATAACAAAATGAAGTGAAAGGTATTTTTCTAGTGAAATATGCCATCATGATAATGGACTAAACTTCTGTCTGAAATGTAAGCCAGCCCCAATTAAATGTTTTCCTTTAGAAGATTGCCATGGTCATGGTAGCTCTTCACAGCAATAGATATATGCTTATACCTACTTGAATAAGTTTGGACTTAAGAGAAATAAGAGAAATAAGACAGGATTAATGACTTTACCATTATAGAAGAACAAAATGTAATATACTTATGGTGGGGTCAGGTCAGTGAATCATTGGTGAATGTTTGTGAACTAATACACATGAGTTGCATTGATAACTTAAGCATGGCATTGTTGATAGAGTAAGTTTTGTAATGGTGACCTTCACTTTTACAGGGTTGAGAAAGTTTCCTGTTTTAACAAAGTCGTCCTCAAAAAGAGATTTTTCCTATATTGTGTTTTGTTTTGAAATAATAATACACTATCAAGTTTAAGACATAAACTAGAGAACAATGTGACCAGGTAACATATTGTGGTTGGAGTTTGTGGCAGAGTAAAACCCCTCATAAAATGTCCAGAAAGTAGAATAGCCTGGAAGAGTTGGGTCTTAATGATCCTCTAAAAGGATAGATATATCTCCTCAGCCAGTGAAAGAGTCTATCATCTCCCAGTTTTGTCACTCTGGAGAGTAGGCCTTTGGGGGACATTCAAAACCAAAATCATAGCAGGATGAACATTTGAAAGTTCAGTAGGATAAAATGTAAATTATTCTGTGGTATTGCCTGGCATTGCAGAATGTTTACCAGTCTATATACCCACTCCCCCTTTCGAACCACTCAGCTATTATGCCAAGGGAAAATACTTTATCTTTAGGTAAAAGATTGTGTTTGTGCCTTATAGCACCTTCACTTCATATAACCTCCCTTTTTCTGAGATCTGTAAAGGGGTGTGTGTGTGTGTGTGTGTGTGTGTGTGTGTGTGTGTGTGAGAGAGAGAGAGAGAGAGAGAGAGAGAGAGAGAGAGAGAGTGTGTGTGTGTGTGTATGTGTGTGTGTGTGTGTGTGTGTGTGTGTGTGTGTGAGTGAGTTAGTTTCTGGTAGTAGGGTGATAACAGCTCCTATAACAGTCTTAGCTTTTATGAATTCAGTGTTAAGTTTTTGTGGATATATGCCTATGCATGCCTTTATGGTAGGTTATAGCTTTCATCAGATTCTCAAAGAATTCTATGGCTTAAAAATGTGGACTAGATGTTACTTTGAACTAAGCAGCAGAGTCTCTGTTAGCCATAACATTTGGCTATTTTGCTTATGGTTATTAGTACTCTTTAATTTTTCATTCTGAAAAGAAACAGTGGGCTCAGACTGAGGCTTGCCCAGGACCCATTGGAGTAAAGAATCTCTAGTGACTCTCTGGGTGTCTTCTAATAGGATTCATGACATTGTTTTCATAAGGTTAACATGTCTAAGCATTTTGTTCTGGAGAGATTCTTTGTCCTTTGGTTGTATTATTTCATCTTTGCATTTTTATGTTAGGAATATATATTCCCTGTTGGGTAATGCATTAAGTACTTTTTTCAGAACACATACAATTCTTAGGAGTTTGTTGATTGAAAATATATAGTTATTTTTAAAATTATGTGCAAGCTGATCAGAAGGGTCAACTAACTATACAGGCCTACCACATTGCATGCTCCCAGTTACTGTTGTGATTTATGGGCATTGAGACTAGTGAGGAGGGAATGCCTTGCTTTACCCCTTTCAGATGTATTTATTTCTAGTAAAGTGGACAGGTTGGAGGCCCCCCCCCCTTTTAATCTTGGTTCATTGTATTGTAGAGATGTTAAATCATCTGCTTTTCAAAGAGACAAGCAGTTTGGGAGCATCAAAGGGTGTAAGGTAGTTTATAGAATGAACGAATAGCTTATACTGAAACAAGCACTTCAGAATAAAACTGCTTCTCAAGGTTTGAACTAAGCACTTTTTAAGTCACCCCACTTTTGTGAGGTAGTTTGTTTTCTCATGTTAAACATTAGGTAGAGCTGTTTGTTTCTATTTTCTGCAATCTATAATGAATGCCTCTTTTGCTTTTCTGGAAGTCTTTGTCTTAGACAGTTTCCCAACATTCAGTCAAACTATTTATTGAACATAGTTGGTTGGAGAATTTTCTCAATCTGGATTTCAAAGTATGACATTCTAAATAAAGTTTTATAAAAGAATGTGATTTTTGTTTAAGATTTAAACGAACAGGGTTAGAAGGTGACTCAGTGATTAAGGGAGCTTGCTCCCAAGCTTGAAGGCTGATGTTCAATCCATGTAAACATACACTCTAAACACAAATATGTGGATGAAAAAAGATTTAAGTAAAAGCAGGTAGGCTTTTATAATAGTTGTCTTTGACAAATAAAAAACAAAAGCTTAAAATTGTTTTTCAAAAGACCATTTAAAATGATTTTTGGAGTAGTTAATGGTATAGGCTTACCATTTTCTATTTGACATGTTGTTTTTAGGTTTATCTCCTGCCTTTAATTAAGAAATTCTTGCTGTGTAAACTGGACTGTATAATCTGTCTTGGCTTTTCAGCCAAAAGTATATAAGTTTATCTTCACATCTCATAGCCCATTTAAAAAAAGTGAGGATATACTGGTTAAGTAAAGCTGGATCAGCTTTTTGATTTCTATGTCCTTCTCATTTTTTTGAGTACAAAACCAAAGCTTTAAGACAAAAACTTTGTATCTAGATAGTGGATATGACACATTATTCATAAGTATGTGAGTGGATGATTGAAGAGAAGTGTGAATACTATCAGCTTTTGGAGTTTTCAGATCAGAAATTTTACAGTTGGCCTTGTGAATGTGAAGAGGAGCACTGGTGAAGACCACTGGGAAATTCTGTCAGTCATGTGACATGAACACTCTGTAAGAATAGAAATAGAAAGGTGGCTTTTGGTGGAGATGCTTGTTGCCATGCCCGAGGGCCTGAGTTCGGTTTCTGGTACCCACGGAACGGGAGGAGAGCACCAATCCCAAAACATCTTTTGGTCTCCACACAGGCACTGTGGCATGCACTTGCTCATAGGCAGAACACACAAACATGAATAAACGTAATCAGAACGAGAGAACTAAAATCATAGAGTAATTTTGTGGTTGGAATTATCAAAAGATGGAAAAATATAGTTCTTGTTTTTTTTGTAGAAAATGAGATTGAGATTATATTAATTTAATCTTGAATTCTACTTTTGTTATGAATCCAGTTTTAATTCTCTTGTTTTTAAACCTTACAGGCCCCTTCACAGATGTAGTCACTACAAATCTTAAATTGCGAAATCCATCGGATAGAAAGGTGTGTTTCAAAGTGAAGACTACAGCACCCCGCCGGTACTGTGTGAGGCCTAACAGTGGAATTATTGACCCCGGGTCAATTGTGACTGTTTCAGGTAGCAGTTCATGCCTTTAATAGTGTTTTCATCTGTTTATTATTTGGCTGCAGTTTGTGTTTAAAGGTGTTCTTTGGGTATCTTGCTATAAAAAAAGTTGACTGAAACTTTTTCACTCTCATTTTGTGTGTGGGTGTGTGATTGATTAATGTCAACTTGAAACTTCACATCGATTCTTTATTTCTATAGCTCATCAACCATATTCTGTGTTTTCACTAGTTTATCTTTGAACACAGCATGGTTATGTTATAGCATGTTTTGTGCAACTACAGAAGAAATGTTTTGAGTCTTTTGCTTAAAAATGTACCTGTTTTGGGCCCACTTATAAAATCAATGAGTCTTTATGATGTTCATTGTAAATGCCAAAGGGGTCTTGCCTTGAAGACTGCACTGCTCTTCTCGTTTGTCTATTGCTTACAGTTCCTTATCTGCACCATTTATTCCTGCTGTGGAGTCTGCTGGTGCTATTGAAATGTCTTCTGTAAACTGTCCTTCCCCAGGCAGCCCTTCTAAAGAGACAGTACTGCGGAACAGCATCTGCCATCGTTGAGAAATAGGCAGCAAGGCTGAGGAGGCTGTGTGTGGCTCCATGTAGCTTACTTGTGAGAGAGCCTCTGGCCTCACACAGAGACTTTCTTTGTAAAACAGTAGTTCTTTTTTTTCTTTTTGTAAATTACAAAGGGAGCAGGAAAACATACGGATTTCCTGTTTGTTAGGTTAGGTCATGGGGATCAGTTGGGGTAGCATGGCATAGAAATACTTGAATTAAAACCCCAATGACTCATGATAATGTTCCGAAAATTTTAACATAATTCTACAGCTCTTTCTTATTTAATTAATTAGTTTTTTTTTGTGGGGGGGGCTTCAAGACAGGGTTTCTCTGTGTGTAGCTTTGTGCCTTTCCTGGAACTCGCTTTGTAGACCAGGCTGGCCTCGAACTCACAGAGATCCGCCTGGCTCTGCCTCCCAAGTGCTGGGATTAAAGGCGTGCGCCACCACCGCCTGGCTACAGCTCTTATATTTAAGCACATGGAATATTAAAACAGCAAATTATAAAAGACCCATTGAGAATATTTTGAAGAACTACAAAGATGCTATATACATCTTAATTACTAATTTGTTTATTATTCTCCTATCTTATATTTGTGTCACATAGATTTAGCATGCTGATTGAACTCATGGAGCCTTAAAACTTGCAGCCTACTCAGATCTAAAGACATAAAACGTGGATGCTATTGGGATTCTAGAATCAAGAAGTTATGATTTCCTTTGTTTTCTTAAAATCAGATCTAAACAAATGAATACACTCTGAGTAATTGTTTAAAATCCAGTTTAGAAAAACTAGTTATATTAGAACAATGTCTCAATTGTCTAAATTAAAATCATCACAGAAATGAACTTAATAATTGAAAGTTATAAAGTTGAGAATGAATAATAATATTTGAGTTTTGAACCCATCTTGATTTTCTTTAAATTTGTTACTGCGGTAATAGGAGATAAAATGTCAAAGATAATGTGTCTTTTCTTTTTATTTAGTAATGCTACAGCCCTTTGATTATGATCCAAATGAAAAGAGTAAACATAAGTTCATGGTACAGACAATTTTTGCTCCACCAAATATTTCAGATATGGAAGCTGTGGTAAGTAAGTGTAGAAAGTACAGAAATTATTTTTGGAGATAATAGTTTAAACTTTGGGTTTTGTTTCGCTCTCAAAAATCTTGATTTCCTTGCCAAAATTAAATATCTGTAAGTCTGTCCAGAACAAAATTGAAGAATGGAAATACTTGAAATACTGTTTTCTTAGAAACCATTTAGAAATGCTAACATGAAGAAAAAAGTCATGTGTATTGCTAATGTCATTGTCATTCTTTTCATTACATTTTTATTTGTTTGATTGGGTATTCTACGGGGCATGTGGGGATCAGAGGGCAGGTTGGCAGAGTTGGTTCTCTCATTTGCCTTATGGATTCCTAGGATTGAACTCAGGTCAGCAGTGGTGGCAGCAGGTACCTTTCCTTCTGAGCCGTCTCTTGGGCCCAGGCCCCAATGCCACTGTGATTTTAATTGATGGCGATAGTAGGTCTGCAACTTCTAAAGGTCCAGGGACATGGGCAGGTGATTGCGGCAATTAGCAAGCACTCCAGCCTTGTACCCTAGATGAGCTATACCCTTAGCAGTTTTCTGAGCAACCTCGTTCAGCTTCGGTTATTTTTTTAGATAAACCTGTTTGCCACAATCTCTTATCTTATGTATTTTTTTTTTAAAGTGGAAAGAGGCAAAACCTGACGAATTAATGGATTCTAAATTGAGATGTGTATTTGAAATGCCGAATGAAAATGATAAACTGGTAAGTAAGAATCATCAGATAGTTGATTATCAGTGTCTGATTTTGGACTTGGGGTGGCAAGTCCATCTAATGAGACTTAAGTTTAAAAAAGCTTGATAATGCTGTTTGCATTTTATAATGTTTTGTTTGACTATGAAGAAATACATATTAATTGGTAGGTCCAAATTTCAGGGTGGGAAGAAATTCTGGGAATACTCTCAAATTTTACTTTTTAGAACAAGATATGCATACATAAATATAATTAGGAACCTCTTTTTGAGTAACAATAACAACATTCTTGGGATAAAATATAGTTACAGGAATAAGTGGGTTTTTTTTTTTTTTTTTTTTTTTTTTACAGTTTAGCCTTTGTAAAATATTTTGACTTTGTTTTTTGATTAAATTCAGTTTTATTTTTTAGTAAATGGTTTGTTTTGTTTATTGATTAGTATTAAACAGTTACGCTTTTGTGGCTTGAGGGATAGATATGTTTAGTAAAAGCAGACCAGTGGCCTGTGGTCTGTTGGGTGGGTGTGGTTACTTTATTCCTATCTTCTTTCTGATTTAAGAATTTTATTGTATGCATGTGGTTACTTTGCTTTCATGTGTGTCTGTGCACCACTTGTGTGCTGGTGCCCTCAGTTAGAAGTGGGTGAGGATTCCCCTGGAACAGGTGTTTGAGGTGGCTGTGAGCTGTTATGTGGGTGTGTGCTGGAGATGGAACCCAGGTCCTGTGCTCTTAATCACTTGACGAGCTGTCTCTTCAGCCTTGTGGATTTGAAGTTTTTCTTATGGTTTGTAGGAGGGATTGTTTTTATGTGTGTTGAAATATATAAAATAATGTGGGTAAATATAATTGGTATAATATGGTTTATAGTCAGTCTCACATGATTCTTGCTTTGATCTAGTAACATATTTGCTCTGTTCAAAAGTAAACTATATTTAAGAAAGCTGAAATGAAGATGCTCTTGAATGTTAATTAGGTATTGAGCAAATAACTCACTGAATTTTCAATACATCCTTTTAAGTGAATCTGTGTTATAATAGCCAAGAGTAAAAAGTGTGGTGTTTGTACTTTTCCATATTCGTTTCCTTTTTCTTTTTGTTGGTTCAAAAATGTTTAATAGTCTCCATTGCTTTTTATATTTAATAACAAAGTATTAAATTTATCTGGATTGACATTACTTTAAAATTACATTTGGAGGTTATTTCACTTGAGGGTTTTTTGTTTGTTTTTACCATTATCTTATAATAGTTTATTAAACACAGATCTGTTTATCTTTCATTGGGTGTTATCCATTATACTCTGGATATTGGACAAGTTAAGACTGAAAAATTAAGTCTGAGGAAGTTAGAGCCTAGGTATTAATGTGATTCAGAGAGGTTCTTACTGCTTTGCAAGCCAGCAAGAAATTGATAGGCAGTTGAGCTTGTTTTCCAGACCATGAGAAGGAACAGGCATATGGACATACCAGAGATGCCAGCCCACAGCTATGGAAGAAAGCACTGGGGACCCATTTTACCCCTTGATCAGATACTAAGTGAATCCTCTCAGTTTCTCTGCTGTGAAGCAGAACAGTAGTTTGTGGCTGGATTCTTTCTAGAATAGGAACCTATAACCCATAGGCTGGTTAGTAACATCAGAGTATTCCTCGACACTGTCAGATCCTGAACCTCCATAAGTTAGCAGCAGAATGTCTTCCTGTTATTTGGACTACTTATATTTGTTGTATATTAAATTGGAGCATCTGCTATAAAGCTTCTTGTTTTTGTTTTTTTTTAAACTAGGCATTAGACAGAAAATGATATACATTAGAAAGAGGGGTATACACTCACTATGAGTCCATGACCAGCTTTTATAATTGCTAGGTCATAAACCCTTGGATTTTACTTGTCATCTTTGTAGCCCAGAGAATTGGTTATTTCTCCTGGAGCCTCAGCTTCCCAATGCTGGCATCAAAAGCTGCCACCATGCTTGGCTTTTAAGACACATCCTAGACATTTGATTTTATTCATTAACATGTGTAATTCTAAGGACTTAAAGATCAGCTGAATGAAGAGTTCTGATGTTTTCATATTATACATTTAAATTTTAATGTGTTCACTCACATTCATTAAGCTGTCCAAGCAGCATTCAGATTTGTCCTTCAGATGTCATTAAAATGTCCTTTTTTGTAGTCTGTTTGAATTGAAATGAAAAGGAAATCCAAACAGTGCAGATGATTTATTTCTTTAATTTAGTGGCTTCCTTTTTGCTTTGCTCTTCTAAAAGTAATACATGAACTAGGTTTGCCTATAGACTTTGCTGCATGCTAGGCTTGTTTTTTAAGATATTTATTTATTTGTGTATGTGTTTGCCATGTGCTTGTGAGTACCTGCAGAAGTCAGAACAGGGTGTTGGATCCCCTGGAGCTAGAGTTACAGATAGTTGTGAACCACTTGGTCCTGGGGAAGAGCAGCAACTCTTCTTAACCAGAGACATCTCTCTAGTCCTCCACATGATAGGTTTGTATGATAGCATTCTCGTGTTACATAGTTTCTTTGTCTACTATTTCTTATTGGAAGTTGGATCCTAGAAGCTTGATCAAATTTGGATTTGTTTTTGGTGGTGGTTGTAGATGTTGTTGGTAAAGTGCATAGCATTAAAGTTCAGCTACAGCATTTAGGTGAGTGATTTTCATCTAATAACAGTTTACAAAGGCAGGTTATAAACTGTTTTATCATTACTTTTTTTTGTTTGTTTGTTTGTTTGTTTTTATTTAAAGACAGGGTCTCTACATAGCTCTGACTGTCCTGGAACTCACTATGTAGACCAGGCTGGCCTGTAACTCACATAGAGACCGGCCTGCTGTGATTGTCTGTTACCATGCCTGGCTTAGTTAACAGTTATTGTAAAAAATATATATTGAAAATTTCATACACATATCCATTGTATTTTGATCATATTTACCCCCTTTTCCTCTTGGATCTCCCTGTGTGTCCCCTTTTCAACTTTATGGTTTTCCTCCTATTTACAAGCATATCTCTGCTCTGGTGATATATAAGCTTTACCTCCATTTCCTGTCTCCCCTCCCCTCCTTTACTTGCAATATAATTATATATAATGGATTAGTATACATAAAAAGTATAATTCATGCCTCCAGAAGCTGGGGAGATGGCTAAGTTGGTATAGTGCTTTCAGGTACTGAGACCTGAGTTTGAATCCCTAGCACTCATATAAAAAGCACAATAGGTGCTGTGTGTGCCTTAACTTCAGCACTGGAGTTGTCTCTACTGACTCCCACTAGAGAGGAGACAGATTCCTGGAGCTCACTGACTCCATCCTTGCTGAATTGGTGAAGCCCAGGTTCAGGGAGAGGCCTCTTGAAAAATAGGGTGGAAAGAGATTGAGGAAGACACCCAACCTCAGTCTTGGGTTTCCATGTGCATGGCACATGCACATATATGAACCTGTGAATACACCTCTGTCTCTCTCTCATGCACACACACATTCAAATAAGCATTTGTGCTCTGATGTCATACAATTACTACATGTCGGAGCCTGCCGATAGTCAGCTGGGTAGCTAGGTAAAGGCATGTGGGTTGTAGAGACAATGAAGAAGACAGAAAAGAGTCGAGAGGTCTGCTGGTCAATGCCGGACAGCCCTGAGTTTATTTCACAGCCAGCTTATAAAGTCTTGAAGGACAGAGGTAGAACAATGCACAGTACAGGCATTCAGCAATTATCTATCCCGCCTGCGTCAAGGAGCAGGCAGTTTCATTTTGTATCTCGATGTACCTCCGGCTGGCACCAGCAGCCTGTGTCTAGCTAGATAGTGTGTTCCTTCCTGTGGGCTAATCAGGACTTTCTCACAGCCCTTCAAGGAGACTCTGTGGACTAATCAGAACATTCTCACAGTCCTTGAGCAAACAAGCTTGAACTCTGTTGACTCAGAATAGACTTGAGATTCAAACTGGGAAACTGAGTCAGTTGTGAGCTGCCACAACTACATTATTAGATTGGTTATCGATAGAAGGCTCTTCAGGTTGGTTCTTGAGCCATTGTGACTCAAGTAACCACTAGTAACCTTCATTTTTAATTACGTATCTTAGTTGTACATAATAGGTTTCATTGTTTTATGTTCATACATGTACATTATATGTTTTGATCATACTCATCTATTACCTCTTTTTTCTTCTGCCCACTCATTAGTTCCTGTTCTTTATCCAGCTGGTCCTACTTGTGCTTTCATGCCTTTTTCATTAAGGTGATGATAGGAGGATGGGTGCCATTTTGTTTACAGGGCTATGTTCACCTTCATAATGATCAACCAAGAAAAGTGTCTCTCCTTCCTCAGCAACAGTTAACTGAGTGTAAACCCTCGGGATGGAGTGGGGCTCCATGAGCTCTGCAGCTTTTTGGGATGGATTTTGGCAGGCTCAGTCCTGTGGATCTCTTGTGTAGGTAGTCACAGCTGCTGTGAATTGAAGAATGTCACGTGTGTGTCCTGCTGGGAAGTCAGAGCTTCTCACTGCGCTCCCCTTCTTCCAGCAGTAACATTTTTTCCCCCGTGTGTTTTTCCTAGAGCTGTGGAGAGGATGATCTCTATGTCCTGTGTGGGTTAGCATTTGACAGTCACATGTTCTCAGTATTTTGACCAGTTATTACATCAGTCACAACTGACTTAGGAACTTTCTTTTAAAAAACAAACTATTTTAACTGTATGCATGATTGCCTTCATGCACTACCTGTGTACTTGGTATCCACAAGGGCCAGAAGAGGGCATTCAGTCTCCTGGAACTAGAGTTACAGGTGGTTGGGAGCTACCATGGGCTACTGGGAATCTAACACTGGTCCTTCGGAAGAGCAGCCGGTATTCTTAACCACCCTTAGCAATCTCTCTACCCTTTCAGGAACTTTTTTGATATAACATGACCAAGCAAAAGGCCCAGACTTAGGATCATTCCTTAAACTTTGGAAGTGTGGCACTGGCTGCTCATCTCTATAATCCCAGTACTTTGAAAGTGGAAGCAGGAGGATTGCTGAGTTCTGGGTCAGCCTATGCTACAAGGTACCTTGTCTACAAAACTAAACCAAACAAAACTTTGGATCTTTTCAGTCAGGTTGACAGTCTGGGCACTAGATAGACAATGACTTTAAGACAGGGCATTAATTACTGTGTAGCAGATCCTTATATAGACCCCCTGAAGTATTGTTTTGATATCAGTATTGAAATTGTTACTCTGATGGTCCTTAGCCTTGCTAGTAAATTGTTGTTTTGTTTTAGAAGGCAGGGTCTCTGTCCCAGGACGGTGCGGAACTCGCTGTGTGAGCAGGCAGGCTGTCCTCACGCTTGTGGTAGTCCTCCTGTCTTGGCATCCTGAGTGCTTGTAGTTTAGGAGTGAGCCCTTCTGATAGTTGGTGGGTATTTTCACATGTTAGAATTTCCATTTCAAGATTCACATACAAGATGAGATGTGATGAGGATGTAACTTAGTGGGTAGGTGGCAGGCAGGTTTATCATACCAGTAGTCCTGTGTTAGATCCCATCACCACGGGAACTCGGCTGGAGAACAGTTAACTTCTGCAAGTGTTTGAAGAATATTTTTGGAAATAACGGTTCTCCCTTAAGCTCATTCTGCTGTTGCTATTCACCTGCAGATTGTAAAGAAATGTTAATTAGTGTCATCTATGAGGATACAGTCCATTTGGTCACATGTATGTCCTGTCAGGGGTTTAGTTTAATGGTGCATCTCATCCTTTATCACGTGACCTGAAATAAAATGAAAGTTTTTTGGTGCTTAAACGCTTTTTTAACTCCCTAGAAGTATACACAAAACACCTTGTCCATATTACTCTTTGGAAATAAGACTTTGTTGATAATGCCCTGTTCAGTATTATGTATAGGTGAAGTTGATGAAGGTTCTAAATGTCAGTGTCTTGATATTAGTTTCTTTTTAGCTTTTTACTAAAATTACCTACCCCTTTCTTTGTGTCTATCTTAGGTTTAGTATAAGATTTGTGGTTTTGGAAGTTTAGGCATTATTGAATAATCTGATGCCTAGATGGGGTTTTGTCAGTTTACTTCAGGTATGGTTTTGTTAATCGTATCTTGCACGAACTAAGTAAAGATGAACACTCAATACATTTCCAAATGTGCAACATCAACAAAAATGTTACAAAGAAGTATGCTGGTAGTGTATATTTATTAGAATATATAGTATAGAACCAAATAGTTTCAGTTTGTAGTCTTGTGACACAGTAAATTGACTTATTTATATTTATTCAGTGGGGTTGGAAATGGAACTCTGGTCCTGCAGCATCCTATGTAGGCACTCTACCACAAAGATACACCCTGGGTCTGGTTTATTTAATGAATTAACTTAAGCAAAATATGATGTAGTTTTTTAATTAAGTTGCTGGTAACGACTGTAGTTCAGTATGTGACTGTATTGTGGCCTGTGGAGTTTGCATTGTCCTCATTTCGTGTATGACACTGGAGAAGTCTGTGTCTATATGTACATTGTGAGCCAGAATCGGTCTCCTTAATAGCCACCACACCTGACTTAGTTCCTGTTAGTAGTTTTAGGGATGGAAGGAGGCCACATTGTTTTTGATCTTTTATAACCTATTCAGACTAAATTTGAATTTTAAAAGCCATTTAAAGCCTTAACTCTACTTGATATTTTCCAGATTAGTTAAGTGTATGTACTTAGTGTATTGCCCTCTATGTAACATCTGATAGTAAACTATTTTCTACAAAAACTTTTGCTTTAATGACGACAAGGGGACTGAATGGAGCAGGAGTTCAGGAGCCTTTTTACAAAGGCATTCTGTATTTCAAAATACATGCTCTTTTTGTTGAGACAGAATAAGTTGGATGTCTATTAAGTATTATTTTGTGCCAAACTTTTTTTTTGAGTTATTGTTTTTTAACTATAGTAAGAGAATTTGAAAGGTAAGTAGGGAACTGTGGAGTTATGGAAGGCTAACCAGAGTGTTACATGAATCTCTGGGTTTTTTATTGGCTGGTGTGTATTTGGGAGGTAACAGGGTCCCTGAGTATAAGAGACGATTACAAATCATTAGCATTTTTTAGCTTTAAGGGGAAAAATTTTCCCGTTAAGTGTTACCAAAGGTAAGAGAACACGAAACTGAATATTTTTTAGATAATATTTTTAGATAAGTGTGAGGTTTTTTTTAAAATATATACATAGTTTCTAAGTGAAGGTGTGCAAAAGGCCATACCTAAGTTTGTGTGAGAGATATGAAAAGCTAGTTCAGAAATGTTGTTTTGATTTGATGTTCTGTTTCTGATGCATTATTTTTATGGAATAAGATGTCAGTGTTTTACAGGCTAAAGCTATTTGTTAGTCGTTCCCAATATCATACAGGAGAAATGAGTTTGGTATGAATCTGAGAATATTTTTCCCATGCTACCTCAGGGTAAAACTCCACCAGGGATTGCTTCAACTGTCACTTCAATGAGCAGCGTCAGCAATACAGTTGCAACACCTGCCAGTTATCACACGAAGAGTGACCCCAGGGAACTAAAAGAGGTGAAGCAGGTTTGTCATAGGAGCTAACAGCAGTAGGAGTCTACTAGTGTTAGTAAGTTAATGTAGATACCTAAGCAGATGAGTACTATTGAGTGTATTAATAAATAGTTAGGATTAATTTTTTTCCCCCAGACTGGATCTCATGTTACCTAGATTGGCTTCTCAACTTACTCACTGTGTAGCCAAGGATGACCTTCAACTTCTTATCCTCCTGCCTCTACGAGAAGTCCTCAGATTGCAGGTGTGAGCTACTGTACCTGGTTCTGTGCTGGGGGTAGAGCCCAGGGCTTCCTGCGGGCTCAGTCTACTGGCCGAGCTTCTCCATCCCTAGAACTTACATTTTAGACTGTGTTTAAAATGACAGTAGAATTGACAAGTTCTGAAACAATGATCAGTAGAGTCACAGGCATTGAGTGGATATAAGTAAGTGAACAATATCAAATTGGTGTAATTTTTCCTGTGAATGAGCTTTGGGGAGCATATGCTGAACATTGAATTTGTAGCTTGTTTGAATTAGCATAGCAGATATATAGTAGGTAGGAGCTAGCAAACAATGCTTTTCAACAAGCATTTGTGTTTGTAGGAAAGAAAAAATACAAGAATAGTAACCTTTATAACTGTCATTGTTTACTTGCAGTGCCCTGGGACTTTTTTTAAAATCATGGCTAAAAATGAGGCCATAATTTAACTCTGCATGTATGTGCTTGAATGCTAATAAGGTTAGGGTAACTGAGTTTGCTGGTTGAATGGGTTCTGTGTAATTCTTGTTAGCATTTATTACTTACTGGAAAGTTCAGAAATATTATTAAGATTAATAGTTAAATGCTATACGTTCTTATACTTTGATTTGGCTTAGAAGAGGATATGCATATAGTAAGGCTTTATAAGTTTATGTGTGTGGGTGTTTAGTCTACATGTTGTATGTTTATACACCACATGTGCCTTGGGCCAACAGAGGTCAGAAGAGGATATCAGATCTCCTGGAACCAGTTACAGATAGTTAGTTGTGAGCCACCATGTTGGTGCTAGAAATCACACCCAGGTCTTCTGGAAGATCAGCCAGTGTTTTTTAACCACTGTACCATCTCTAGCCCCCTAAGAAGGCTTTAAAAATGCCTTTTATTAGCTGAGTGTATTGGTGCAGTGGTGCACACCTTTAATCCCAGCACTAGGGAGGCAGAGGAAGGCAGAGCTCTTGGTGAGTTCAGGGCCAGCCTGGTCTACATAGCTAGTGGTGAGGCCTGTTACAAACAAAGAAACCAACCAACCAATTCTCTTAAATTTCTAATTCTGTTTGGCTTTATAATTTGGAATTATTTATTTTTGGTGATCATGGGCCTAGAGAAACCATACATTTGCTGTTGGAGTAGGAAGAAAAAATTCCAGAGAACATTGTTTTTCAGATATTTCAACTTACAAATTAAAACTTTAATTCTGACAGCATAGTCATAGTTTAGCTGTATACCATCTTTATGTATTGACACCCTTCACTCAGAATAGTGATAGAAGAATGTTCTTTAGTTCCTCTCTTCTCAGAGCTTCATTGCAAATACTTGCTCTGCCGTAGAGTTCACCTTTGCTTTCTGTGTCTAGTGCCTACCTCCTTTCTAATTGCCCCCACACAGTTATTAAAGTGGAAATCCTGATGGGGCCACTGCCGACAGGCAAAGGAATGTAAACTAGCGGACAGTGTATAACATAAACTGGTATGTTGTCTTGACACACATTGAGGTGTTAAGGAAATGTTACTATTGGTTGGTAAGAGTCAGCATGTTGAATCTTTTTATTTTGCATATTTCATGGTCCTGTCCTCCATCTGCTGGGATTAAAGGTGTGCACTGTACCCCACATAAAAATTTTTTGAGAATTGAAATTTTTTATTTAAGTCATTAGGAACCCCCTCCCCTATTAGTTTCCTCTATATCATTCTGTAGTTAACACTGGGCTAACAGTATGATTTTTCTCTCAATTATTTTTGCCCCAGTACTGGGTATGATCTTATGTGTGTGAGGCAAATGCTTTGCTCAGCACTTTCTTAGTTCTTAAGCAACACTTGAGGACTTTGTATTTGCCTGTTGGTGAATATTGCCTGCTTTACTGAGGGAGGCATGTGTCTTCCTTTTTGAAAGTCAAGTTGAATTATGCAGGATGGGGTTTGAAAACTCAGTTTGAAGTAAATTTTAATGTCAAGAAAAAAAATAGAATAAGTATTTTAGTAAAATATATCAGGTCCAGATTTTTTATATTAGAGGTGAGCTTGGTTGGGCATTGGAGAGATTATGGGAAAGAATAGTGTCAACAAGAGAAGCTCAGAGCAAATTGAGGTAAGCATCTCTTCATCTTTGAAGTCAGCTCCCCTTCTCAAATGTGAAACTTGAAAGGACAGTCCGCTGGCAGGTCAGTGTTGTGCATTAGAACCCCTTGTTTTCACAAAGTACTGGCATGGGCAGCTTTAGGAAGAAAATTTGATTTTGCTTATAGTTTGAGGAACAGTCTGGTCTGGCAGTGGTAGCTGATAGTCATGTTGCATCTGTAGGCAGGAAACAGCCGTTAGTGCTGGTGCTCAGTTCTTTTTGTTCTGTTCAGGACCTAGCCCCTGCAATGGTGCTACTCACATTCAGGGTCTGTAGTCCACCTCACTTAACCCAGTATAGAAAGTTTACACAGAGGTTTGTTTACAGTCCTGGGTGACCCTAGATCTGTCTAGTTGACACTTAACCATTGCAGCCCCACTGGCAGCCAGAATGGTTATGCACTGCCCAGATCTTGGTACAAATGACTACTATGCAGTGTCATGACGTTTAATTTTATAAATGCCTTGATTAGCAGTTTATATCTGGATAAAGCTTGTTAGCAAATGCTCTATTACTGACTTAACCTTCTAAGCCTTCTAAAAAATTTTAACAGTTAAAAATCAAAAATGAAAATGACTTTATATTGATGCTATTACAGTATGTGGTGGCATAAATGATGTTGGGATGAAGGAAACGGTTTGGATCACAGGCTTAGTCACAAGGTTGAATTTGGACCTTGCAGTTTTGAAAGTTGTCTTAAGTTATTTCTTAAATAGTATACCACAATGAATCACACTAATTGGATAATCTTAACAATTTGAAGACCACAGATAGCTTCCTCCATTCATTGCAGTGATCTCTTTGTTTGCTGTTTCCCTTTCAATATTTGTACTTTTTAGTTACTTTATTCCATTAGTAGACATTAGATTGTTTTTGGCTCTATGTTCTTAGGCAGCTGCAAATTTTGTTGGAATGATTATGAGGCTGTCCTGTAACTTCCAATTTCTAAAACCTCGTTTGATTGTAGAATCAGACCATTGAAAATTACCTGGAGTTAGTCTTTCAGCATATTTTCCTGGACTGACTAGTAAAGCACGTGTTTAGGGGTAAATAAGAAAGAGAAATGGCTGTTCTCCCAGCTTTTGAAATTCTGGAGGAAATAATGTAAAAGATAAATTATTATGACATTTTAAGTGCTATGTTAAGGTAAGTACCAAGGGTACAGGAGTAGAGGAAATAGGCTGCTTATTTTATTTATGTAATAACTGCTGGTATTTATTGACATATTCCATTGAAAATGTCTACATATGACCATATTTGGTACTAGTAAAGTCTTAATAATTAGTTGAAACTTGTCACCTTTTTAGGACATTTTAGAAAAGATGCAGAGTTTAGATTTTTATTAGTTAAAATCCATAAATGTTTTTAGTTAAAGATTCCCATTATCTTTGAAATACAGAATGATATGGAACCTAGCAAAGCTGTTCCACTGAATGCATCCAAACAAGATGGACCCCTGCCAAAACCACATAGTGTTTCGCTCAATGATACGGAAACAAGGAAACTGATGGAAGAATGTAAGAGACTTCAGGGAGAAATGATGAAGCTGTCAGAAGAAAACCGACACCTGAGAGTAAGTTTTCTTGGTTGAAAATGAGTTCATGGAATGAAGGTACAAAGAATGTGTTAGTATCTTTTAGCAGTCTCTGTATGTTTATATTTAATCTTGTTGCTAATTATTTTTTATTTAACTCATTTGATTGCTCTTACTACCTGAAGATAATTAGTTTACGACTAAAGAAGCGAAGTTTCTGAAAATCCAGTAATGGAAGTGAAATAGGTATATTTTAGTTAGTAGTCAGATATATTTTGACTTTTGATAGGATTATATTCCTGATAAACCCATTGGAAGGTGAAGACATCCCAAGTTGAAAATGCACCTAATGCATATAACCTTTTAAACGTTCTAGCTCCGCAGCACGCTAGCACTGGGATCCTGTGGCTGGCTAGGAGCAATAATAGTGTGATGCTCAGAGGATATAGCACATGTCTGGAGTGGAATTGAGTACAGCTGGCAATGATGTGTATCACTTTTCAGGCTACCCTAATATCAGAATAGTGAATTGAACTGTAGTGAAGTTGGAGATGCTGTGTAAGTGTGGTTGAGGAATGGTGTCTGTAATTACCCCAGACCACATGACACATACTGTCATAACAACCACCTGCTTTGAGAAACTTGCTCTCTTGGGAGTTTCTCCTAATAAACATCTAAAAACGTAGGACTATCAGAAACTTAAACTTAGGGCTACGTGAAACCGTTGAGTAAGAAGGGAGCAGCTTCTTCTTTTACATGGAGTAAGTAAGGCACTTTAACATGAAGAAGCAGTGTGTGTCTGCCATGTGGGTTTTCATGTTGTATTGAGTCAGTGAGCCTGCCAAGTAGTGTGCTATTGCTAGTCTCTGGCTGATGTCAAATACCATGGGTGTATTGGAGGTAAGCTTACATGGTTTCATAGGAGTACACGCCTCAGCTTCTGTTTTAAAAGTCAGTGTTATTGAGGTGTAATTTACATCACATGAACGCACTGATTGTGATGACTGTTCAGGCGGAGTTATAGAATTACTCAGCTATCACTTCTATCCAGTTGTAGAATTTGTCCCAAGTCCACAGGTCCCAAGGTAGACAGACAGCAGTTAATTCTGTTCTCTTCCTATCCATTCGCATCTGCTGACCTCCTACTGTTTGTAGGAGCTTTTAACTCCAGCACTCATGTGTATTTCTGTGTATTTTCCTGCAGGATGAAGGCCTAAGGCTTCGAAAGGTAGCACATTCGGATAAACCAGGACCCACCTCAGCTGTATCCTTCAGAGATAACGTCACCAGTCCTCTTCCTTCTCTTCTGGTTGTAATTGCAGCCATTTTCATCGGATTCTTTCTAGGGAAATTCATCTTGTAGAGTGAAGCATGCAGAGTGCTGTTTCTTTTTTTCTCTCGACCAGAAGAAGATTTGTTTACCTACCATCTCATTGGTAGTGTGGCCCGCGGTGACCATTTTTTGTGTGTACAGCGTCATATAGGCTTTGCCTTTAATGATCTCTTACGGTTAGAAAACACAATACAAACAAACTGTTCGGCTCCTGGACAAACTGTATATTATCAGATCATCACTAGCAGATGTCAGTTGCACATTCAGTCCTTTATGAAATTCATAAATAAAGAATTGTTCTTTCTTTGTGGTTTTAATAAGAGTTCAAGAATTGTTCAGTCTTGTAAATGTTATTTTAATAATCCCTTTAAATTTTATCTGTTGCTGTTACCTCTTGAAATATGATTTATTTAGATTGCTAATCTCACTCATTCAGGAAATGCCAAGAGGTTTTCTGTGGGGAAATGGTGCCTCTTACTGTGTAAATTTTCTCCTTTACCTTTGCTAATATCATGGCAGAATTTTTCTTATCCCTTGTGAGGCAGTTTGTTGACTGAGTTTTTCATCCTTACAATCCTGTCCCATGGTATTTAACATAAAAAAAATAAAACTGTTAACAGATTCTTGCTCGGATAGCCTGTTTGTGTCTGCCATGTCATTGGGGGCTGGGCTGGGGCGGGCTGGGGTGGGCTGGGGCGGGCGGGCTGGGGTGGGCTGGGGCGGGCGGGCTGGGGCGGGGCGGCCAGAAAGTCTACTGTGCAGAAATGGGACTTTATAATGCATACTTTTCTCTTGTGTGAAACTTCCCAGTACTTCATTATTTGTAACTTAAAAGTCTTCAGTCTGTTTTTATTAATGAATAGAATTTCAAGCTAATGCAGGTATTTTGGAAGATCAAATTGATTTTAAGAAATATAAAAGTGCTATAATTTTAGTGACTTTCATGTATGCCAGTGGACTATATATCATTGTTCGGTTTACTCCATTTTTTCCAGGGTTTCTTTTTTTTTTTTTTTCAAGACAGGGTTTCTCTGTGTAGCTTTGTGCCTTTCCTGGAACTCACTTGGTAGCCCAGGCTGGACTCGGAACTCACAGAGACCCGCCTGCCTCTGCCTCCCGAGTGCTGGGATTAAAGGCGTGTGCCACCACCGCCCGGCGGGTTTCATTTTTTTTAAAGCTGTATTCTAAAAGAGGACTTAATTCTTCTGAATTTTAAGTACTTTACATACTTCTGCTTTATAATGTATGTATGCATTTAATTTTTGTTTTTTGAGACAGGGTTTCTCTGTATAATAGTCCTGGCTGTCCTAGAACTTGCTTTGTAGATCAGGCTGGCCTTGAACTCCGCCTTACCTTTGCTGGGATTAAAGGTGTGTGCTGCTACCACCTGGCAATGTATTTCTTAATAATACTAAAAACAGTTGTTTTTCTGTTATAGAAATTAGTATTACTCAGCAAACCTTGGGGATTAATATTTTGAAAATCAAAACTTTTTTATTTTTATTTTTTTGCAGATTAGTCTGTTAGCCATGTGAAACACAGTGGATTTTGAAAGATCATTGTATATAGACTAGTGCTTCCCTGAACCTTAGTCTTGGGTCTTAATTTACATTATTCATATTGAGATAAGCAATTTTAGAATCAGAAAGTATATCCTGTTTTCAACTGAATGTAGTTTATTACAGGTGAATTTGTATTCTCAAAACTAGGTGTTGGTTTTGTAAAAGTTGTATTCTCTTGGAAAAGAAATTAGGTGGTGGGGCTTAATGTGCAGTGAAGTATGTTACAAGTCGGTGCACCTTTTATGAAAGTGAAGTGTTCTCAAGTATTTAGGTTGTCTTGAATTTCCTGGGTTATATATGATGTATTGTTATACTGTATGATAACTTGTAATAAAACGCCCTGCTTATGTACGAGTTAACTGTAAAAACAACAAAAAGCAAACCAGAAGGTAATGCTTAGCTGTTACTAGCTTGCTTCTGCAAGTAATGTCCTTGTTGCTGTATGCAGTACTGCCACAGTACGCTCCCTCCCCGCAACTGGAAAAGCATGATAAAAATCTTATATTTTCATCCCATAAGTACAGAATCAGCACCTCCTTGGTTTAAAGTTCTCTATAAAATGACCATTGGTGATAAGTTCAAGCTTGGTATTGCTTATATTACTTTTTAAAGGAAAAAAAATTCCTGTTTTATGGAAATGTTCCCTGTAATTTAGTTCTGTTTCTTAGTCCCTCCGTTTTGTAGTTGAGGAGCCTGAAGCCTTAGAAGGGCTGAGGAGAACTTCACCGGTGTCTCACAGGCTCTTAGAGACAGGTAAAACCAGAAGTCTGCTTTCCTGATTGTAGCTGTAAAAAAGTAAAGCATTTGAATTTGAACAGTGTTAGTAATAGAGACTTTATACCATGAGACTACGGGCTGCTGTTGAATCTGATGTGTATGTTTTAGTGTTAAGGCTGCAGTGTCTGTCCCATTGATGGTGATGGGTGTAAAGTACATTGTATGCTTTACAAAGTACATTATCTAGTGCTTGGTTTTGAGGTAGATTATAGTCTATGTAGCATCTTTTGAAAATAAACACGGGCCTCTTAACTGCCTTTCTTAGGAGATGGCTCTGATTCTATAGGACACCTGACTTTTTGTTCTTTTTAATTGCTCTGAGAAATGTGATCAGATTATTTTCTTACCAAGTTCTACTTGGAAAGAAGTCCAGCTCTATTGACAGATAATACATGTTAGAGTTTTTGGTTTATGTATGTAAACAAGGAAAAGATTAGAGCTAACACTGAAATTACAGTCTAGAAAGGCCTTACACATGATACCAAATGCACTACAGTCCCTCTGTTTTTCTTTAACCAGTGTACCTTCATTTTGCTCATTCTTGTATTTGCAAGAAGGAATTGTGTTCTGAGTATATGCTGTGCTACCTTAACAAAGACACTTGGAGAAAAATGTAAGCTCACAAATTCTAGTCCAACAATACTTAGAATTTTTCTTCAGGTGTCTTGGAATTTTCTTGATGGTGGTGGTGTTGGCGTGACTTTTGTCTGTTACTTTTGAAAATACTCCACGTGGGCAGGTTTTAACAAGTCAAAAGCAAACAAAAATTTGACCTTTTAGCAAGATCAAAAAGCACTCTCCAATTGTGATTGGCCTCTTTAGAAATATCACACAAGTTTCCCAGGAGCTCTGCAAGGTCTTGTTGAGTGACTCTGGCGTGTTCATGGATTTTTAAATCTGATCTTTGTTAGGGAAAAATACTTCTTTTTTTCCTTTGGTTGTTTGAGACAGGGTTTTTCTGTGTAGTTTTGGTGCCTGTCCTGGATTTTGCACTGTAGACCAGACTGGTCTCGAACTTACAGAGATCCTCCTGCCTCTGCTTCCCGAGTGCTGGGATTAAAGGTGTGCGCCACCAACGCCTGCCGACTTTTTTAAAAAAATACAGTCGAACCTGAATAAATGGTCTTTATTTTTTTTAGCCTCAAGAAGTTAAAATGTATGAATAGTTGTAGTGAAATGTCATTTTCCTTTTTGCATTAAAAACATACTTGAACAGTCTCATGCTTACTAGTTTTTAGTAGGCTATGTGAGCAGCTGAGTTTTCAGCCTGTATTTGATACCACACCTGGAGACTTACATGCATCAACCGTGGCATCTTGGGAATGAATGCCTAGTCATCTAGGGGTTGGTGCTGGTGGGAAGTTTAAACATTGATTCCTAGAGAAATTACTTGTAAATAATCTTCATACATTTCTGATTGCAGAAATGTGTATATTTTTAAGCACTCAAAATATAAAAATGAAGTATGCAACGCACCATTAATTCTACACATTTGACTTAACTTTATCATGTTGCTCATACTAAGAAAGCCAGAAATTAGCCGGGCAGTGGTGGCGCAAGCCTTTAATCCCAGCACTCGGGAGGCAGAGGCAGGCGGATCTCTGAGTTCGAGGCCAGCCTAGGCTACCAAGTGAGCTCCAGGAAAGGCGCAAAGCTACGCAGAGAAACCCTGTCTCGAAAAACCAAAAAAAAAAAAAAAAAAAAAAAAAAAGCCAGAAATTATATACAACTAATACAACTATTTTTCTGCTTTCCTGGAAAAACTTGAGCACATTATTTTGCTTAAGGATGTGAACATTTCATGGTGGCACACTGGATTGTCCTGTAGATCAAATTACACCTTTCAGTTATATTTCTTTTAACTGTTTCTTGGTTTCCAGTTCCTACATGTAAGAAACTATGAAGTTACTTTTCTTTTCAAAAAGGAAGCTGGAAGTTACTTTAAATATTATTTCGTACATATGCCATAGTTCTAAAGTGCAGGTTGTTAGTAGAGGTTTTTAATTTGCAAATGTAAACTATCAGTGCAAAATAAAACAAAACCCAGAACTTTTATGAGCTTAAAGTAAGTTGTAGTGATTTTGTGTCTCCACTGATGGTTCAATGAGAACCTCTTCCCAAAATAAGAGGCCAGAGGAGGTGAGTGTTCCAGGTGTGCTCAGCATGCAGGAACCCCTATGCTGCTTTTAAACCAAGTGATGGCTTTAATGAGTTTGTAGTCAACATTCTTGATAGGATAAATTAGTCTCTATCAAAGTCGTACAGGCCATTAAGGATGCTGCCTAAAAGTTACTTGAAACTACATGAAATGAGCTCTGAAGGCAAGCGAAGTGTACTTTACTACTTGAGAGATCTGTTTCACGTTGGAGCAGTCAGGTTTCCTAACTAGGTAGAAGTTAGGCTCAGAAAAGGTTTGAATATAGTTGTGATTAACTTATTTTGTCTACTATTGTAATTCCAAGTATATTGCTGATTTTTATAATGTCAAAGATAAATGTATTAGACTTGGGAAAAGTTCATTTGAAAGAAGTTAAAGATTAACTCTTGGGAGTTGAAAGGGTGTTTGACCTCCCCTTCCTCCGCCATTTTTACCAAGTATTTGGGGTTTGAGGTACTTTTGTCATAAGGCAGAATTTATGAAACTTAAAATTTAGTGAGCATGTTTACCAAATAAGTGAATTATGATCCTTCTGAAGGAAAAAAAAAGAATCCATTTGGGTCTCTAGAAAATTATTGATGGGAGAGGCTTGTATGTTTTAGAAAGTCAGTTTCTTAACAAAAATCTGTTTTCTGATGAAGGGATGCCTCAGTAGAAGTCTCAGTCTGGGGACTGGTGAAGTGGCTGGGTAGGTACAGTGCTTGCCAAGCACACCTGATGATCTGAGCTTTATATCCAGAACCCACACGAGATGGGAGGGGAACCAGCTCCTCAGAAGTTGTCCTGCCCTTCTGCCCATGTGCAACCCTTCCCCACTAATAGTTCAGAGTTAAAAAATGGCAATTTTGAATTGGGTGAAATGGCACCTTTTACGGAAGGTGGCGGGGTGGGAATTCCAGGAGGTAAGGAGGTTGGTAAAAAACTTGTCCTCATTGATGAGTATGCTTAAAGGTTCTCTTAAACATAGGTTGATGAAATGCCAAAGCTTGTGTTAATAATGTCTTCATCTTAAGGTGAGTAGGGGGAGGTACTCATAGGTCTCCAACAGATAATGCTTAAGTTATTTAAATAGACAATTCTTTCCATCCAATACTTTGATTTCTTACTCCTAAAAAGTACACTAGATGGCAGTAGAGAATGAAGTTAATACATTTGCACTGTGCATTTTCCATTCCAGTGGTATGAGAAGAATGTGAACTGATGGCTTCAGAATTCTGTTTCCTTCCTCATTTGCTTTAATTTACTTTTTTCCTTTTAAAGTTTTCCTCAGCTTTTACCATTTTTCATATTTGCTTTAGAGCTTTTAGGGGCCAGTATTATGAAAGCCTTTATGCTCTCCCGTTTCCTTCAGACTGTTAGCCTGAGGTGTATGAGTTCATTATGTCAGGGTGTCTGTATGTCATTGCCATTAGGACAGTGTGGTAGTCAGGTTTTGAGTTGTCACCTAAGTGTGTCCCTTACTTGTCTAGTTTATTTTCAGCCCAAATAATGCCCTTGAAGTGTTGGGCGTGTTTTCCCTTGCTGCCAAGGTTAGAACTGAAGTGGTTCCAGTATGTAGTCCCTGCCACATCCTGAAACCTGTTGATTCAGCCAGTGCCTGACGTGGACACAAGGTCTGTTGGATGTGGGGCTTTGCCACACTTTCGGCACAGATGTTGATCCCACCGTAGACAGCTTAGCTCTCTACTGAATATCTCTAGGAAGGCTGGTCAGGACAGTTGATCAACCCCACCCCCCAAAGTGCTAATACATGTCTGTATCAACTGAGGACATGGCCACTCCAAGGTATGGATAAGTGGAGGTTTGTTACTGTAGATAGGATGGAGAGAACAGGCAGAGGCATCTGGAAGCCTCCAGAGCAGAGAGAGAAAGTAGTAGACTGAACGTGGCCAGCAGATTCGGTCTGGCCAGGAGAGGAGAGGGGAGAGGGAGGGAAGAAGACAGAAGAGGACCAAGGGAGGCGAAGAGGAAGACAAAAGAGAGGCCTTGGAGTGCATGACTGAAATACCAGGGTTAGAATGAGAACCTGGGGGTTGGGAAGCCCATGATGGAGACTTTTAGAGTAATGAAGGGGTGGGATGAGAAGAACCGGGATGTCCTATGGGCTCTGAAATGTGTAACAGCTCCTTACGTTACTGAGGGGGCCAAGTGTGTGCTTTGGTATGTTAGTAGTCACCACAGACAGCCATTCTCCCCTTTGGCCAGTGATAAGAAATTTGGTAGTTCCTAAGGACTGCCGGTTTTTGTCTAAACCACCTGAACTGGGGAGAGTGGAGTTTCCTTTGGACCTGATAATGTCTATATTATAGGTATGTGTTGTTTACAAGAAAAACAGTTACAAAAAGGAGAGTGCACAAGCATGGATGTGATTTTTTTTTTTTAAATGTGATTCTATTAGGCCTCTGTGTGTGTCTACAGGTGCGTGGTGTGTGGGTGTCTTAGGTTTTACAAAATGAAATGGCATGAAAATCAAATTATTAGAAAATTCAAGGTTTGAGACATGATTTTGCCTACAGTGGCCCTAAGTTCATGCTGTTGTGTATTATCATCTGGTATTCATTCATATTAGTTTAGATGTTACTGCGTTGTTACTGGGCTCTCCCTATGCTCAGTAAGGGTGGTGTTAGGGATATGGTAAGATTATTCCCTACTGAAATAAGTCGATGTAGGGGAATTGTTCTGGGCAGTTTCATGTCAAATTGACAAAAGCTAAGAGTCACCTGAGAGGAGGGATCCTCAATTGAGAACATGCCTCCATAAGATCTGTCTGTAGGCAAGCCTGTAGGGCATTTTCTTAGTTATTGGTGTTGGATGGCCTAGCCCATGGTGGATGATGTTATCCCTGGGCTGGTGGTCCTGGGTTCTATAAGAAAGCAGGCTGAGCAAGCCAGTAAGCAGCACCCCTCCTTGGCCTCTGCATCAACTCCTCCTCCAGGTTCCTGCCAGATTTTAGTTGCTGCCTTGGTTTACCTCAGTAGATCTGTAAGTTGGATAAACTCCTTTCCTCCCCAGCTTCCTTGGATAACGGTGTTTCATCACAGCAATAGGAACACTGACTGAGACAGGGATCCAATTGCCAGGAAGTGCCTAGTCATCAGAGCCCAGGATGTCCAACTCATGTAACAGAAAAGGTGTCAGGTGGGAGAGCCTGAGAGGCGCTCTATCCTAGAGTCTTGGATGCCGTGTTTGTATTTAAAGTTGGAAGCACAGCTGAGAATATGGTGGAGCAGCTGATTTGTATAAGCTTACTGTGGTAGACTAGATTCTTGGTTCCAAAATTGCTTTACCATTCTACTTTTGACAAAAGGGAGGTTGGAGTGGCATGGAGGACTTGGCTTGATGGTGTTCCGTTCAGCAAGAATGAGTTGAGGACTTCCTTTGGTCTCATTCACTAAGGAGTATAGAGTTAAAATGATTGGGTTTTGAAAATCTCAAATCAAGGAATAACGTACCTAAAGTATGTTTATTACGTAGCAGGGCTTGTGGTTGAAAGCTTGAGATTGGTCACAGTGTGATTTCAGAATTTGGGTTATTGAAATTCAGGCTGTATAGTTTGCTTGCCACCCAGTTAGTGTGAATAGTATTATACCAATGATAGTTAGCATAGAACTTCAAATACTAAGTCTGAGTGATTATGTTGGGAAGGAAGCCTTCTGCTCTGACCTAAGGTTGGAAGGAAAATAAGTTGCAGCTCTGACTTTCTTGTTTTACTAGCTTTGGCTTTGGGTAGTTTATTTCTCTCCATCTCAGCTGCAAAGAAGTACACCTCTGATCTGGGCATGTAGCCCAGTGGTAGTTTGTGCTCAACATTCAAGAAGCCTGGATTCAGCCTTTCAGAAAAGGCAGAGCTTAGAATAGAGGCGAACTAACTTGTCAGCATTGATATGTGGACAAAAGAAGTGGGGAGTTGTGCGGCTATTTAAGTTAAAAGTAAATGCCAGTGAGCACCTGCAGAGAGGCAGCAGGAATAACCGTCCTAGATTTTGAGGATCAACAAATCTTAATTTGGATTTCAACCATTCCCTTGACTCGTCATGAGCTCTTGAGTAGCTTATGAAGCCATTCCAAGGTGCAAGCTTTCTCATTTTAAAGAGTACATTCTTTTTATTTTATTCTGTTATGTATGTGTGAGAATGAGGATGTTCATGTGCCAGGGCCCATGTGTACAGGCCAGAGGACCACATTTGGGAGCAGTTCTACCGTGAGGCTAGGGCTTGTGTGGCCAGCACTTTTACCCACTGTCATCGTGCTGGCCAACACTTCTGAGTTTTACACTTTTCTGCTAATCTTTGTGGTTGCAAAGACTTAATAGTCTTAAAATTATATTTTTACTTTTTCAATTGTATAGGCAGGGTGTTACCAGAATTAAAAACCTATAACTTAGCGGTGAAAGGTGACATTAATCTAGAAAATGTAAAATACTTTGAGAGACATTCTTTTGGGAATGTAGTATTGCCTGTTACAAATGTGCACTTTTTTTTTTTTGGACTGCCGAATGCTGTTTGTTGAAGGAGGGAAGAGGTCTTAAATACAGGCTTACAGCACAATGGGAGAACCCTGGAAGACAGAAGTTCGCCACCGATGATTTACAATCTTGCATTGAAACTGTTAACGCCCATTATGCAGGATACACAGACAAGGAACTTCCCTTAAGCATTCAGGAGGGTGGAACCCGGCAGGGAATTAGCATAGGGAGGATATCAAGGTCAAGGTCAGCAAGCGCATGTGTGCATTTGATTAGTGATTCCTTTCCTGAACACGAAGGTAGTGTTAGATCACACTAGTCCACTGTTAGGAGGTTTTGTTTCTCACTTCTATTAGCCAGTTATCCAAGAATATGAAATGGAACATTGTAGATGTAACCAACCGTCTTATTAAAATAAACACAGAACCAATGTAAAAGGGAAAGCTGAGAGGTCAGAGCTCAGAGATAAAATCTTACCTCCTGTAGTGCTCCTAGCTTCCCCAAGAGAGAGCTACTTCCTGTGTGTCTGTCTTTAAATAGTCTTTCTGTTCTGCCTTCTCATTGGTTCTAAACCCAAACACATGACTGCCTCGTCACTGCCTGTAAGTACCGCTCCCCAGGTCTTAAAGGCGTATGTCTCCAATGCTGGCTGTATCCCTGAACACACAGAAATCTACCTAGCTCTTCTAACCACCACGCTCTTGCTATGGCTCTAATAGCTCTGACCCCAGGGCAACTTTATTAACATACAATTAAAATCACATTTCAGTACAAATAAAATACCACCATAGAACATTCTAGAATAAACTAAGTTAAAGCTCTGTGAAGTTTTATGTAGCATGATGAAACCTTTTGCCATCCATTCTGCCACACTGGGATGCGAGTCACCCTTTGTCTAGCGTGTCTGTGTTGTACACACTATGTGCCCATTAGAGGCAGTTAGTGGGCCTCAGCTATAAGACTGTGGGACCCAGGACAGCTTAGCCACACAGCTGCCATAACAGACTTAATAAAAACCAGCTTAAAAGTAGGCCTGAGTTTCAGTTTACTGGCCGATAGCATTCTGTAGTTCCAGGAAAAAGCCACAAGCTGACACCACCCAGGGATGGGCCAGCATCTAAGGGGAAGTACCTGACATCCCAAACATTCCAACTGTTAGGTAAGATTAGATGTCCTGAGTCCAACACATACCTATTCCTCTTCCGCCCAGATACCCCTAGACAAATGTCAGCCAACCAGGGTCCTGAACCCTGGAAATCTCCTCACCCCAACCACTGCTATGATATAAACCCTACCCTACCCAGGTTCAGCACTCCACTCTTACCGCTGTGTCAGACAGATGGAGAATCCAAGCTCGAGTTTGAAATAAAGACTTTTTGCTTTTGCCTATGGATTTGGTCCCTGCAATCTGGGCACAACGGCCACAAGTGCTTATTTAGCCAAAATGGCCCCAAAGAACAAGAGTGGCACAAAGAGGGCTGCAAGGCTTAGACGGGAAGAGCAGGGCCGCTGGGCGTCCCCCGGGAGCTGCAGTCCTGGGTTCAGGCCAGCTTGCCTTACTGCCACCTTCCTGATGGTGCGGTGAGTTGATTTTGCCCAACTGTAGACAAGTGCTGGAGTTCTGAGCGTGTTTAATGAAGGCTAAACTATGGTCTTCCCCCAATAGGTTGACGAAATATATTTCTTTGTAAAAAAAATTTATTAATTTTTATTTTATGTGCATTGGTATTTTGCCTGAATATATGTCTGTGTGAGGATGTGGGAACCCCTGGAACTGGAGTTGCAGGAAGTTTTGAGCTGCCATGTGGGTGCTGGGAATTGAACCTAGGACCTCGGGAAGAGTCGCCAGTGCTCTTAACCACTAAGCCATCTCTCCACCCTAACAAAATATATTTTCAGTTCACATTTTCAACCTTGATGGATTTGTCAGGATATAACTGTTACAAGGTGGTGAGCATCTGCACATGCAGAGTCCAGTGCTGCATCTGTTGGGTGTCCTGGGGTGTCCCCCATGGATAAGGATATATTCTATAGGCAAGTTTGGAAATTAAAGTATGTAGTAAGAAAACACACACACACACACACTTTGGTTTTTCAAGACAGAGTTTCACTGTGTAGCTTTGGAGCCTGTCCTGGAACTCACTGTAGCCCAGGCTGGTCTCAAACTCACAGAAGTCTGCCTCCCTCTGCCTCCCAAGTGCTGGGATTAAAGGTGTGCACCCCCCCCCAAGAACACATTCTAATAGCCTCCTCCCCAAAGATAATGACAACCTTTAAAAACCTAGGTGCCTACCATAAATGTGTGTGTGTGTGTGTGTGCGCGCGTGCGCGTGCGCGTGCGCATGCATGTGTGTATACACAAGTACATCAGTGTAACTTTTAAAAATATTATTTATGTGTATGCATGTACCTATGTGAGTGCAAGTCAGTCAGAGGCCAGAAGAGGGCATCCAATTCCTGTGAGCTGGAGTTAGAGATGGTTGTGAACTGCCATGTGCTGGGAACTTGGTTCTCTGCAAGAGCAGCTAATGCTCTTAACTTCTGAGCCATTTCTCCAGTTCTCCGTTAGTATGACTATTAATAGTATAAAAATCAACATGTTTCGCTGGGTGTCATGGTATATGCCTTTCTAAATCCTATCACTCAGAAGGCAGAGGCAGGTGGATCTCTGTGAGCTTGAGGCTAAAGCTACACGGAGAGACCCTGTCTCAAAAATCAAAACAACAAAAACCCAACATGTTTGATTATATAAACAAGCTAACTTATGTTTAAAAGAATTCATTTTTAGTTTGAAATAAAACTTGAAATAAAAATGTTTTATATGTATATAAAATATATACATATATACTGAACACTGAAATATTTTCACTGAGTAACATTTTGCCTTATTGCCTTATTCACCTTAAACATAAATATTTGCATGGATATATGTGTTAAGATCAATCCACCTGAGTCTAATGAGTAGTAGGGATTTATTAAGAAATAATTTGAGGGGCTGGAGAGATGACTCAGTGGCTGCTCTTCCATAAGGTCCTGAGTTCAATCCCAGCAATCACGTGGTGGCTCACAACCATCCATAATGAGATCTGGTGCCCTCTTATGGCCTGCAAGCATATATTCAGGCAAAACACTGTACATAAAGTAAATCTTAAAAAAAAAAAGATATAAATTGAGAAAATACACTCAGGAATACAGACCAAGTAAATAGCTGAAGTCGTCCTCTGTTAGCCTGGGAGTGAATGCACCTGGCCGTCCAATCACACCAGGAAGAAAGGGAACACATGACTCCTCTCCCTTTTCTTCTAAGGCTTGTAGCTTCTCTTTTGTCATAGGCCATTTCCCAACCCAGGCAGGTTTGTCAGTAAGGGCCATTGGTACCTCTAAGAGTTCAACTGTTATGTCCAAATTGCGGGGATCCACAAAAGACCACCACAGAGACAAAATCCTGTATGTAAAAGAAAAGAGCCTTTATTTTCAAGCTCAGAGTGTTATGCCCAGATTGTGGGGACCCCCCCCAAAAAAAACCACCACAGAGACTAAATCCCTCATGTAAAAACAGAGCCTTTATTTCAAGCTCTGGAGCTTGGGCCCTCTGTCTGTTTGATACAGCGGTGAGAGCAGAGAGCCCTGAGCTCACGTGGGGCAGAGGTTTTTTTTTTAATCATAGCAGAGGTTGGGGTGAGAGGATTTCCAGGGTTCAGGACCCTGATTGGCTGACATTTGTCTAGGGTATAGGGAATGTTTGGAATGTCAGGTACTTCCCCTTAGATGCAGGCCCTCCCTGAGTGGGGTCAGCTCATGGCTTTTTCTGGATCTAGGTGTTACCTGCCAGTAAGCCTGTCACAGAAGCTGTGTCTGGGGCTCAGCCTGTCGTGGCGGTTGTGTGATCAAGCTGTGTTGCTCTCCTTCCCCCGAAACAGCTGTTGTCCTCTGTTTGTGGACAGCCTGCATGATTGGCAGTTTTTTATGGTGTCTTACAGTTCCCAGAAGCATGCATTGGTTTATGGTCCGCTTCTGAGACCGGAGGAATACTAATTTGTGTAGCCATTGCTGTAACAGATCACAGCCCTTAGAGTCACTGCTGCATTAGCCACATATGGATGCCCTAAGACTTGAGCTGGAACCCAGCGGCTCCCAGGTGCTAGCGAGGCCTCTAAGCAAACCTCCTGCAGCTGCTGGAAGGCTGTGGGCAGGAGCCACGGGGAGTGTGGGGTCTTTTGTCATGTGGGTGCCACTTGTTAAGATCAAACCACGTGAGTCTATTTAATGGTCATAGGGATTTATTAAGATATAAATTGAGGAAATACACTCACAAATACAGAACTGAGTAAACAGCTCAAGTTGTCCTCTGTTCTGTCCAGGAGTGAATGCACCTGGCCGTCTGATCACGCCAGGAAGAGGGAAATGTGACCCCTCTCCCCTTTCCTTTTAAGAGGTCACGTACAAAGGCAAGAAGCACCACCTCTTTGGGGCCTTATAGACCAAGGTGATGGGTGGAGTAAATACCACTACATACATACATGCATATCACAATGCACATTCACACAGGTGTGCACATTCACACAGATGCATTTATGCCTGTACATGCATGCCTACGTTTACTTTCTTGGAACCAGCTAGTATTAATATTACAGATATGTTAGCTCTTCAGTGCAGCTCAAATATGAAGCTAGCATAAGTATAGTATAAGTTTCCTAGTAAAAGCACAATGTAACCATCGGCGTCTCGCTAAGGCTGACCCAGCACCCTCCCTTCCAGTCTGTGCACATCTGTAGTAGAGCTCTCTAGAGGAGCAGAAGCAATAGAAGCTTGTTACCATGGAGATTTATCTAGATTGGTAATGGCCACACAAGAACACCTTGTGTCAGGTGATGGCTGCCTCGTCAGTCCCAGCTGGCCCCGCAGGCCTAGAGAACCACTGGCCTTGAGTCTGGATGGAGGGCTGAAGAAGCTGGGCTCCATCGTCAGTGGAGGATGGCAGCCGCAGGGTAGATGTACCCGCCAGGCAAGGAATCGAGGCAGGCAGGCAAAAGAGCAGTTTTTTCTTCTTACCTCTAGATCTGGCCTGTCACCAGAAGATGCTGCCCACTCTGGGGAGGGTCTGGCCTGTCCTCCCACCCTCCAGCCCCCTCACAGCACCACCCAGAGATGTGTCTCCTAGCTGGTTCCAGGTCCAATGAACTTGACAGCCTAGGTTAACCTTTACAATGTCTGATTTAACAGAAGGAGCAAATAATGCCATTGACAGCGTTCTTTTCCAGCGTAGGAGGAGCCAGGGTGGGGGTCACGTTTTCTGTGCGATTGTCACGTGTCTCCGTTTGAAATAGTTCTTTATACTTGTTTTTGAAAATATTTTCTTGAGAAAGGGTCTCCTCAGGTAGCCGAGACCAGCCTCAAACTTGAGATTCTCCTGCCTCAGCTCCTTGTCAGCTGTTCGGGTATGTACCACAGCCACACACCCAGCCGTATCCGCTGGTGGTTTTAGAAACAGTCCCCCCCATCTTCTCGTGTAGGGTGTTTCTTATTTGAGCTTAATTTTTTTATGGATTTTTTTCTCTTGTGTATATGTATATATGTGCTCACATGTGTGGGAGTGCATGTTTGTCCTGTGTGTGTGTGGAGGCCTGAGGTTATGTTGAGAGTCTTAATCACTGTCCACCTCATTCATTGAAGCAGAGTCTCTCTGATCTTTCCTCATGAGTGGATTCGAGACTTGGTTCTTACTCGGGAGACTAAAAACATGCCACTATGTTCTTCTCAGGGTACCGTGTACATGTCACCTGGGGCTCCCTAACTCCTCTTTTGTGTGAAAGGAGATCCTCACACTTAGGTTCAGATTGAATTTGACTGGAGGGGGTCCCAGGGTATCCCATGATGCCATGTTTAAGCTTTCCCCTCACTGAGCATTTTGTTCCCCTCGTTCTCAGCACCCCTCATGTCTGTCTTAGGACAGATTGTAGACAGTGATGGTGTCTTGATTGTGTGCAGAGTACACCTGAGCCTTCCAGTTTCATTTCCAGCCACAGGGAGCCCTCACAACGGGTTGTGAAGTCCCCTTGCCTGGCCCCTCTCCCTCCTTCCTACTTAGCGGGTTCTTGTGGGGTGCTGGCCTAGTTCTGCCCTCGGGCTGCTATGTGCTGAGCCACTGCCCTGATGTGCACCAGCCAGGCCTCCCCTGCCCAGGGCTTCAGGACTCATCGCCCTCTGAGAATCTGGGTCTCTTCAAGTCTTGTTGCCACAAAACACGGGGTCACCTGCCGCCTGTGTGTGCAGACCCTCCTCTGTCAGCACAGAGATTACAGTGCTCAGGGACCGTGTGTGTGTGTGTGTGTGTGTGTGTGTGTGTGTTTATAGCTGCATCTCCATTGGCCAGAGCAGACTGGCACAGGGGATGCTCACTAAGCCTCAGGTGGTGGGGTGCATAATTACAGACACCCAAGAGTGTAACTAACTAACAATGCCAAGTCAATCTCTGCCTTGCAGTTTGAATAATCTGAAGCTTTGTACCAATTTGGTCCTATCCCTCAGACCTTTCCTAGTGTCTTCCGAGTTTTAGAGTTCACAGTGTGTGGTCTACAACCCTCCTCTCAGCTGAGCTTGTCACCTGGGTGCCTCTTGTGGCCACCCAACCGGCCCAGATACTCGACAGTCTGGGCAAAGAAGACCCCGAGGAGCTGGGAGACGAGGCTGCTTCCTCCTGCATTTTCTATCTACCATTCATGGCCGCTTCCCCTACACCAGTGATGACTTTTGCTCTTTGCTGGCGCCAGTTCTGGCTGTCTAATTCCCATTTCTACTGTTTTCTGTTCTGACACAGACCAGCTGTAGCAGGGTTCTGGACAAGACTAGGGGCAGAGGACCAGGGGACGAAAAAGAAAGAAGATAATGTAAAGAAAGAGTCAAAAATTGGGGTCAAGAGGGCTGCTGACCCAGGCCAGCAAGTTTATTAAACTTCACAGTTCTTTTTGTAACTCGTGTGTGTGTGTGTGTGTGTGTGTGCGCGCGCGCGCGCGCGCGCCCACCCCCCCCCCCCCCCCCCCGCTCATGCGCATGCACGTGCGTGCATGTATTTTTTTTTTTTTTTTTTTTTGGTTTTTCGAGACAGGGTTTCTCTGTGTAGCTTTGCGCCTTTCCTGGAACTCACTTGGTAGCCCAGGCTGGCCTCGAACTCACAGAGATCCGCCTGGCTCTGCCTCCCGAGTGCTGGGATTAAAGGCGTGCGCCACCACCGCCTGGCTCCGCGTGCATGTATTTTTGTGTGTGACAAATCAGTAAATAAGCATCAGGCAGCAGAGTTATAACTCAGGGTAAATCAAGTTCACCATTAGCAAGGTGCATTCTGGGATGGCAGACAGCATTTCACATCTTAGCATCTGGAACATTTGACCACATACATATGTTGGAAGTGTCAAGTGTTACTTTCTGGACTAGAGCTCCCCCAGGCTCTGGGTCCAGTCATAGATGGTCTGCCTGGCATGACCCTGGCTAGGTGAGGGGAAACGGCCCACATCCCATCAGTCAGGGGCTGGGTGGAGGCTGCTCATACTCATCATCAGGCTCTTCCTCTGACTTCCTCAGCAGGCTGTTCTTCCATCTCCTGGCATTTTCTCACGCTTTGGACGGCACACACTGCACCTTTGCTTTGTACAACCTTTCTGTCGCCTTTCCTCTTAGCTCTAGGAACAACCACTGTGACCTCATTTGCCTGTCTTCCCCTCGGGGTCCTCCCCTTTCTCATAGGGGTTCATGATCATCCATAGGAGCTCCGTTCCCTCAGACATCCAGCACACTTGGGCAATCGGGAATCGAAGCTGGGGACACAGTCCTTTGAATTTAGTGGGCACCCGAGGGGCACTGCTGAAGCGCATGCCTTTGCTGGCTCAGTCAGCGCACAGAGTTGCGTCTGACCACTCACTCCTCTTTTTGTCCACAAACGGTTGGCTATTGAGCTAAGTCACTTTTCCTTATAAAATTATTGTTGATTGAACCACAATATTTTACCTATTTGGGGACCACAAGTACTGTTAGATTCTAGTATTATTTGTGTTTGAGGCTTCTTGTTAGACTTTGTAAATCTAGGTAAGTACAGCTGTTCCCTTTATTTGAGAGGACCCATTCCATGACCCCTAGGGGATGCCTATAACCTCAGATACTATCAAATGTAATATTTTTTTATGATAGCTGTTAATTTGTAAATTAGGCACAGTAAGAGATTAACTAAAAGTGAATTAGAAGTTATAATGATGTACTATAATAAAAATTATGTGAATGTGGCACCTCTCCCTCGGAACATCTTGTTCTTTTACATTTTCACTGAATTACTTTATGGCCTTTAAAAGAACATCTAAATTGTCAGCATCAGTATTTGAGCTTTGGGGCCATTAGAAAGTAAAATAAAGATTACTTGAACATAGGCACTGGGATACTGAGACAGGAGATTAGAACACTGAAACAGCTTATAAGTGACTAAGTGACTTGTGTCCAAAATGTGTATCCACAGAACATAGTGGATTCCTGGTAGCATATGCTCTGTGGATATACATTTTGGACAAAAGGATGACTCATGTCTTGGGTGGTGGTTGCTGCCCTAGAGGCCATGGGGCCTGGGAGGTGGAGCCAATAAATGAGGTGGACTGAAGTCTCATCAGTAGCCAACTTTACTCAGAGCACCAGACAATTTATGCTCTGGGGTTTAAGAGGAGTCACGTGAGCAAAGTGTACAATCACAAGGACAAGCCACATGTGGCAAAAACCTTTTCCATAGAGGCATATAGACTAATAACTATAGTTTAGGTGTAATGAATAATCTAAAAACACTCCTATCTACCACACCTGAGAGGGCCTCAAAAGCATATTCCTAGAACAAGTCCGTGTCTTTGAAGAAACTGAGGTCACAAGACTCTTGTCGTCTTCCAAGTACTTAGACTTCTCCTCGCATAAGTCCATTCTTAGGCCATGTTCCGACAGTGGACAGTGGATGGTGGGGGCCTCACCAGATTCCATCCTACTTAGAACAGGGCACATAAACCCCACCCGCCCACCTCCATACAGATTATTGTGTACATAGCAAGTGTTGCTAATCAGTTGTCAAGTGTAATTGATGGCCAAGGGAAGAAAAAAGCTTGGATACGGGTTTAAAAAATAAGTGAACATTTAAAATACGAATTATTTAATTCCAGAAATTTCTATTTAGCATTCTCAGATGTCATTGGCTGGACTGATGCTTTAGGTAGCTACCTATGAGAGGAGATTACTGTAACTATATTTGGGTTTCTGACCATCCCCCTTCTAGTCTTACTAATTTAATTTTAGGTACATGGCACTGCGAAATAGAAAGTATCCACCGGAAGAATCAGGTTTGTGGAATTTTTTGTGAGGACATTCAAAGGTTTGGTGCTCAAAAGCAATGCCAAAGCCCTGCCCTCCAGGTCCTTTCATTTTTTTCCTGACATTAAACGATGTGAACCTAAAACACAGGTTTTCACTTTTTGCTTAAGGGAAAGCCATCTAAACCATTTATTGTAAAACCTGCCACTAGATGGCAGTATGGTCCTATTTCTGGACGCCAAAACCGTTACTTCCAGGGCCGCTTAAATTTTTGCACTTGTGATCCCCTTTTGCCTGAGAAATCTTTACATGACCTCCAGAATATCAAACATTTCCTGATAATTCATAAGAAATTCTCACTAGTTCTTTGACATACACAATCTTACCATTTATTACAGATGAAAGCAAATTTGCACATTAGTGAGGGGGATGTGCTTGTTTCTTTTTACAACATTCTCAAGTCTTGGGTGACTATTTGATACTGTGCAATGTAAAGCATCATCACATTTTTCAGAGTTGATCAGTGTGTTGACTTTATAATCCACCTTGAGGTGTCATTTTGCATAAATGTGTAGTGTAAAAATGGGAGAATTATGTTTAAGGACTGTAAATTCTGTCTCAATCACAGGCTTAAATTCATTAGACAACTTTCTAAATATGAAACAATGCAGGAACTCAACATCTCACATTTGTATGTGTGTGTGTGTGCGTGTGCGTGTGCGTGTGTGTGCGCGCATGTGCGTGAGCGGTACTGCAGTGATACTGGAAGGCAGTGTGGAAGTCTATTCTCATTCCCCTATGCAGCAGGTTCGTGTTGTTTGGTTTCATGGCAATTGCTTTCACCAGCGGAGCCATCTTGCCAGCCCTCAAACTTAGAAATCAAACATTCTACTATCATAGTCAAAAGCAGTACTAATTTGGTACTTTCACGATAAGGAATGATGGTAATAAAATACATTTTGTGATTGCACTATTACATTTTCATAAGAGCAGAAAACTGTATGTGCAGTAAAGACACTGCGGCTCGTACCATCCAGGCATCTTGAATCTGAACCCAGGTGTTTCTGGCTGCACTGTGGTCCACAGCTGTGATGGCGTGCATCCTGCCAGGTGTGCATGACATTTGTTTGAAGGCGATGGTGCAGTGAAGTTATGAGGTGCAGTGTGGGCCAGCGCTGCCAGGACCCCTCAGATTCATCTCAAGCTTGATTTTGAACTAATGAGTGTCGTTGTGTCTTCAGGAACCCTTCCCCGTCAGCAGATTCACCACACCTGCCTTCGGTTGTATGCTCCCGTGTGGAGCTGTGACCCACTGTTTACGAAGCAATGCCAATGTGAAAATTCTTTTAAAAAAACAACCCACACCTGAAACATCATCAAATGTTTTCCTTTTTTTTTTTTTTTTTTTTTTTTCCAATTCAAAGTGTAATGAGGCTGAAGGAAACTTTCCTCTTGATTCTAAGGCTGGAAAACGTCCACCCCACCCCACCCTACTTTAGAATTTATTAGCTAGTCAAAATAAAGTTTGTTTTTCTAGCAAAATTGGGCTAATTACAGTGATAATGTGGGTAAACTCTTGTGATGAAAAGACACAGTAGAATATCATTAATATAATTACTAACTCTTAGCTATGTAATTCATTTTGTTATGAGCATTAATTTTTCATAATGCTTTATAATTATACCGGGCATTATGTGTTCATCCTCACTTGGTCCTTCTCCCAAATGTTCAATAACTGGTTAAATTCCGAATCTACATTTATTCTCCACCCCAGGTTAATGTGGCCATATTGTCATGTCCACTAGTTGCCAAATGGAATCTCTGGCCAAGGGAGAGCAAGGCTTGAATGGGGGTGGAGAATCAATGCAAATAATTAATAATTTAAGAAGGAAAGCCCCTACAAGTTTCAGTGATAAAATGTTCTGTGTAATTGTCTATGACTATTCTGTCTGGAACACTGATGAGAGTAGCCTCATTAACTATGAATTTGGAAACACAATTTAGCTTTGCCTGCTCTGCAGTGGGCAGGCAGGCTTCTCTGGGCTGGTGTTTGCTGTGGGATGTTCTGTATGTCCTGTGGGAGCCCTTCTTGGGTTCCTCGTGGCTTTGCCCAGCAGGTCCACATGGAGGATGATTAGGACCATGGGCCTGAGTGCAGGTGTCTGAGATGGTCTGCACTTGGCTATGCTGGGGGATGGTCTGTATGTCAAGTTGCTCTGATTGGACAATAAATAAAACCTGATTGGTCGTGGCTAGGCAGGATGTATAGGCGGGACTAACAGAGAGGAGAAATAAAAGAACAGGAAAGCAGAAGGCTGAGGCGGAGAGACACTGCAGCCACCGCCATGACCAGCAGCATGTGAAGATGCCGGTAAGCCACCAGCCACGTGGCAAGGCATAGATTTATGGAAATGGATTAATTTAAGCTATAAGGACAGTTAGCAAGAAGCCTGCCATGGCCATACAGTTTATAAGTGATATAAGCGTCTGAGTGATTATTTTATAAGTGGATTGTGGGACTGCAGGGGCTTGGGGAACCTGGAGAGAAGCCCTCCAGCAACAGGTGTTCATCTGGGGAAGCGCTTCTTTCTGTACACTGTTGGTATATCCTACAAATACCAACTACAGGACAGATGAGTGTTGCTTCTTTTTGCTCTCCTTCTCTTTTGAGGGGGGGCCCACCACCCAGCTCCTAAATAAGTCACACACAGAGGCTTATTCTCCCTCCCCCCCAGGCTTATTCTTAATTATAAAGGCCGGGTCTTATTTTGGCTTGTTTCTTGCCAGCTTTTCTTAAATTATCCTGTTTACCTATTGCCTCTGGGTTTTTCCTGTTCTCTTACTTTTGTAAATCTTACTCTTACTCCGTGGCTTGCTGTGTAGCTGGGTGGCTGGCCCCTGGAGTCCTCCTCCTTCTCTGGCTACTTCCTTTCTCTTCTCCCAGATTTCACCTTCTATAGATTCTCTCTGCCTTCCAGCCTTGCCTAGCCTTTCTCCTGCCTTGCCATTGGCTGTTCAGTTCTTTATTAGACCATCAGGTGTTTTAGATGGGCACAGTAACACAGCTTCACAGAGTTAAATGCAACATAAACAAAAGCATCACACCTTAAAATAATATTCTACAACAGTGGAGGACAGTCAATTTTGACCAGAACTGTGATTCTTGAGTGTCTGAACTGTACCTGATAAGTCATCTGAATCAGGTGGCAGTCATGGGGTAGGTGAAGGGTGTGGGCCTGGGTTAGTAAGTTGCCACCAGGTGGCAGGCCAAGTAGGCATCAGACAGAAGGGGGTCCTCTGGGCTCTCACCCCTCTGTGTGCACATGCTACATATACACCAGGCACATATAAAATCAAGCCGTGGGCTCTTCTCAGTTGAAGTGCCCTATGGCAGGGGCTTCGGAGGATGTTGGCAAATTTCAAGGCAGGGTTCTCTGGAGACTACAATGTGAGGATGAGGCCTTTTAGACTGAGGGCCTTCTGTGAAGTCTGTGGCTCTTCTTCAACATGGCTTGCCTTCACAAGGAACCCTGGACCCGGCCACCATCTGCAGAGTGCGGGACACCTGCACTGGAGACCCAGGCCATGCTCACGAGTTTCCTTACACGAATTCCTGGGGATAGTCTGGCGCTCCAGTCCCCTGAGTGGCTTTGATTCCACATCCCTTGGAGTCCACTGCAGCCCCGATCTCTCAGATGCTCTCAACCTGGAAAAGCCACACGTCCTCCAGGTGGAGGACCAAGATCTGGAACTGCTTCTGTGTCCCCTTCCTCCTGCATGTACCCACCCTCTTACCCCTGCCCTCAGAGGCAAGGACCTTGAGCTCTATTGTCTACCTTAAATCCTTCCTCACCATCAGAGCTTGCCCATGCCACTAACACCATCAGCCCCTTTGCCTGCAGACCACTGGGGGGCGGGGATCACCCACCTCAGGCCGCTAAGGCTAAGGATCCAGGTCCCTTGGAGGCTTTGTGTCCATTGTGTCAAACTCTGGAGCCAACCACCCTCCAGGAGGAGGGGACTCTCAGACCAGGCCTGGTTCAATATGTTTATCAGCTCTTCGCCATGTCTGAAATGGTAGCATTGTATTCTGCCATACTTGGAGCAAGCACAAGCTACGATTGACCGTCTGCATGGCTACTAGCCTACTTGGGACAACTGTCAACAGCTCCTTATCCCCCCCACCTCCCCCCCCCCATTCCTCCCACCCCCATCCCCCCACCTCCCAACCCCCCATCCCCGCCCCCAGCCAGATGAATGGCGTAGGATCTGCCAGGCAGCATGTGCCTGGTTAATCATTCAAGCCCCCACTAATAACCTAGAGCAATGTACTGATTTCCACTTTGATGAGCTTCCCAAATGGGATCCCACTGTGCCAGAGGGCCTATAGAGTTTTCCCAGACTGAGGCAAGCCATCCCTGAGGGAGTTCAGCATGGATTTTGTGGAGTCACAAACTGGCCAGTACTGGAGAAGTCAATCCATACTCCTTTAGACCCAGAGTTCTGTAAGCACCAGACAACGATCAACACAACTTTGGTTCAACGATTGGTACCAGATGTTCGCCAAAAGCTCCAAAAGTTAGAGGGGCTCACAGGGATGGGTATTGATCAGTTCATAGACATTGCCATCCAAGTGGTTGCTTGCTGCAAGCCACAGGAAAATAGAATGGAATCCAGCCACTATAACAAAAGCTATTACTTGGAAAGGTCAAGGACTTTTCCAAAGGTCAAGCCATGGCTTAATGGGGCTTGGTGATATTTAGCTTTTGTATATATATATTAGCCAGTTCCTGCAATGATTTTTTTGTATGCTTCGAAGAACTCCTAACAGTGTATTTATCTGAAATACTTCTCAAGTATCCTAGGCCATAACAGCAAACAGTCTCCTGACTCAAGGAAAACATCCTTCCAGAGACACCACTTAGGGGACAGCTAGGTGCATAGCTTTATTTCTCGTGCAAATGAATCTTAGACCCCCCTTTCTCTCACAGCCCAAATGATATTCCAGAGCCATTGACTTAGAACAAAAGTTGTTTTTTTTTGTTTTTGTTTTTTTTTTCATTCCAGGTGCGATGTAGCTATGAGGCAGATCCTAGCTCCAAGCAGAGTCACCCCGCCCTGCCAGTATATGTCGACCTAGGAAAATAGAGGCAGTTTTATTTTAGTGACTTATAGACTCTTTTACCTAACCACCTCTAAGATTGTAGTTTGAGCACATTTATGATAGACTCATAACATTTCACCTAACCACTTATAAGAATATATGTTGAGCATATAAATTCCTTTTCTGACTTATTCCAGGCCTTATTTGACCCCACCTCCTCTATTCACTCCCCATTTGGGTTGCAAATGAAGTTGGCTATCACTGCTCTTGTGGGGACCTTGGAAGCTTTGTATGGGATTGGAAGAGTCAGGCTGCTGCTAAGAGGGGGACTGGTTCCAGAGGAGGAAGGGGAAGGAACCATGATGGAGAAGAATGAGGATGGGATGGAAAAGAGTTAGAGTTAGGAGAGGACAGGAGGAGAAGGGACAGAGAGGAGATAAATATAAGAACAGAATTGAAGCTGTGTAGATAGAATTTAACCTCAGAGGAATAAAGTAGACGGATGAAAGAGCATGTGTACTTAGATTCATTCCCTCAGATTACTCCACTTTTTGTAGTGTCTTCCCCAGGACTCTGGGAGAGATCTCCTCAGGGCAGGCCCCTGAGGAAATTTCGATGGTTGCTAACCTGGAAGAGGTTGCAAAGGAAGACAAGGGAGAATACTTGGAGGGAAAAAGCAAAAATGATGGTGTTCGCATTGCACACAGGGAAACATTCAGACACCCAGTAACATAAAAGAAGGCAGGATTGCAGAAGACCATTGGATAGGGACCAATGTGCCCACTGCAAGGAAAATGGGCACTGGAAGAGTGAGTCCCCAAGGAAGAGGACACGGGTGACCGAAGGAGATAAATCGTAAAAGGAAAACATAAGACCCCTACAGTAGCTGCAATGAAACCAAAGTCCCCATGGGGGGTTTGGAGTGGGGCTGAGGCTGCTGTCTGGGAGGCAGATTCAGACTGAGAGCCACTGGGCTCCATCAGGATTGGCCACAGGAGCCACAAGGAGCCACAGTCATAAAGAGATGTGTTTGGGGCACACAGGAGCAGTCATCTCCATGGTAACCTCTCCCACAAGGGAAGAACACCAAAGACACATTGACCATTGTTGCAGCCACCAGGCCATTAAGAAATACTGATTCTGTGGGCCATGGGACTGCTCTGTGGGAGGCCACTCAATAAAACTAATGGTCCCCTTTTGGGACCTTGTCTTCTTTCCTTCAGATGGTGCCCAGACTACGATAAAGCCAGTTACCGGTAGTCCTTCCAGCCGCCCTGCGGCACTGAGCCCCGGCCCAATAAATTTGCAGGAACTGGAGGCGACTAACATACGTAGCATATGGATGAGTCTGCTAGAGTGAACATGACTGTAGAGGAGAATATTGGCCCTTCTTAAGAAGTAGGGACTTTGTGGACTTGGCTTGGTCAGGGGCATGGGATAGTGCATCCATGGGAGGACAAGAGGTCTCTGTGTCAGGGACTAATGGGCAGAGGGACAAGAGCTACTCTGCAAACTAAAGATAACAAAGCTTCAACAGTGGAAGTCCTGCAACTTTGGGGCGGGATGAGTGACGTTCCATTGTCAGGGAGAAAATGGACCAATGGTCTCTCAATTGGCTAAAGTTTCCGCCAATGACTCTATACCTTTGAGCAAGGTCAATTTGCTCCCATGGGCCTCTGCCACATCTTGAGAAAAGACTTGTCCAAATTTGACCCTGATGCCTGTCTAGTGAAAATGCTCCAACTTGCAAACGCCAGCCATGCCCTACTGTCTGTGGTGGTTTGAAGAGGTATGGCCCCCATAGACCCATGTGTTTGAATGCTTGGCCATAGAGAGTGGCACTATTAGGAGGTGTGGTCTTGTTGGGGTAGGTGTGGCCTTGGAGGAAATGTGTCACTGTGTGGGTAGGCTTTGAAGTCTCATCTATTCAAGATACTCCCAGTGTAGCACCTAGTCTCCTTCTGCTACCTGTGAATCCAGATGTAGAACTCTTAGCTCCTTCTCCAGCACCATGTCTGCCTGCATACTGCCATGTTTCCTGCTATGATGACAATGGACCAGACCTCTGAAACTGTAAGCCAGGCCCAATTAAATGTTTTCCTTTATAAGAGTTGCTGTGGTCATGGTGTCTCTTCACAGCAATAGAAACCCTAACCAAGACACTGTCCATGGTTGACTTGGTGCTGGAAAAAGTTGCTAGATCTGTGTAAAGGCTAGCAAGGTAACTTACAACTGTGTTGGGATCCCTAGCCTGATTCTAGGAAATCCGACAGCCCTGGACAGCCCTGACAACTCCTGCCCGACAGGTCACCTGTCCAGGTATTGGGAGAAGAATGCATACGGGCAGAGGGAAGGCTGCCCCTCTTGGTGACTTGAATCAAGGCTCCAAATGGCATGTACTGATATATATATCTGTTATACCAGTAGGGGCTTGCAGGATGGTATTCCTGACTCTAGACCTAGATATTTTTCCTGGACCAGAGGTAGACCTGGGCCCTTACCACAAGGAAAAGAGAAATCCCATCTTACTCTCAATGTTATTAGAGATGGCCCTCAATGGCACTACTGCCACAGGGGCAACTGAACTCAGGATCCAACAGATCTGACATAACCAGCTGTCCAACCAAATTGAAGAGGACCCTAGGCTAGCCCATGCTGTGGATATCACTCTATGTAAATAAAACACTGATGGCCAATGACCAGGCAGGAGGTAGGTGGGACAAGGAGAGAGGAGAATTCTGGGAAGCGGAAGGCTGAGAGAGAGACTGCAGCCACCGCCAGGACAAGCAGCATGTAGAGACTCTGGTAAGCCACCAGCCACGTGGCAAGGTATAGATTTATAGAAATGGGTTAATTTAAGATAAAAGAGCAGTTAGCAAGAAGCCTGCCACGGCCATACAGTTTATAAGTGATATAAGCGTCTGAGTGATTATTTTATAAGTGGATTGTGGGACTGCGGGGCTTGGGGAACCTGGAGAGAAGCCCTCCAGCAACAAATGGCGCCCAACGGCTCGAGTTTCCACCTTAAACCTGAGAATATTTAATAACCAATTCTAAACAGAGCCAAAACCAGGTTCCTGCTTCTTGTCTCATACGGGCAGCTAGATGCTGCAAAACGTGGGTTTGAACACTGGCGGGTTCCTGGCGTGTGTGTTTGACCCACAGTATGGCGGAAATGAGGCGTCTGCCAGCGGCACATTAAGCTGTGTGGTAGATTTAGTCTTTACTATTATTTAAAAAAAAAAAAAAAAAAGGTTTCTGGGCTACACGCTGCTTTGATAAAAGCTTAGACCCACTATTTCTGAGACTTGATGACTCCCAGAGCTGGCAGAAAACGTACCACCGCCATGTTGGGAAGCTGAAGTGGGCGGAGCCAGCAGCCACAGCGCCGTTTCAGGCTTACAATGGTGCAGTTTAAAGCAATAGGCTCAAGGCTCAAGGTAATATAAAACATAAGCCACATAAAGATGGCTACCACACAGAGAATCTGGATTATGTTCTCTTTGATATTCATAATTAAAGAAAAACATTTGATTACAAAAGCTGTTGAGTTATGCCAAAATGTATATTTTAAAGGTACCTTGACTTCAAAATTTGGATATAAGGATATGTTACTTTGGAAAAGAGGTTCTGCTTTTGTTTCCACAGAAAGCCAGAGGCTGTGGACTTGTTCCAGATTAAGATACATCAGGTTTCACCAGCCAAGACCCCCTGAAAGGACTCCGATGACACCATGGCCCAGATGATCCAACATCCAGATCGGTTTCAAGGCAACTGGTTCACACAATACAGCCTCACGGACTACCCCATAGGTCTAAAATTTTCTTTGCGTCCCCATAAGATACAGCGCCCCCCTCCAGCAGGAAGTAGTAAGAGATGCTACGCCCAAATTCCCAAATATACCAAGCTGGCTTTAGAGGTGGAATTGGCTCACTCCCCCTCTAAACCCAGACATATTGCTTTAAAAAAAAATGGTTAAGGGATTCTTGTGTCCCAAATCAAAAGAGCCCTCTGGTGTGGGACAGAGAAAAACCAATATTTTTATTTAAAACAGGTTGATTATAAATGTGATCTCTTTCTAAAAAAGAAAAGGGGATATGATATATAGGAGGATATGGAGATGATAAGATAAAAGGGTAGATTAATGAACCTACTTTTAAAGAATAACTTGTTTAAAATGTTTTACATTGGTATAGATTTTAGTTTATGTTTAAAATGTTTTACATTGGTATAAATTTTGGTTCATTGATACAAACTTGAAGTTAATTTTGTTATACTCTCTCTATATATGTATATATTTCTATTCTTGTTTGAGGTGTTGTGTTTATATAACTCATTTAAAATTGTAATGGATAATTAAAAAATAGATTAATAATTAGTCATCTATGATAATCATATCTGTAGCCATGTTAGTTAAGTCTTCTAGGTATACATAGATATATTTCAGATAGATAGGTAATCTTCAAACACTTCATAGACCTGGAGAATATGGCATTTAAATAACTTAGAATTCTGTTGATGTGAGACACAATTGCTCCTGGCAGCACCAATTGATCCCGAGAGGACATTTCCATTTGGAAGTTTGTCTTTTTGGCACAAAATGGCCTACTGGGCAAAGAACTGCCCTTGCCTTGACGGCTGACAGTACAAATGCAATGCTGTCCTTTCTGGACAAGCGGGACACAAGGAAAGCGACCACTGTACTCTGCCAAGACAGGGTAAGATGGTCTCTCAGAATTCCTGCTTCTGAAAATGGTCTGTCAGATACTCTAGGCCTGTAGCCAATTTGAATGCACCAACAATGCTGAGAAACATCAGGTGACTGTCCAGGCTGCCAGCTGTCTTGGTCTACTCTTGCAAGATTCCCGAAGTTGCTTGCATCCGTCTACCATTTCTCAGGTACCATTATGTTCCTTCTCAGGTCTTTGATGTGGTTGAAGGCTAGATAGTCGTAATTTCCTCAGTTATGATAAAAGATAAGTTAGCTATAAAACCTTAAACTCACAAATATAAGATAGATAGGACATCTTCTTTAATATTGTAACTATAATTCTTGCTCGGTAATTGTTTTGTTATATGTAATTTTACCATGTTAAAGTTAAAACCTTCCTTTTTAAAAAAAGAAGAAAGGGGAAGTGCTATGGATATCACTCTATGTAAATAAAACACTGATGGCCAATGACCAGGCAGGAGGTAGGTGGGACAAGGAGAGAGGAGAATTCTGGGAAGCGGAAGGCTGAGAGAGAGACTGCAGCCACCGCCAGGACAAGCAGCATGTAGAGACTCTGGTAAGCCACCAGCCACGTGGCAAGGTATAGATTTATAAAAATGGGTTAATTTAAGATAAAAGAGCAGTTAGCAAGAAGCCTGCCACGGCCATACAGTTTATAAGTGATATAAGCGTCTGAGTGATTATTTTATAAGTGGATTGTGGGACTGCGGGGCTTGGGGAACCTGGAGAGAAGCCCTCCAGCAACAAGCCCAACACAGTATAGTCACCCTGCAGAAACAGACAGACCATCCCCTGCCCCCAGCAGACATAGTCTTAAAATCATAGAGGTAAGTAGTCCTACTCTCAGCTGAAAAAGGAGAAGAATGTTGTCTCTATGCAAATCACTCAGGGATAGTAGAGAAAATGCTCGACAATTGTTAGAAGGAATCAAGGCCAGAGACAAGACCAAAGGATCTTACTGGGGTGAGACCTGGGCCTCCTGGAGCCCATGACTGACCCTGTCCTACACCCCCAAATCAGGGCTTTGGTTATGATTCTCCTGACTACTGTTTGGTCCATGCCTTATAAATCTTCCACCTCACATCACCAGAAACAGGAGAGCAGCAGTTAGACTCCAGGTCCTCTGTCAGCATCAGAGGAGTCCTTTAAAAGAGTCAAAAGGGACTCTGACAAAGAGAGGAGAGAATGTGGTGGAAATCCTTCAAAACTGTCCCAGGTTAAAGTGATGAAAATTCCCAGGGCGAGACAGTTCCATCGAACTGACCCCTCCCGACTTGCGGTGGTATCTCCAGGAACACAGGACGCTGAGGAGGTGGGGTGACTGAATTTTAACACTCCTCAGCCACCCCCATGTTTCTGTACTTGTACTTCCTGTTGGCTTGCTTCTGTACTCCCAACCAACAAAAGGGTACTGAACCCAAGGCCCAGGGCTAACACCATGACAGTGTGGTCCGGGAGCCAGGATAATCAACTTTCCCTCCCCCAATGGCTAGGGCTCAGTGACTTGGTTTCCTAGAAATTTCCACAACAATAACACCATCTGTTTTAGTTACGTTTCCTGTCACTGTGATAAAATACTTTAAGCAACTTAAGGGAGGGTTTACTTTGGCTTGAAGTTCCAGGGTACAGCCCCTTGAGGAGGGAGGTGGCGGGACCTTGAGGTGGCTGTCCATGTGATGGCTGCTGCTCAGTTAGATTTCTTTTCATTCAGTCCAAGACCCCCAGCCCCAAGAGTGTTCTCTCCCCATTAGGGCAGGTCTCCCTACTTTAGTTAGCCCACTCCAGATAATCCCTTACAGTCAAGCATGCCCAGCAGCTTGTCTTTGATGATTCTAGGTCCTGTCAAGTTGACAATCAATGTTAATCATGACATCATGATTTCTCTCTGCTCTCAGGCATCCAGCTGCTGGTCATTCCTCATCTCTTGCAGTTCTGGAGGTGGGGTTATATGAATTGTTAATGAGCCCGAGTGGATGCCCTGCTCCGTGGCATGGAAGAGTGGGTGTGAGGACTTCTCATATTCTCTCTCTCTGCCACGCAGATGCTCTGGGTTGTCCCACGGAAGAGCCAGCCACCCAACGAAACCAGCCAACTTTGTGCCATTTCAAGATGAACAGCAAACCTGGAGGTTTGTCCAGAATGACAGCTGGCTTTGTGGGAGTGAGAAATATATTAAAACCACTGAGCTTTGGGGGATTGTTTCCTACCACAGTGCCGTCTCTCGTGACAAGGGATTGCTGGGAAATAACGAACAAGGTGGTAGAGACATTACTTTTTTCTTTCTGTCTCAGTGACTCACTCTTTCCACTGAAGCAAAAAGCAGTCACCAGTAATGGGTAAGTAAATAGAAACACTTGTGTTCCAGTAACACTTTTTATCAACAAAAACCAGCAGCAAGTTTGGCTCATGCCATAGTTTGCTGGTCTTTGGTCTTGACTAACACTTTGGTTTTCTCATGCTTTGTTACAAATATTCTGAATAATGAAATCCGTAAGATTTCAAGTAAAAACAGGAACAAGTAAGATTGCCTGCTCTCACTGGTTAACATCATTGTTGGCGCCCTCCAGGAATCACTCTCTTCTGGTTTTGGATAATTGGCTGCAATTCCATCACTGTCTTCAGCACCTGCTCGTCTAGGATACCCGGGAAAGGAAGAGAAGGCGGCTTTTGACCTCACTTTGGTTCCCAGAATTACTGATGTTTTCTAAGGTGTGGGCTTAGCCCCAGTAAAGAGAGGCACTGTTTTTCTCTCTCCCCTCTGGGTGGCTGGATGAGCAGCCTGGCCGGAGAGTAGCTCTGGTCAAGCAGGTGGGAACAATAATGACGGTGTCGCAGTCAGCTCTCCAAAGCAGAAAGGTTCACAGCGGGAAACCAGGAAATGCAGACTCCAGTGTCACTGATGTCCAGCCTTCGCCTTCCACACTGGGCTCTTCCCTGAATGGACCAGAAGACAGCGGGTTGCTTGATCATGGACAGCTGACAAGATAGATTTAACAGATGTGCCTGTGGTGGGTGAATGAGAATGGCCCCATAGGTTCATAGAGTTGAATGCTTGGTCACTGGAGAGTGGTGCTATTTAAAAGGATTAGGAGGTGTGACTTTGTTGGAGGAAGTGTGTCATTAGGGTTGGGCTTTGAGGTTTTTCAGAAGCACAAGCCCAGCCCAGTGTCTCTCTCTCTTCTGCCTGGGGATGTAGAACTCTCAGCTACTGCTCCAATACCATGTCTGTCCGTGTGCTCCCATGCTCCCCGCCATGATGACAATGGACTTAACCTCTGCAACTGTAAGCAGGCCCCAATGCTTTCTTTTATAGTAGTTGCCATGGGCATGGTGTCTCTTCACTTGACTAAGACAGTACCCATGCAAGTTCTTTGTAAAGTAATTTGAAAAGCAGAAACATTTTAAATGTGTTCTCAACAATGTTTACCAAAAAGAGAAATTTAAATCTGTAAATGTATTAACATGTTGAATTTTTAAATTTTGAACTTTCAGAAAAGAAAAGAGGCACTGTAGGAATTACTTCCTGTTGTGACAGACTTTTCCTGGGGAGATACTACATACCCATGTCTACTCACCTCAGAAAGGGAACTCATGGCAGACCAAAGTACAGATGCCACCGAAGTCCAACTTGAACCAATGAGGTTTCTTTTTTGCTGGGGCAGGGGTTACTTACAGGAATATGGGTGAGGGGTGTACTGTCTGGTTTTGTGTGTCAACTTGACACAAGCTAGAGTCATCAGAGAGGAAGGAGCCTCAGTTGAGGAAATGCCTCTAGAAGATTCAGCTGTTAGACATTTTCTCACTTAGTGATCAATGGGGAGGGCCTAGCCCTTAGTGGGTGGTGCCATCCCAGGGCTGGTGGTCCTGGGTTCTATAAGAAAGCAGGCTGAGCAAGCCATGGGAAGCAAGCCAGTAAGCAGCTCCCCTCCATGGCTTCTGCATCAGCTCCCGCCTCCAGGGTCCTGCCCTGTTTGAATTCCTGTCCTGACTTCCTTCAGTGATGAACAGCAATGCTGAAGTGTAAGCCAAATAAACCCTTTCCTCCCCAACTTGATTCTTGGTCATGGTGTTTCATCGCAGCAGTAGAAACCCTAACTAAGACACAGGGGTCACTTACAGGAGCAGAAATGACTCAGACAGCTACATCACCAAAGCCCACCCCAGCGTGGGTGACAAAGCTCACGAAGCTGGGGACCTGGAGCACACCGCACAGCCTGCAGGCAGCTCAACAGACTGAAGAATGGCCTTTCCGGATGGCTCGTTTGGTCTGAGCCTCCTCTAGGCAGCTGGGCCTGTCTCAGCCTTCTTCACAGTTTGACTTGTCAGGCAGTAACTGGCAACAGTCTTTACCACTTATATACTCTTGGGGAGTGTGGTAGTTTGAATGAAAATGCCCCCCTCCCCCAATCTCATAGGGAGTGGCACTATTAGGAGGTGTGGTTTTGTTGGAGGAAGTGTGTCACTGTGGGGGCGGGCTTTGAGGTTTCCACTGCTCAGGATACCGCCCAGAGTCTCAGTTGATTCCCTGTTGTCTGCAGGATGTAGGACTCTCAGCTACTCCTCCAGCACCACGTCTGCCTGCATGCCACCATGCTCCCCGCCATGATGATAATGGACTGAACCTCTGAAACTGTAAATGAGCCCCCTCAGTTAAATGTTTTCCTTTAATTTAACAGTTAAATGTTGCTGTGGTCATAGTGTCTCTTCACAGCAATAGAAACCCTAAGACAGAGAGGGAGGGGCCGAGTGAACCTGGTCAGTGTCAGGGGCTTGCTGAAGCGATTTTGAATTATTTCCTGTGTTGATGGAGCTTCCCTGCAAGATGGAGTGTTTCACCCTGCCTGGAACATCCTGCTGTTTCATTTCCTAGTAAATATGGGGTCCTAAAATACCCAACTGTTGCACTTCCCAATAAATCCTATGTCTTAGGAAGTCCCAGGACAGCAGGGCAATGCAGAGAAACACTGTCTTGAAAAACAAAACACCTCCCCCACCCCCGAAATGTGGGCATGGCAGAGGTCACAGCAAATATTAGCTTAAATAATATCAAGTTGCTTTAGTTTAATAATATTTGCATATTCATCAAAACTAATCTATATGGATAATTAAAAAAAACAGAGCCTTGTAAATATGGGAATTGGTCTATAATTTAAAATGGATTTCATATTGCTTGGGGAGAAAAGAAACCCAGACGATGGAGAGTAGGTTGCTGGGGAGTGTCCTTGCGGGGTCCACCCTCCATGGATGTTTCCTGTCTCCCTCTCTGACCCTCTCTGCCTCGGCATGAACTGCTGTGTTCTGGCCTACTCTGCCCTGTACACCCTGATGGACTAGACCTTCCAAAACTATGAACCCAACTGAGCTCTTGTTTTTAAAAAGACTTATTTATTTTATGAATATGAGTGCTCTATCTGCATGTACACCTTTATGATGCCCTCAGAAGAGGGCATCAGATTCTACTATAGATGGTTGTGAGCTACCTTGTGGGTTCTGGGAATTGAACTCAGGACCTCTGGATGTGTGGCCAGTGCTCTTTACCGCTGAGCCATCTCTCAGCTCCCCCAAGTAAACTTTTGCTCTCTTAATATGTCAGATATTTTGACACTGAGACAAAAACAAAAACAACAAAAACAAAAACAAAAACTGACAACAATGTACACATATATCGAACCATCAAATTGTATATCTTAAATATTCAGTCTTTAAAAAGATGGAAGTCAGGGCTGTGGAGGTAGGTCAGTTGATATATGGCTTGTATATGAGTACCACTGTTAACTGTATTAGAGGACCCAGGACCTGGGAGAGTGGAGCTGATACAGGAGGCAGACTAAAGTCTCATGCTGCTGTGGATATCGCTCTGTATGCTGTGAATGTGTTGCTCTGATTGGTTGATAAATAAAATGGGAGCCAGGCAGGAAGTATAGGCAGAATAAACAGACAAGGAGAATTCTGGGAAGAGAAAGGCTGAGTCAGGAGACGCCAGTCCGCTGTCCAGGGAACAGCATGTAATGGCACACAGGTAAAGCCACGGAACACGTGGCCACATATATATTAACAGAAATGGGCTGAGTTTAAGTGTAAGAGCTAGTTGGTGGTAGGCCTGAGCTAATGGCTGAGCAGTTTTAATTAATGTAAGCCTCTGTGTGTTTACTTGGGTCTGAACGGCTGTGGCACTGGGGGGCCACCAGGCGGGAACACAGAAGAACTTTCAGCTACAAATGGCCCCCAATGTGGGGCTGGGCAGGACTGAAAAAAACTTCAGCTACATCATGAAATAGCCAACTCTATTCAGAGCATCAGACTATTTGTTCTCTGAAGGTTAAGAGGAGTCACATGAGTAAACCATACAATCACAAAGACAAGCTGCACGTGGCAAAAACAATCACACCAAGCTGCTACACCCAGCAGGGCACAAAAACAGTCCAAGAACAATATTGAGAGCCACTGGTAGCGAAAGTCCATGAGAGCATACAGCAGTAACAGCTAGAGTTCTGCTGTGGATATCGTTCTATATAAATAAAACACTGATGGCCAGTGACCAGACAGGAAGTATAGGCGGGAAAAGGAGAGAGGAGAATTTGGGAAACAGGAAGAAGGAGGGAGAGACACTGCAGCCACCCCCAGGACAAGCAGCATGTAAAGATGCCGGTAAGCCACCAGCCATGTGGCAAGGTATAGATTTATAGAAATGGGTTAATTTGAGATATAAGAACAGTTAGCAAGAAGCCTGCCACGGCCATACAGTTTATAAGTAATATAAATGTCTGAGTGATTATTTTATATGTGGATTGTGGGACTGCGGAGGTTTAATGGAACCTGGAGAGAAGCTCTCCAGCAACAGAGTTCAGAAGTTCAACCTGTCAGAACTAAGGGTTCTGTTAGCGGAAACCATCATGCAAGGCATTATGGAATTACTGCCTTTTGAATGATTTTACTCTTTCTTGTTGTAAACTTCTTGTGCAATAACAGCTATGATTCTCCCCGTTTACTGTGCATTTCCATGTTATGTGTACATGTAATCTCACAATTGCATGTCAATCTTGGGTTTATTGAGGAGACTCATGGTGGAGGTTTCACTCACAGATCACGCCTGCCTCCACCACATCACTCTAGTCTCCGGAGAACAATTCTATGTTTTTGAAGAAACTGAGATCAAAAGATTCTTGTCTTGGTTTCTTTGTATTTTCTCACAAGCACTCAGAATTCTTCTCTCACAGTACTGAAATCTTGGACCGTGTTCAGCACATCAGGATCTAAGAATCTCAGAAGCCATGAATAATAGCATGATGGCATACCCTTGTAATCACAGCTCTGGAAATATGGAGACAGGCAGATCATTGAAGTGGGTAGACCAAGCTAGCCTAAACTAATTTTCAACCCCCAGGCCAATGACAGGTTCTTGGCTTATAGAACATGGTAGAGGGCACCTGAATAGTAGCATCAGAGGTTGACCTTTGTCCTCAACATGTATGGGCACATAGAAGTACTCACTCACACATGAACACTCTTGTACACACACAAAACAAGGGGCAAAAAAAAAAAAAACCCCAAAAAACAAAAAAGGAATTTCTGTCTCCTAATTAAATCCAACCTGTAATTTAAAGTATACTTCAATGAATTTAAAGACATTTCCAGAAAGAAGAATCCATTCTTTTTTAGTGATTGGTACATTTGATACTCATTCTGATAAGGATTTCAAAGGTGACAGGGTCCAGGGCTGTGGCCGACAGCTTTGTGCGGGAAGCTCCAACAACATTTCCATTTGCTTCCAAAAGCGACACTGGCTGGGTGTTGAGGCTCATTCTCCCTGGACACAAAGCACTTCTCGTTCCAACACTTTACAAGATACCAGAACCCTTGGACTCCAGCCAACCAGCAGATTCCAAACACAATTCTCTCTTTCATCCCACAGCACCCTCTCCAAGACACAGCCTGCCAATCCTATTCCTTTAGGAACCATTTAAAAAAGAGACCTGGAGTGCCCAGTATGCTGGCACACACCTTTAATGCCAATACTTGAGAGGCAGAGGCAGGTGGATCTGTGGGAGTTTGAGGCCAGCCTGGTCTATAGATCGAGTTCTAGGACAACCAGGGCTATGTAAAAAGACCCTGTCTCAAAAAGAAAACAACAACAAAACAAACAAAAAGGGAGACCTTTGGGGGACTAGAGAGATGGCTTAGAAGTTAAAGGCACTTATTCTCTGGCAGAGAACTCTAGTTTGGTTCTTAGTACCCATGTCAGGTGGCTCATAATACCCTGTGATTCCAGCTCTAGGGGGATCTGAAGTCTCCATCCTCCTCAGGCACCTGCAATCAACATGTACACACATGTACACACACACACATACACACACATACATACACACACACACATGCACACACATACATACACACACACACACACACACACACACACACACACACACACACTGACCCCGTAATCACCACCACCAATAAAAGAACTGTGACCAAGGAAGAGCAGCATCACTGGCCTGGCCTGGTAGGGAGATCAGTTTCATTGCTCCTGGGGCAGGCTCTCTACTATGTGGGCATCGTTTGATGCCACAGGAGGAAAAGAAAGTATTGTCTCTGTGTGCCCCATCAGCAAGAAGATGAACTTAAAAGTTCTGGCCTTTTACCATTCTGCCTCAAATTGTGTGTCCTGCTGGAAATGAGGTTGCTTTTGGATCATGTAGGTAGGTGGATGAGTAATTGAGAAAAACACAAAATAGTGTGCACACACACACACAAAAGCACATATACACAAGCACACACACAAGCAATACACAAAGTATGCACACAATCCACAAGCACACACACAGATACAAGCACACACACACACACACACACACACACACACACACACACACACACACACCATGTCCATGTGCAGACTAACAGATACAAATTTTAGGAACTATATAAAACTAGTAGCAAATATGATACCACTATCATCACTAATAGCAAAAAGGTAGAAAGGGTAATAGAGAGTTTAGAAGTGCTTCAATAATGAAATTAATTTTTTAAGGAATAAGAAAAAGCAGGGAGGTATGGAAAAATCAAAACTGATAAAGAGGGCTGGAGAATTGGCTCAGTGGTTAAGAGCACTTGTTGCTCTCTCAGAGTCCTGGGGTTTGGTTCCCAGCGCACACATGGCAGCTCACAACCATCTCTAACTCTAGTTCCTGGGGATCTGATGTCCTTTGGTGACCACCAAGGTCACCAGGCTCACATGTGGCACACAGACACACATGCACATACACATAAAACAATAAAATAAATTAAAACATTTGTAAAGAAAAAAGAAGGGATCAGATTAAGGCACAGAGTCAAAGGGGGATATAATACTGTGGACCAGTGTAGATAAGTATTTGTGACACCCAAGGTTTCATCCCAAGCACTGAAAACTAAGTTAAAAACAGAAAAGTGGAGAGATGAAAATAGAAAAGTTAAAAAGTAAGTACATAAGAATATGTAAACATACACATGTCTGTGTGCATCATGTGTTTGCATGCATCTGCATGCACACATATATACATGGAAGCCAAAAAATATTTTTTAAAAATTCCTGAAGCAGTTTGTTCTTTTTAAAAATATTCTTTTACTAACATTCTTTTGCTTGAAAACTTTAATAAATAAATCAATACAGAAATTAAGAGCTTTCCTTGTGTCATTTTCTTTCTTTCTTTCTTTCAAAAATTGATACTATGCATGTGGCTCATGCCTTTAATCACAGAACTTGAGAGGCAGAGGCAGGTGGATCTCTGTGCATTGGAAGCCAGCGTGGCTTACATTGTGAGTTCCTGGACAGCCAGCAACACACAGTGAGGCCCTGTCTCAAAAAGTTTTTTTTTTTTAATTTAAAAATTAAAAACCTGTTTTATTTATGTGCATGTGTGTGCCTGAGTGTATGTATGTGCAGCATGTACCCTCAGAGGTCAGAAGAGGGCGCTGGATCTGAACATGTGTCTGCCGCAAGAGCTGAGCCCGCTCTCCAGGCCCCTGTGGCGTTTTCAGACCCGTGTCATGTAGGTTGATCTCCCGCCCCTCATCCCCCAATCTTGCCATTCTTCCCACTGCTCCCTTCTGCTCTCGGTGGTCCCCTCCCCACTTACATGTCACACATGTTCTACTGCCCCCTTCTTTTCCTTAAAGCACCCCAATGCTCTTTTTCTAGTTTCATAACCTAGAAACTACACTGTACTACTATGATGTACATATACAAAGGGTAGCAGCTAGGCATATGATAGAGAATGTGTTGTATTTGTCTTTCTGAGCCCGGATTATCTCACATATATTTTATTTATCCAGTCAATACTGTGCAAATTTTATGATATGAGTTTTGGCTGAATAAAATCCCATTATGCTTATGTATCACACTCTCTAAGTGCTGGGATTACCTTTCAGTTCCTTATTGATGTTCTTTGGGTATTATACACTAGTCAGTTTGGCTGAAAGCCTGTCGCTCCAGCCTGCTGGCAAACTGTCCAAGGAAGGGTAGATACTTTGCTATCTATGCCGCTGGCACAGAATTGATCACCAAGCAGTCTTGGCATGTTTCTGCCACTTTAGCCTCAAAAACGCCTCAAGGTCTCATAGCTGGAAAAATGCCTGAATTCCTCCTGTCTGGAAAACAGTGAGCAATCCTTACCTGTCCAAGTGAAGACAGTTCCTGGTGGAATCATTTTCCTCTCTGAGTGAAGGCAGATGTTTCTGTCCTGCCAGCAACTCCCAAATACCCATCAGCCATTATCAGTGCTTGGCCATTAGCTCAGGCTTATTACTGACTAGCTCTTACACTTAAATTAACCTATAATTCTTATCTATGTTTAGCCATGTGGCTTGGTACCTTTCTCAGTATGGAATTCTCATCTTGCTTCCTCTGTGTCTGGCTGGTGACTTCTGACTCAGCTCTTCTTCTCAGCATCCTTAGTTTGGTCACCCCGCCTATACTTTCTGCCTGGCTACTGGCCAATCAGCATTTTAGGAAACTAATTTGAGTGGCAAATCTTTCTTTACCGTGTACGAGAGTATTATTCCACAGCATCCTAGCATGCACTTGACCCCACAGGATGACACCGCTTTAGTCAGGCAGTAGATATTTGCCGAATGGGAGGAGGAAAGAGATGCTCCATGTAGCTGTGTGTTGTAGGCTCTGGTGCCCAACTTAAAGGCATTAGATGGCTCTTTACACAAAAGACAGGCAGGGAGACTTGAGGGGGGGCGGGCGGAGATACAGTGCCTCAAATGAGCAGTGATGGGTTTGCTCATGTCATTTTAAAATTGTCCCAGACCTGCTTTCCTTTCTGGGTGGATTAGCAATTTCTCTGGGATCTCATGCAGTGTCAAGGACTACTGAGGAGGGTAGCCTAAGAAGGATTCAGGCTGTTTCTACTCTTTGCTCCTTGGTACACTCTGGCTTGCCATGATTTCTCTCACATTCTCTTCCCTTCCTCCTTCTTTGTGCCCCCTTTCATCCTTCTTTCCACGTCTCTGGTGAAAACAATGACTCCCTTAAGCATGGTATCTGGTTTCGGTTGTTCTTATTCTGCCTGAGAAACTCCAAAGTCGGTCTCCCTCTCTTCTTGTAGTCACAAACACATATTTGCTGAGAGAGTTGGCTTGCTGGGCTACCCACTTGCTGTGGACTAAAGAGGATGTCAGGACCCAGGGCTGAGTAGCCCTGCAGGAAGATGACCTTGATGGTAGAGTTGGAATTTCCAGGCTAGTTCTTCTCTGTTCATGGTGTGGTCCTCTCCTATCTGGACTCCAGGGACCTTCTGCTAGGGATTCTGAGAGCAGTAGGTACCTTGGCTTGTGATATATTGTGTACCTCAAAATATTGTGTATCCCAGTAAACTTATCTTCAGCCACTAGATTAGACATAGAGGCCAGATAGTGGTGGCACACACCCTTAATCCTATCACTTTGGAGGCAGAAACCCATCTGTGAGTTCAAGGCCACACTGGGAATAGAGTCAGTGGTGGCACATGCCTTTAATCCTAGCACTTGAGATCTCATGCCTTTGCTTGGGAAGCACACATGCCTTTAATCCCAGGAAGTGACATGGCTGGGTGGAGAACAGTATATAAGGTGTGAGGAGACAGGAACTGAGCAGCAGTTCAACTGAGATTCTCAGGGCTGAGGACTTAGAGGCTTTCAGTCTGAGGATTCCTGGAAACAGGATTCTCTAAGGAGTTGGCGAGATGAGGTTGGTTGTGGCTTGCTCTGTTTCTCCGATCTTTCAGCCTTCACCCCAATATCTGGTTCCAGGTTTTTTATTAATAAGACCCTTTAAGATATGTGTTACATTGGCTATCCACCCAAGTTGGGACCACCCAGGGGGGCTCTCTCTGGGAATATTTCCAGCTACCAGAACTCCTGGCACCCTATGGTTACTGAACATTTTAAGGGCTGCTCCACAGTTCCCTGGGACCTAGTTGATCTTGGAGGACAAAGGAGAAAACATTTTCCCATTTTATTCTCCTAACCTCATTAATATAGGTCCCTAAATATGATTATTAAACATATGCGTGTGCTCAGATATGTGAATCTGCACACCAGTGTGTCATCCTATGAATGGTCTTCACTTTCTTTGAGACAAAGTCTCTCACTTGTATGGAGCAATTCTCACTCTCCTTTCTGTCCTTCACTGTACTTTCTTTAAATTCTGTTCGTCCTGTAGCAGCCTGCCTGAAGGAGCCCCTCCTGCCATACCACCTCCATTCCCTGAGGACTTTGTCTCTTGGAGCCAACCCTAGTTCCCCTTAGCTCTCTTTCTCCCTTGGCCTCCCTCAGCCTTTCCTCTTAGCCCATCTCCATTCCTTTCTCTTACCTGCTGACCCACAGAAGCACTCTCTACTGGGGACCCCACAACCACCACACTTGCCTAGGACCCAAAGATGCCACAACCAAAAAAGGAACACCCATCCAACAAAGACAAGAGCGGATAACCACACCAAGAAACACCTCAAATATTATAACTCCAGATGCCCGGATCCCAGTGCAAAACACAAACATGAACAGCCAAGGCAATATGTCTTCATCGGAACCAGTAACCCTATTGCAGTAGGCCTTGACGAATGAAATATACCTGAACCAAAAGACAAGGACTTCAAGATGGCAATTATGAATATTTAAGACCTTTAAGAGGATATAAATAAATCACGTAATGAAGACCATGAAAATACAAACAGTTGAATGAAATAATAAAAACAGTTTAAGTCTTGAAAATAGAAATAAAATCACTAAAGAAAAAAAACCACAAACTGAAATAAAACTGAAGATGAAAAAGTTAGGCCATCAAACAAAAACCACAGAGGTAAGCCTCACCAACAGATCACGAGACATGGAAGAGAGAATCTCAGGATTTGAAGACAAAGTACAACAAATCTAAACATATCCAGGAACAAAAAAATCCAGGAAATCTGAGGCACTGTGAAAAGACAAATCTACGAAGAATAGGGATAGAAGATATAGAGGAAACCCAAGTCAAAGGCCCAGAAAATATTTTTAACAAAACCATAGAAGAAAAATTTCACAACCAAAGATAGAAAGTGCCTATCTAGGTACAAGAGGTATACAGAACACTGAATAGACAGGACTTTAAATAAATTTCCCATGGCATACAAAAACACTAAATGTACAGAACAAAGAAAATATATTCAAAGCTGAAAGGGAAAAGGACCTAGTATCATATAAAGGCAGACACACCTGACTTCTCAAAAAGTCAGGAGACTCTGAAAGCCAGAAGGGCCTGGATGGATGTTCTACAGACTCTGAGAGAACACAGATGTCAGCACAGATGATATCCAGCAAAACTGTCACAATTGAGGGAAAAAAATAAAACGTTCCTCAATAAAAACAAATTTAAGTAATTCAATATAAAAATTTAGCTCTAGAAGACATGAGAAGGAAAAATTCATTTGGAAGAGGTTAGCCACACCCAAGAAGACACAAGGAATAAGTAATCCCAGACCAGCAAATAAAAAAAGGAATCAATAAATGCTGCTCATTGATAATTCTCAATATTAATGGTCTCAATTACATAATAAAATACATAGACTAACAGATTGAATTAGAAAATAGGACCAATATTTGTGCCATATCCAAGAAACATACTTTACCATTGAGGATGGACATCACCCCAGGGTACAAGGATGGATAAAGTATTTCAAGCAAATGGACCCAATAAGCAAGGAGGTGCAGCCATTTTAATATTTGGCAAAATAGACTTCAAACCAAAACTGGTCAGAAGAGATAGAGAAGGACACTACCTGCTCATCAAAGGAAAAACCCACCAGAGGATCTTGCAATTCTAAACAGTTATGCATCAAACACAACACAAGGTCACCCAAGTTCATAAAAAACAAAACAAAACACTACTGCAGCTAAAATACCATGTGGACCCTCACATGGTGATAGTGGGCTCTTCAACACCCCACTCTTGCCAGTAGACAGGCTATCCAGACAAAATAAACAGAAATTCTGGAGTTAATGACATAAATCAAATGGACTTAGCAGACATCTATGCAACATTTCACTCAAACAGAAGAGAATATACTTTTCAGCAGGTCATGAAACTTCCTGCAAATTGACCAAATATTGTACACATAGAAAGTCTCAACAGTTATAAGAAAATTGAAACAACACACTGCATCCTATTTAACCACCATGGATTAAGGTTGGATAACAACAGCAACAGCAACAACAGAAAATATATAATCTCATGGAAACTGAACAACTCACTATTGAATGGAAACTGAGTCATGACAAAAATTGAGAAGTAGAGTAAACCTTTTTTAGAATCGAATTAAAATGAAAAGACGATATACCCAAACCTATGGGATATAATGAAGGCAATTCTAAGAGGCAAGTTCATGGCATTATGTGCCTATATCAAAACCCAGAGAGATCTTATATTAGTAGCTTCATGATGCACCTGCCAGCTATATAACAACATAAAGAAATAATTCTCCCAAACAGTAGAGAGACAATCAAACTCAGAGCTGAAAGCAATGAAATAGGAACAAAAAAATTATGAAGAATCAGCGAAATGAAGTTAGTTCTTTGAGAAAATCAAGATTGACAAACCCTTAGCTAAATTAACTAAAAGATGGAGAGAGAAGATCCAAATTAATAAAATTAGAGATCACAACAGACACTGAGGAAATCAAGTGAATCATAAGGACACACTTTAAAAGCCTGTACTGCACCAAACTGGAAAAACTAAAAGAAATGGGTGAATTTCTTAATATACATGATTTACCAAAGTTAAATCAAGATCTGATAAGCAATTTAAACAGGCCCATAACCATGAATAGCAGTAATTAAAAGTCTTCCAAGCAAAAAAGCCCAGGGCCAGGTGGATTCAGTGCAGAATTCTACCATATCTTCAAAGAAGAATTAATGCCAATACTCCTCAAATTATTCTATAAAACATGACAGAAGGAACATTTCCTAATTGTTTTTATGAGGTCACCACTACTCTGTTACTAAAACCATACAAAGCCCCTCCCCCCAAAAAAGATAGAGAAAAATTTAGACCAATATCCCTTATGAACAGAGATGCAAAAATTCTCATTAAAATACTTGCAAATTGAATCTAAGAATACAGCAAATAGATTATCCACCATGATCAAGTAGGCGTCATCCCAGTGATGCAAGGATGGTTCAACATAATAAGTCAATAAACATAATCTATCATGTAAACAGACTGAAAGACAAAATCCATATGAGGCCTTTGACAATATCCAACCTCTCTTCATGTTAAATGTCTTAGAGAGACTAGGAATACAAGGGACACCCCTCATTATAGTAAAGGCAGTTCACAGCAAGTCCACAGGCAACATCATCCTAAATGGAGAGAAACGTAAAGTATTTCTTCTAAAATCAGGAACTAAACAAGGATGTTCACTCTCTATACTTATTCAGTATAGTACTTGGAGTCTTAGCTAGAACAGAAAGTCGACTGAAGGAGATCAAGGGGATACAAATAGAAAAGGAAAAAGTCAAAGTATCTTTATTTGCAGATGGTATTATTTTATATATAAAAGGCCCTAAAAACTCCACCAGGAAACTTCTACAGCTATCAACACTTTCAGTAAAGTACTAGGATATGGAATTAAGATTTTTGTTTTCCACTGGTCAGACTGTTCAATATCAATAAACCAAATGACAGTACATACTGGCGAGGATGTAGGGAAAGGGGCATGCTTGTTCATTGCTGGTGGGAGCACAAACTCGGACAGTCACTGTGGAAATCAATGTGGTGTTCCTCAGGAACCTGGGAATAGATCTACCTCAAGATCCAGCCATACCACTCTTGGACATATACCCAAAGGACTCTACATCCTACTGTGGAGACACTTGCTCATCCATGTTCATTACAGTTCTACTCATGATAGCCAGAAATTGGAAATAGCCTAGATGTCCACCAATGGATGAATGGACAATGAAAAAGTGGTATATTTACATGTTGGAATATAAAAGAAGCTGTTAAAAAGAATGAAACTATAGTATTTATAGGTTAATGGTTGGAGCTAGGAAAAAAATCAACTTGAGTGAGATAGCTCAGACCCAGAAAACAAATACCCTATGTTTTCTCTTATATGTGATTGTTAGATTTTAAGCCTTCAACATGTGTGCTACACTCATTTTAACCCTAACAGTTAGGATCTAATAAGGGTCTAGGTGGAAGGAGAGGATTTTCCAAGGGAGGGGAACTCAAACACATTGTTATGGAGAGACAGAGAGGAAACTGGGAAAGGAGAATGAAATAGGGAGGGAGATGGAAGAGAGGAGAAAGGTAGAGGAGGTGGAGGGACAACTAACACTAAGAGGCCATCGGAGGGGGCATTGGGGTTGTATGCAAACCCGCTACTGTAGAATCTTCCTAAAATGCATACATGCGTGAAAGGAACCTAAATGGGGTCACCAAATTGACAGGGGAGACAACGCCCCAACTAAATATCATATGCCATCAAATCAAACTTCCAGTGCCAGGAAGCCAGGTGGGGTTATATCTTGTTGAATCATCAGCCAAATGTCCTCCATAGAAATGCCCAGGCTTCCCAAGTGATTGCCAAGGCTGTTGGTTGCTCTCCACAACCAATGGGGTAAGGCCCCATTGCTGAAGACAACACACAGGTCATAGAAACATGCAAAAGTTGAGTTGGTGCCTAACTAGAATTTTCACCCCTACTGACTGACTAGTGTTCACAGTGCTGGAAGGTATTCTGCATACTTCTGGAGGACAAATCAATATCTCCCAGCTACCAGCCCTGCAACATACAACAGTGACTTGACTGCAAGATATACTGGTTCAATAGCGGCACAAATGTTATGGTGAGACTAACCAGTGACCCTCTGATTGGGTTGAAGGCCCACTTTATGAGATGGAACCCATGCCTGACCCTGCTAAAATGGCTGAGGACTGGGGACTGAGGACAGGGGTCATGGGCCTTGGGGAACCTAATACTATTATTCTCCTAAAGTAACAACATAGCAATAAAGTTACTCCTAGTGGCGATTGGCTATCCCCATCGATCAGAGACATGTCTTCTTGTAGTAGATGATAACTAATACAGAGACCCATTTCTGGACAATGTTCAGAAAATGAGAGACTTTGGAGCACTCAGTCCTAAATGATCTATCTTCATCAAAGCCCTCACCTCAAGGCTCAGGGAACCACGTGAAAGACTACTACGTAGAAACACTGTAAGAGCCAGAGGTGGTGGTTGACTTCAAGGAAACTGTCTTCCAGACACAACAGAACTCATGCCCAGGTGAGCTCACAGAGCCGGGGGCAGCACTCTCAAGCCAGACTGTCTAAGTTTAAGCCAGGTGACGTCCTAGTGCTGAGAGGGGGTAGTGGACACAGGCTCCCATCCTTAACTGAGAAGCTATCTACAATTGATACCCACTGGCAACGAGATACCATTTTTCTTCAATGGATCTGTCTGGGTATTTTAACTCCAATTCAGGGCAGGCCACGTGCTCAAAAGCAGTTGGCCAACACAAACTCAGCAGTGTTTGGTAGCCCTTTTATATTGCTTTGTTTGGGCATTTTGTGTTTAATGGTTCTTTGCTTGTTTATTTTGGTTCTGTTTTTGTGGGTGTTTTGTTTGTGTGTTTCTTCTTTTTTTTTCGTTTTTCTTTGTTTTACAGAGAAAGGGAGAGTAAAACAAGAACATACAGTTGGGTGGGTAGGGAGTTGGGAAGGATCTGGGAGGATTTTGAGTGGGGAAACATGATAAGAATATATTGTATAAAATAATGTTTTTCAATTAAAAAACTGTGAACTCACTCCCACCCTCAAAAAAAAAAAAAAAAAAAAAGAAAAAGAAAAAGAAAATACAAAAGACCTATTTGACACCTTAGCTCAGGTTGATGTGTTTATGGTTACCATCAGTTTGGTTCTCTTTCTTGAAGTGCCCAATTTTTTTAGGGAATTTGTGTCCTAGGAAGATGTATGTGCATTGGCTTTCCAAGTAACTAGAAATGTTTTCCCCTAATTCTTCCAGTTGTGATCCTTTGTAATAATAACACAACGTCTCTTCCATTAGTCGGCATCCGACTTTCGTACTCTTACAGGATGTTTTTAAGGCATTGCATTTAAACTCGCCCCCTTGTGGTTATTAAGTATCAAAACACCCTGACTCTTGGTGACTGTAGCTCTAACTGGCTCCAGATTTTCTACAGAAAGAAATTTGCCAACAGCGTCTTCTTTCAAAGATCCGTGATGGTTACTTTGAGTAGGTGCCCTTCGCTCTGCGGGCCTTAGACGTGGAGGAAGCGCTAACTGCTGCCAATCCACTTGTACGGCTGCTGGCCGGCTGTACGCGAGGGAGCCACGTGGAGTCATTGCTGTGTGCTTTACCGTTGTCCAAAGCCAACGAAAGCATTTGGTTGTTTGCATTTGATGTCTAGAAACAGAACACACACGAGGTGGGGGGTGGGGTGAGGAAGGGTTGGTGGAATTTGACTTACAGCTTGTGATTGGCTAAATCCTTCTCAGGAGACCGTGAAAGTTCAACCCGCAGTCTCCAAGGGCGACGTGCACAGAGTCCTTAGCAACCAACAGGGTTCCGGGAGTCCTGTGCGCAGGGTGAGTAATTGCTAGTATGGCTGGTGACTTGGGAACTTAGGTTACCGTCCAGCTCTTTGGTAGCCGGGACCACAAATGACCCGTATGCATGCGCTGAACGTCACCTCTCAGGATTCCAAGGCCCTGGCTATTCGAAGAGACTTCTAGCCTTTGGGGACTCCAGGTCTACCTACCACGCTTACAGCATCAGGCTTAGAGGTAGAGTCTGCGCCCTGCAGTGTTTTGGGGAGAGTAAAGGAAGTGGGGGACGGGGACGGAGCGGGGCGGGTGTGTGTGTGTGGACGTTGGTTCTAGGGCATCATGGGCTGTCTTGCTGATCAGTCTTCATGTTCTCCAGAGCGGTTAGTCAAATCCTTCCTCCTCCCTCTCCTTCCCACCTCCTCATCCTCCTTTCTCTTGTACATGCACACTTTCCGATTTTCAGGGAGAAAATTCAAACATGAAGATTAGTGTGTGTAAGAGGCAGAGACTACATAAACAACAACAACAACAATAAACAAAAACAAGTGACCTTGAAAAGTGTCAAAGTTACCAATCAGGAAGCATTCCTAGGAGGGGGTAAGATGTGTGGCAGAAGTCTTTCATTATTCAAGGTTATGTCAGAAGTCCATCTGATTGACACTGTCCTTACCGTGGTCTTTGGTCGAATTATGCTTTGCTCTTTAGGGCTATAGTTTAAATCTGGTATTCCTTAATGCAAGAAACCTTTCCAAAGGCTTGGTCTAATTTTCGTAGGACCTAGTTCTCAGAAGTTGCCTTTGAAACCATATATTCCAAAGCTTGTTTTAATTGAAGCTTTAAAAGGTAGTCCAGAGATTAGTAACAAATTAACCTTTTAAAAACAAAGATGCACATGTCAGGTTGCAGGTAAACTGCCAAGCAAATGGTCATTTTGCTGGAGCTATTTCCATATGAGCAATGTCTAGAAATGTTTCAATTACCTACGTAACTCTTCAGCATCAAGGTGAGTGCTGGATTTTCATTTTGCTTTTAACTATTGAACATTTTCCAAAATGTGTCATTCATATAATTCCAGGAAGTTGTGTTCTAAAAAGTTCTCCTTGCCAATAAATTTGGAGATTGCACATCACATTGTGCATCATTCAAGGAGATTCATTGCACATGCACACACACTAATAAACCCCCAAAATCTTAACAGCATGACAATCTATTTCAATTTGTTCAGTCCAGTGTTCCACAAATTTCTTTAATCACACAGCATTTGGAATGGATTTTAGTGTAAGAGGTTATATTCCACACTGTGCTTTCTGGAATTGTTATTTTAAACTAATCACACTGTAATTTGTTTTTTTTTTCCTTCTATAACAACTGGGTTCATTTCTTTAATTGTTTCTTGTTGACACAGTACAAAGCCTCCCCCCCAAAAAAATCTTTTCAAAGACACTGTAGCATGTTAATGAATCATTTTACCTTCGCTACTTTGTATTGCATTTTAGCAGTGACGTTAGCCACTTACTACATCGGTGTTTACTGTTCAGGACTGTTGGCTTCCCTCTGTAACATGACAGACCTTTTGATGAAACCCTGATTCTAAATCCATGGTATTTAGTACCTTGTAGCAGTTCTATAACTATTTGAATAACTAAAAATAATTGTTGATTTTCCTTTTATAATGCCTGCCTATAGAAGACCAGTTAGATGTTTTTAATAGCAGCTCTTAAATGCAAGCCGTGGCCATGAGGCAGTGAGAGATTTTTTTTTTTTTTGTGTGTGTGTGTAGAATAGGTAGGAGTTGAGGACTGATTGCTTTGGGCAGTTCAGGGAACAGGGATGTGAGAATAACTCAAATTCTCAGTTTGTGAATTTTAAATAGAAATACCAGGCTAAGAGCGGTGTTTGGGGTCTGAGAGTAGGAAGGTAATACATATAGCTTTCTAAAGATTTGTTTCCAAGTTGGGAGTCCAGAATTAATCTGAAGAACAAGCCTAGATCTCAGGAGAAGTCAGACTGAGGCCTGGGGGTCATTGGTCTGAGGTGCACTTGACAGCCTAAGAATAGATTGTGTCAACTCTGGAGAGATAAGAGGGTGGAGAAAACTGTACTATGGCCACAAGGTTGATGTGAAAATGTAATTTCAATGTACGTGAAAGCATTTTATACGCTATGAAGTACCACGTAGAAGTTATGATTATTAATTCTAGAAGATTCCCTGAAGAAATCGATTGAATTGTGTTTTCAGGAGTATAAGGAACATCATGCAGTTGTGTTTGATGAAATGCAACCCTCCCCCCTTAACTACGGTAGCTTTTCCAAACACGGGTTTGTCCTTTTAATAACAACACAAAGGTAGGTATCCGAGAGCATCACCATCCGTGTCCTACACTTCTGCCTTCCTGCTGATCATTTTCGTCTTCATGGTCATCTCCAGGCAGCAGACAACTTCTCTGCCACCCTCCTCTGTCATCCAGGAAGGCAGACGGAATAGGAAGAAAGAAGGTTCCGGGGATTTATCAGAAAGGCAGACTATTCCAAAATTTCCGGTTCAGATTTAGAAATGCCATCTATGTAGGTAGTGACAATTAAAGAACAAGGAGGCCAGGAATTTGAAAGTGAGTGTGGAAGATGGGAGGGTGTGGAGAGAGGAAAGGGAAGGGGAAGTGATACAATCATAAAATAATCTCCAAAAGCTAAAGATGTAATTTATAAAAAGATTTAAATAGAGCTTCTCATCACAAATGAAGATGTAAAAGTCTTTCCAAGAGCACCGAGCCAAGGTCATTTCCTCTGGAAGTACAGCGAGGGCCTGCAGTAATAGAGGAGAATGAGTCCAGAGCAAGGCCGTGGTGCCTGCCACAGCCGTGGAGAAAATATGTATATGGTGAGAACTAGGCAAACAGAGGTAATAGTTTACTTGTGGCTAAAATGTGGATTATGAGACAGAAAACCATTGACCAAAATCTCTTGGATGTAGTTCTAAAAATCCTAAATAAAATTTGATCAAAATGAATTCAACAATGTTACAAACGGAATTAATTTAGGGTCTGATACACCTACATTTGTTAGCTTACGTATGCACACACAAAAACAAAACAAAACAAAAACCCCAAACCAACAACAAACCAAACCAAACCAAACACCAAAAACCAAAAACCAAAGCTGAAAGCAAGAAATGCAAACAAACAAACAAACAAACAAACAAACAAAAAACCCATGGCACTGTGGTAAACAGCCTTCAGGATGGGTCCCAGTGGTCTTTGTCCCTTTTTATTCCCATTGCTTTGTGGTCACAGCTCACACTGAATTATAGCCACCGACAAATGATGATGGCCATAAGCTAACGAAACAGACCCTCGTGGCTGTGTATGGAAACTTCCATTGCCTTCGTGGGTTCTCTGCACGGTGGGCAGCCAGCCTCTGCAAGGTGAAGGCACCCAAATCCCACAGAGGAGATTCCCATTTAGGAATGGAGCCTGTCACTACCATTACTTCCGAATGGACCGTTTTGATAGTGGACCTACTCAAATCTGTGAAGTCTGAAATCCCCCACCAAAATCCAACAGAAGCTGTGGGCGTTGTTTGACTCCAGCTTCTGGAGAAACCCAAGCCAGTTCTGCCTCTTCAAGCTGCTAAGAAGTTCCTAGCCCAGGGCAGCCATGTGAGGAACACGTGACCATTATTGTTTCAGCACCCTGCATTTTGGAATAATTTGTTATACAGATTAAATAAATAAAGACAAAAAAGTCTTTCTGTGAGTTAACTTTTTTTCTAATGGATTTATGAGTGTTCAGACAAATATTTTATTTCACAGGCCTTGCATTTCTGCCTCACCCCCCCTTCATTCTGGTTTTCATGTCCACCCCACCTCACCAAGGTCCTTTGAAACCACCCCTCCCCATGGACGGGCTACTGTCTCTGGTAGCTCCTTCTCCCAGAGCTGCTCTTCTAAGACACCTTGGAATTCTGATGAATAAAGTGATCTTTACTTCCTTTTAAGTATTTCTTATTTGGAGCTCCAATACATCAAACAAGTTAAAATGAAGCCATGTTGTTTGAACAGCAAATTCCATTCTCCTTTTGTTCCAGACATTAACACACAGAGGCATACACCAACACCTACATGCACATCCATCCACATACACCCACACGCACACACATACACACACACTCACATACCAGCACCCACATATATTCCCACACATACACACAGACACATCCCAATGTACAGCCCAACACTCACACTCCCCACACCACACACACCACACCTCAACACTCACACTCCCCATACCACACACACACACACCCCCCACACACAATCCAAACACACTTACACAAACACATACACACAGACACACATCAACACACTCAACAACATCCCCATGCACACACATACAGACACACACACACACACTCCAAAATCCAAATGCACATACATAAACACATACACACAGACACACATCAACACACTCAACAACATCCCCATGCACACACATACAGACACACACACACACTCCAAAATCCAAATGCACATACATAAACACATACACACAGACACACATCAATATACTCAACAACATCCACATGCACACACATACAGACACACACCAACACTCATCCCTCCACTCCACCCTCTCGTGCATGCACTCACACATACAAATACATGTTACAGAAACTTACAAAATGGAAACCTGCTCTGCAGCGTTGTTTGAAATTTAAATTGAGTGTTTTCATGGTGGGCCATCTCGGTAGGATGCTGTTGTCACCTTGAGAGCATCAGTCTTGCTCATAAAACACTCTCAGAATCTGGGAATATGTTTATCAGCTCTGGACACTAATGCCCTTCTGCACAACCTTAGCCGTGACAGACAGGTACCTCCATGCACTTGCAGACGCTGCCTAGTGGGTGGTGCGACCCCTGGTGGCTGGCGCTATCCTTACAGCACGGAGGCATTGTTTCTACAGCAGCTAGGCAGTGGGTTGGTTATTGCTTGCTGGAATACTGCTTACTTATATTGAGCACAGGAGACCGCCCCATGAAGCTGTTTAGTATTCTTACCTTGAGGAGGGCACTCATTCCATTAGAGTTTGTCTTCTTTACGGTGGCCTTGGGGAAAATGCCTTGTAACTTTACAGGAATAACTTCTTCTCCCACAAGTCATTAGGTTTGAAGCTTCTAAACACGGTAAATTGTGACTTTGAGCTTTGTTTTTAAGATAGACTTGTCGTATACCCCTGGCAAAATGAATAAATATGATTTTATGGCACCAACTTATCCACCTCCATTTTTACCTTATTTCCTTATTCTGTTTTACTCTCTTACCTACTTAAAAATTGATTTAGTCCTGCATCTATTTGTTTTTGGAACTCATCTTGAAAACTTGTATAAATGACAAGGCATTTGAGCACACATGCACACAGTGTTGGGTTGTTAGCAGAAGCAGTGAGCTGGTGTCGTAGTTCCGAAACTTGATGCAATTTGGAAGAAATGAATGTAATTGAAAGAGAGCTGGCCAAAATGTTAGTTTGGCAAAAAAAAAAAAAATAATAATAACGTACCAAAGCAAAACATACTAATCATAAGGGCAGGCACCAACACAAATACTGGACTTTCATAGAAAGATGTACATGAGCCATTATTCATCTTCCCCTAAGCTGAACTTGAGTGAGCATCACTATATGTCAGCATGCCCAAGAAACTGGGAATCCCTTTTCCTGGAGTTCCTTCCTGATGAAAACTGGTGTATCTGGCCACCAAGGGCAGTTTGCTAGTATTTCTAATTCTCCAGTCCGAGTTGGATGTCACATTTCTGACGATGTGGCTGAGAGGTTGGGACTATTGTTTTCAACCATCCGCCCACAGAAAGGAGACTCAATATTCATCCAGTAGAGAACACCCCTGCCCCCAAATCCCTCACTCCAGTTCATCGCTGAAGTTCAATGTGAGAGGGGAGTCAAAATGTCTAGAAGAAGCTACTTTGTACCTCAGTTGTTACACTAATGCCTTGGGGACATTACCCCGGGAGAAAGCATGGAGGTATTTGAAGATATGGGACACTTTCGTTAAAGGAACTAACTTCATTTCTTACCCCAGTCAAAATGGTTTAAAAGGAGATGACAAGTGCTTGCATGCATGGAGGAGGGGGAGGACATTAGTCACTGTTGGAGGGCGTGAAAACTGGTGTCGCTACTATGGAGGTCAGTGTGAAGGTTCCTCAAAGAGCCAGAAATAGATTATCATATGGTCCCGCCATACCACTTGTGCTGGCTGGTCTGTGTCAACTTGACGTACAAACCAGAGTCATCTGAAAGGAGGGGACTTCAGTGGAGAAAAATGCTTCCATTAGATCTGGCCATCAGGCATTTTCTTAACCAGTGATTGATGGGGGGAATGCCAGCCCATTGTGGGTGGGGCTACTCCCAGGCTGGTGGCCCTGGGTTCTATAAGAAAGCAGGCTGAGCAAGCCATGAGGAGCAAGCCAGTAAGCAGCACCCCTCCATGGCCTCTGCATCAGCTCCTGCCTCCAGGATCCTGCCCTGTCTGAGTTCCTGTCCTGACTTCCTTCAGTGATGAACAGCAATACTGAAGTGTAAGCCTAAAAAACCCTTTCTTCCTCAACTGGCTTTTGGGTCATGGTGTTTGGTCACAGCGACATAAACCACAACTAAGACATCACTCTTGGGCATATACAGAAAGGACTCTGCACCCTGCTTCAGAGATACCTGGTCATTTCTTTTTGTTCTTTTTACTTTTTTTTTTTTTGAAACAGGATTTCTCTGTGTAGCTCTGACTGTCACGGAACTCATGGAGATCTGCCTGCTGCTGCCTTCCAAGTGCTGGGACTAAAGGTGTGCACCACCATCGCCTGATGATTCCTGGTCATGTATGTTCATTGCTGCTCTACTCATAATAGCTAGGAAATGGAAGTATCAGAGAAAGTCTCAAAAACCGGCCTTAAAACAACCTCCACCCAAATTTAATGCGATCAGTGTAATAATTAGGATCAACTGTCAACTTGGCACAGCCTGAACTCATGTGAGAAGGGAGTCTCAACCGAGAGATCGTCCCAGTCAGATTGCTGAGGACCACTTTGATAATTAATTGATGTGGGAGGAACCAACCCTCTGCGGGTGGCACCGACCCTAGGCAGGTGGCCTTGGGCTGTGTAAGAAAGCTTGCTAAGCACAATGAGCCTGTGAGCCCGCCAGCAAGCAGCGTTCCTTCATGTTTTCTGTTCCACGCTCCTGATGGAGTTTCTACTTTGACTGTCCTCAACAATACACTGTGTCCTGTAAGTGGAAATAAGCTCTTGCCTCCCCTAATTTGCTTTTGGCCAGTTTTTTGTTTTTTTTTTTTTTGTTTTTTTTTTTTTAATCACAGCGGCAGAAATCAAACTACAGCCATCATTTTGCTGAGCAATTTGCTCTGTCGAACATTTTTTTCAAGTCATAAAATGATCCTCTGATAATTACTGGAGACTGATGGGTTGGCTCTAATACCGAGTGAGGCATACAGTTTCACAGAGAAAGGAAAGACAGTTAATGAGACCTCGCCAAAACCACTGTTACCCCGGGGTGCTGTGTGCATGCCCATGGCTGTGCTTTCTGCAGAGTGGCGCCAGAAGCTTCACACTGAGAAGGAAAAGAGTTTACTAAAACAGCCTAGCCAAGGTACACAGGCATACACACACACACACACACACACACACACACACACACACACACAGGCACACACACACAGGCACACACACACACAGGCACACAGGCACACAGGCACACACAGGCACACAGGCGCACACAGGCACACACACACACACACACACACACACAGGCACACACACACACACACACAGGCACACAGGCACACAGGCACACACACACACACACACACACACAGGCACACACACACACACACACACACAGGCACACACACACACACACACACACACACACACAGGCACACAGGCACACAGGCACACACACACACAGGCACACAGGCATACAGGCACACAGGCACACACACACACACAGGCACACACACACAGGCACACATACACACACAGGCACACAGGCACACAGGCACACAGGCACACACACACACACACAGACACACAGGCACACAGGCACACACGCCCACACACCCAGGCAAAGAAGAAAAACCTCTAGGTGTGGAAAAAGAGAATCTGTGACCGTAGTTGCTGTAATGTATTGCCTCAAATGGTTAGTTTTTTTTTTTTTTTAATGTATTTTTAAAACCACACAAGGAATCAGGAAAACACAACTTACATACAGGAGGGGGAAAAAGTGAGTAAAATTTCCTTAAAAGGGACAAGATGTCAAACTTAGCAGCTCCACTCTGTTAAGAGCCCATTATGTATTTTCAGAGATCTAATGGATACCGTATTTAGAGAAACCATGGAAGAATTCAAGCAAACATTTAGTAAAATGTGGAATACCAAGAAAGCCAGGAATTTACACACACACACACACAACATATGAAATACATGAAAAAAATTTGGACTTGAAAGTCTAAAAACCAAAACAACAACAACAACAAAAACTTTATTAGAAAATTTAACAGTAAGTTGAGACTGTCAGAATCAGGGTAGTTGCAGACTGACAGTGAGTGTGTAGTGCCCCCCCCCAAAGAAAAACAAGAGGAACATGAATCTGACCTGCATTGAAAAGTGGGTTCCCTTCACATATTTACACTTATCTAACGAGAATACCAGGGAGGAGAACGAAAACAAAACAACTCCCTCCCCCGTATCCAGAGATGAAAACATCCCAAACTTGCTCCAAAGTATCCGTGAGTTCTGCTGGATGGGAGCCATGGAACTGACGGAGACACACCAGGATGAGCACGCTGAGAGGAACTACCGAGACAACGGTCTGTGAAGGAGCAGGAGGACACGGTGCTCACACACAACAGACGCGAACAGTGTGATGGCTCGTCTCGGCTGTCAGCTTGACTACATCTGGAATGAACTAAAACCCCAAAGCAGAGGGCACCCCTGTGAGGGATTTCTGCTTAATTTGAGTGGGAAAACATGCCTTTAATCCAGGGTTTTATCTGGATCTAATCAGGGCCACACCTTCTGCTGGAAGCCTCTATAAGGACATGGAGGAAGGAAGCTCTTGCTTTTTGCCTGCTTGCTCTAGTCCGAGCTAACATGTCCAGTCCTTCACTGGCGTTAGAGCTGCTTCTTCAGGATTCTACTGAAGACCAGCTGAGACATCCAGACTCATGGACCGAGCAGCTACTGGATTCTTGGACCTTCCGTTCATAGCCAGCCATTGTGGCATTAGCTAGATGGACCACAGCCTGTATATTTCTTCTCAAAATGCATTGTGTTTCAAAATCTTTGTACAAATCTGTTGTGTAACACTGTGGGAACAGTGTTGATTCACTCCAGTGAGGGTGCCAATAATAGATGATTTTCACCTAAGCCCAACTGGTGAAGCAATGGTTTTATTGAGATTACTTACAGGAGTGTGCATGGGCAAGACATACTAACAGGAACATGGGTGACACAAAATAGCGGCATTCTGCAAAGTCCCACTGCATTACCGAAGCCACCTCAGGAAAGCTGCCTCGTGAAGATCTGCTTTCTTAACTGTCCATTTCCTGCACTGTAGGATCTCCCAGGATCCTTTGCAGTTGCTGGGGTCAGGAGGAGATAATGGCTGTGGTCCTCCTTTTCCTCTGCTTCCATTGGGAACTGTCAATCACCCATCACTACAGAGCTGGCCATCACTTGTATCATCGTGCTTATTTCATGGCCACTGTGTCAGGATTGTTTGTACTCCAGGGCGACAGTGGGAGAATCGCTGTGTCATGCTTGAAGGAAAAGGCCATTTTAAAACAAAATGCAAGTGTAGACACAGTTCTTAGTTGTTTATTTAAAAATTTGGGGCTTATATTTTTGCTTGTGAGCCTAGCCTTTAACAGCTGAGCTATCTGGTGGTGCACGCTTTTAATCCCAGCACTCGAGAGGCAGAGCTAGGTAGATCTTTGTGAGTTCGAGGCCAGCCTGGTCTACAGAGCGAGATCCAGGAAAGGCGCAAAGCTACACAGAGAAACCCTGTCTTGGAAACCAAAACCAAAAAAAAAAAAAAAAAAAAAAAAAAAAAAAAAAAAATCGGGGCCTTAGATGATAGGAATTACAACCACACCCCCATGTGTGCATGCCCAGCGGGGCACTTAGTCATCTCTGCCTAGTCATTTCTGGGTCATATGTCCTGCGTGACCCATGCCCCGTGGTTAGTGTGGTCATGTAGCCACGCTCGGACATGACCACGTGATCCATGTGCATGTGTGGAATAGCCACGTGGGTCTGTGTGTGCAGGTGTGTCCTGGCCTTTATAAGGCGGCCCCATGTCCCCCCGTCCTCTTTCTCACATGTGTCCTTCCACAAGCCTGGTCACATCTATCCCTGTAGCAGGAATCTTACAAGTTCTTATTAATAAAATCAAACCCGAGGCCAGTTATTGGGGTCAATGCTGGTAGATCAGAGAAGCAGAACAAGCCACAGCTATCTCACCTCGCTGGATCCTCAGCTGGTCTTGTCTCCTCAGACTGGAGGCCTCTGAGTCCTCATCCGGAATGGGTCTCAGCTGAATTACTGCTCAAAAGCCTGAAGCTTAACCAGCCAAAATCTTAACCAGCCAAAATCTTCTAGTTTCTGGTCCTCATGCCTTATATATCTTTTTGCTTTCTGCCACCACTCCCTGGGATTAAAGGCTGGCTTTCTGGGATTAAAGGCGTGTGTCACCATGCTTGGCTATTTCCAATGTGGCCTTGAACTCACAGAGATCCAGAGGGATTTCTATCTCTGGAATGCTAGGATTAAAGGTGTGAGTTATCACTGACTAACTAGTGGCTTGTCTGTTCTCTGACCCCAGGTAAGTTTATTAAGGTACACAATATTTTGGGGAACACAATACCACCACATATCCCTTTCTCTTTGTCTTGATAAAATTCTTGTTAGTGAATTCTGTCATGTGTTGTGACTTTTCCTTGGGGGCAAAAGCGCCGCAAAAAAGACAAAACAAACAAACAAAAAATATCATTAGCTATTTAAAATCCCAAATTATTCTAATTCTTAAAAGGTATTTACAGAATATCCCTCAGGGAGTCTGTTTGGGACGGCACTCTAAAATCAAATGTATAAATACATTTTTTGAGAAAATATATGCAGATTTACACTGAGTTGTAGCAATCTACAATTATGTTATTTCAGCTGATTTAAATAGAAATGACCTGGGAGATGAAATAATGAGATCATTACAGACAGAAATATTCAGGTGCTTCTTAGTTCTAAGAAAAACAATTTATAAAGCTTCAAACAGACACAGATTCAAACTAAGCTAAAGATCTGTGCATATCAATGGTAACACCAAAACAGCTTTTGCCTCTAAGAGAATAAATAAAAAATGGTTTATTCTTAATCCAAATGTGGGTGACCATGGTCTAGGAGCAGGGATTCAGTTACCCCAAATATCATGTTCCATTAGAGAAGTGGTTATATGAAATCTTTCTAGTTACAGAACAAAGACAGTCAGTCATAAATCAAGGCATTTACCAAACACTTTGTTGGAGAATCATAGGTATAGGTTATAGCAGAATGGGGACAGCTTTGTTACAATGTTTACATGCTATCTGGTTACATTCTTAGCCTGTGGATGGGTGAAAGCTGAGAGTACACTTTAATGGTTTTGATAGTTACAAGGACGTTAGGTCAGACATGGGGTGGGCAGTAAATGCTTTCAGAGAGACTTAAAATAGCCTAGGGAACTCAGCCCTGGTCTGTAACTGCTTACTCCGTAACCAGGGAGTTATTTGCCCTTGTAGAATCTTTAACACAGGTAAGTTGTCTTTTTGATTTCTGGGGATTTGAGTTCAAGTAAGCACAATGAATTTTTAATCATACCTGTGGTGAATACTTTATTTGTGCACCCCAATAAAACTTATCTGGGGATCAGAAGAAAAAGCCAGCCACTATATTAAACATAGAGGTCAGGCAGTGGTAGCACACACCTTTAATCCCAGCACTGAGATCTCATGTCTTTGCTTGGGAAGGACACATGCCTTTAATCCCAGGGAGTGATGGCAGAAAGATACATAAGGCATGAGGACCAGGAACTAGAAGCTTTTTAGCAGCAGTTCAACTGAGACCCTCATGGGTGAGGACTCAGAGGCTTTCAGTCTGAGGATTCATGGAAACAGGATCGGCTGGGGCATTGATGAGGTGAGGTTGGCTGTGGCTTGTTCTGCTTCTCTGATCTTTCAGCTTTCACCCCAGTATCTGGATCTGGGTTTTTTATTAATAAGACCGTTTAGCAATTACCTAGGTTGCTTCAGGTAGCTGTCTAAGAGGATATATCAGTTTTCCATCCTTTTTCTAGGGTAGGAATTGGGCAAATTCCAAGGGGATAGCAATGAAATTACTATGCAATGAGCCAGCATCTGACAGTAGCCTTCAGAAGGACTTCCATTTGTTTCGTGTTCCATTATCCACTTCTAGGAAGCTTTTTAACTCAGTCGAAAACTTGTACTTTAAGGTTTGTGTTTTGTCAGTTTCCTACACACTGTGAATTTTTGTCTACATGCTCACGTTCATGATCGTCATCACTGTGTTTCCTGGCATCTCTGATCCACTCTACATCACTCAAAAGAAACAAAGCAAGCCAAGCAATTGCACAGAGGGGAGAATGTTTTGATGTCTAGGGAAGTTCTGTTTGGTTGGATTTCTGGCCGATAAACTTTGGCTTGAATACAGAGATTTAATGTCTATAACAGGATAAAATACACCAAAATACTTTACCTGTTCCTCATTAGAAAATAATATTGGAGACAAAATATTGGAATGAGTGGAAATGTGGAAATATGGAAAAATTATGAATATTAACTAATCAAATGGATCTACATTTAGCAACTGGGTAAATGGATTAAGACAGAACCATTTATTATTTCTTGGACTCGTGTGTGTGTGTGTGTGTGTGTGTGTGTGTGTGTGTGTGTGTGTCTGTCTGTCTGTCTATGTGTATATGTTCATGAGGATATACTTGTGTGATGAGACTTTTTATGGGAATATGCAACACACATCTATTCACCCCAGACAGGGAACCCAGGATAGACCTAAGTACAGATGTCACCAAAGTCCAACTTGATGAACCAATGAGTTTTATTGGTTCATCAAGAAATATGGGTCACTTACAGAAATGTGGGTGAGGGGTCACCTACAGAAATATGGGTGAGGGGTCACTTACAGAAATATGGGTGAGGGGTCACTTACAGAAATATGGGTGAGGGGTCACTTACAGAAATATGGGTGAGGGGTCACTTACAGGAGCAGAAATGACTCCAAGACAGCTGCCTCACCAAAGCCCACCCCAGCATGGGTGACAGACAGCTCACAAATCTGGGGACCTGCAGCACACTGCATGGTCCCACAACAGCAGCTCAACAGATGACAGAGTGTCCTTTCCAGGAGCCTCAGTTGGTCTAAACTTCTGTCAGGCAGCTCGGGTTGGTTCTTGCTTCTTCTTGCCTGCTTGACTTGTCTGAGAGCGATCCTCAACAGTCTCTGCTGTTACTCTTGTGGGAGGAGGGGCCTGGTAAATCTGTCCAGTTTCAGAGACCTCCTTATGCTCTTTTCAGTTCTGTGTGCATGAGTGCGTACGTGCATGCATGCGTGCGTGCGTGCGTGCGTGCTTGTGTGTGTGTGTGTGTGTGCACATAGGCCAGAGGTCAACCTCAGGTGTCGTTCCTTAGGCTCTGTATCTTATTATTTGTTTATATATTTATTTTTCTTTTACTTTTGGGGCTATAATATGATTACATCATTTTCCCCTTCCTTATCTTTCCTCCAAATCTCTCACATACATACCCCTTCTTGCCTTCTTTCAAATTCATATCCTCTTTTTTCATTAATTTTTGTTTATATGTGTTTATATACATGTGTGTGTATATATATATATATTCTAAATATAACCTGCTGAGTCTGTATAATGTTATTTGAATGTGTTTTCAGAGCTGACCATTTGGTATTGGTTAACTGTTTGGTGTGCTCTTCCCTGGAGAAGACTACTTCTTCAACTTTCAGCCTTCCTTAGTGGCCTGTAGTTCTTTGTGCAGGGTTGAGGCCTTCTGAGTTTCCCCATGCACTTTGCATGTCCGTTGTCCTTTCTGGCTAATGTTTGGGCAGTCACGTTTGTGAGACTCTATGGGTGTAGCCTCTGACGTTACTAAGAAACAATCTTACAGCAAACTTCCTGATCTTCCAGCTCTTACCTTCTCTCCACTTTCTCTATTGGAGCGTTCCTAGAGCCTCAGGGGCAGCAGTGTTTTGTCAATATATCCACTGGGACTGGGCTCTTGAGAACAGGTCTACCACTAGCCCAGAACTCTCCAAGAAGGCTGTGTGGCTGGTCAATGAGCCCTGAAGATTTCCCTGTCTCCAGGTACCCAGCACTGGAAGGAATAACAAGCATGTTCATCATGCTCAACTTTTTGACATGAATTTGAGGGTGGGGCATCAAATCAACATCCCGGTGCTTATACAAGCAACCATTTTACTGACAGAGCTGTCTCACCGGCCCCGTTCTTGGATTCTTGAGCCTCTCTTAACTGCGGCTAATTCACAGATAAGGGAACATGTATACTTTGATTTACCATCGAATTTCATTGTCCTATGTCACGGTCATGGATGTTACATTGAGTTTGCATATGTGATATCTGTTAGTTACTGACCTCGTTGTTGTGATGAAATAGATGCTGAAAGTACCTTAAAGAAGGAAGTACTTACTTTGGCTCACGGTTAGAGAGGATACAGTCAGCTCATCACGGCAGGGAAGGCATGGCACCAGGGCATGATGTGGTTGATGACTTGCTGTTCACAGTCAGGGAGCAGGGAGAGACGATGCTGTTACTCTTTCCTCCTCTTTCATTCAGTCTAGGGCATCCCGCCTATGATCTTGTTACACTCACGTGCAGGATGGGGCTTCCCTCTGCAGCTACACTGTGGTGGAAAGGACTTCACTCCCGGAAGTGTTTACTAAGTGGCTCTAACTCTAGTCAAATTGACAACCAAGATTGGCAGTCACACGGGGGTGAGGAAGCAAATTAATGATAACGTTGCTTTTTACAAGGTGTCTAGGAGAGGTTGTCTGCAGAGAATAAAGTCTATAGTTTTCTTCTTTCCCAGAGTGTCTATCATGATCTCAACTCACTATGAAGAGGTCATTGCTAGTAAGGAAGGGAGTCTATGGTTATTTACACGTCTTTGTTGTTGATCTACAGATACACTGTCTCCTCTGTGCACACGGAATCCTCTTCTAACCACCATCACACGTATCCTGCACCATTGTAGCTCCAGACTCAACAACCAGTGTTCGATGTCCATACCACTTGAGAGCTTCCCTCCTTTAGTTGTGGCTAATGTTCTAGAGCACAGAAACAGCGCGAAGCTGTTTGTCACCCTATGGACTCATCCATGTCCTTGTCAGCCAGGCTTTTTTTTCCCACAAAGATATTCAGATATTCTACCACGTGCCGCTTCTTACATTTCTATAACCAGTGTCCTAATAGTCATGGCTTCATATCATGAGAGCCACAATCCAGCCGTTTCTCTATTGAGACAGTTGTCTCCTTCCAGTTATTCACTGGTCGTTTACGTTCAGTCTTTGTAGTTTGCCTTTTGTCTTGATCTTTTCAAACCAAAACTTGGTGTGTCTTCCGTTTAAGGGTCTCTTTCGCCATTATTTCTTTGATGAGTCTCTTTTCTCTAGTGGCTCCTCTGCCTTTTAAGGAATGGCTTTCAGACCTCTGTTCAGGCACGGTCAAACAACAAAGGTGGGAATGACTGAGAGGCGTCCATGTTACACTAGGTAGTTTCAGACAGGATTACCCCCCCCCACCTCCCGCCGCATTCTAGATACTTTGTTCATTAAATAATGACATTTACCTTTATAGAATTCAGTACCAAGATAGACAACTACTGTAAGAGGAAGGCATCAATCTAAATTTAAAATGGATCACTCTCTAGTTGTTAGTATGTGGTGGTGACTTTCTTATTTTTGGGGGTCAGTTTTCCCCTTAAAACTACCTACAGGATGATCATGGAGTCAGCATTGTCAACTGTAACCACACTGCTATATGGGCCTATCCTTTTCACTAGGTTATAATTTGCTATGGGAAGGAACCATATTTTAATCATGTTTGTTTCTCTCAAATGTAGGAATCTCAAACACTGTTAGCCATTTCACTCTGTCTAACAAAATGACTTTCTTAATGATAACTACTTAAAGTGACCAGTATGGACACTCTTTGGTAGTGCTGAACACAATGTTATTAAAAGTAATTTTATTTTGGGTTTATGTATGCATACTTTTTTATTTAATATTGTGTACTGATGGTTGAAAATAAACGAAATATACTGTCATACGACATATGCCCTATATAAGAATTCACGGACAATTACATTCATTTCTGCAATTCATTCATAAGCCATTTATTACATGAGCAGCTTCGTCAAAGCTAAATGCCTTCCTATGGTGAGTAAAAGCAATTTAAGATGTTAACTAAGTGTGTCAGAGCAAGGTTTTATCATCATGCTATCTTTTCATATCAATTTGCCTGAATGAGTAAATAAGTGATTGATGGGACATGAATGCAAGAAGTTGCTGTTTAAATTTTAATCATTTTTTTAAATCCATATCATTCAAGGCTTCCTAAATCATCTTTATTTAAAGCATTCATTTCAATAATATGAATATGGCTGTTTTATATTGTGCTGATACTTAATATTTCTGGAAAATTGCTCATTTTATAAAATTAAAATGCTTGTGTTAGTTATAAATCACAGTTGGTGGACTTACATGTCCAATACATATTGTTTTGTACTTTCTTTATGTCAATGATGCATACTTCAAGCCCCCAACTTTTATCGAAGAGGCTTTCTGCATTATTGGCTCATGGCCACACCATTTGGCAGTCTGAACCTTCATATCAGAAAAGGGAGGGAATCTAGAGTGCCAGGAGGATGGGGAATTTGGGAACGGGGTCTATGCTAGATGAGTGGACGATTATAACTCTCTTTAGTGCCAGCTTCTGGGAAAAATGGAGCAATTTTTTTTTTTTTTTTTTTTTTTTTTTTTCAGGAAGCACAACGAATAACCACCCTTTCACACCGAATGGCCATGTCAGCCAGTTTTGCCTTTTTTCCCCGACTGGTGTCCACTTCTCCAGAATGGTCAAATCAAAACTTCTGGTTTTTCCTAGTTTCTTGAGTCTGCTATTACAGAGTGAGGGCCTTGTTTCTTACAACAGAGATGGACTGTCACCCGGACTCGTGAGCTAACATAAAGTTTTCGCCCCTAAGTTGCTTTTTATATGGGTGTTTTTGTTACAGCGATGGAAATGGAACCAGAGCAGTGTAGACTGTCGCGTTGGGGGTCTGTCAGTGTGGCGTTGGTGAGATCCATGCTTCGCTGCCCCTGGCCAGGGAGAACAACACTGTTATCTAGACATTCCACTAGGTGTTTCTTTATTCTCCCGATGAATGATTATACACTGCTGTCCAATGCTTTTGTGACAAGGTTTTCATTTCTTTTGTTCTGGATCACAGTTTAGCTGTGTGATTAACTTTCAGAAGCACGAGTCTGTTTCCTAAGTGTCTAAAGTGTATTTCCACTCCCATTGGTGCTGTAGGAGAGTTCTGCTGTTCCGCACCTCACAACATGTCAGGTGTTGTAGTTAGAAACAGAGTTCCTCTATAATTTTAGTCTTAGTTTTCCTAAAGAATATTATTTTGAGTGCATTGACTTTTAAAAAATATCTTTCAGGTGTTTTCTATGTATCATTTATGTTTGTTGTTAAAAATCCTCTTAATCTCTACTTTTCTGGACTACACTTTGCTATTTTTTCATCCTTTATTATATTGCCTAATCTCAGCTGGCTTTCCTGATACCTCTCCTGGAGTGCCATTTGCCACACATCAATTTTTAACATGTGATGTTTATGTCATTTAGTTCTAAGTATTCTAGAAGTCTTGCTGGTATCTCATTTTTGATCTACATATGATTTACAATTTTTATTTCCCCAGACATGGAGGGCTAATTTATTAATTTTTTCGACTATTTCTTTTTTTCTTTTTTTTGGTTTTTCGAGACAGGGTTTCTCTGTGCAGCTTTGCGCCTCTCCTGGGACTCACTTGGTAGTCCAGGCTGGCCTCGAACTCACAGAGATCCACCTGGCTCTGCCTCCCGAGTGCTGGGATTAAAGGCGTGCGCCACCACCGCCCGGCGACTATTTCTAATTTAGTTGTATTTTGATGTCAAGGAAACTAATGGACTCTGCAGATTCCCTCTTGTGGCTGTTAAAGCCTTCGATGTGGAATAAAATGTGATCAACATTTTATAAACTGTTCTTGGGGAGAATATCCACTCCCTAGTGGTTAAATGTATTCTATATAGTCCCATTTCAAGTATACCACATTGTTCAAAGTGTTGTCTATGCCTATGCGGATGGATTCCTCTCACCCTTTCTTGTTGCCTGCTGTACCTTTCAGTGGTAACCAGGATGTAATCAGCACACTTCTTTCTTACTTTTTTGGAGTCACAAAGCTAGCCCCTTTTCTTTGACTACATATTCAAAAGGACAAAGCAGGTGTGCATTTCCCTGGGGCTGTGTTCAAGTTTATTTTTTCTATTTTTTTCTTCTTCAAGCTTTCTGATTTAGTTACTCCCTGCTTCTTCCTATCCTTAGGAAGAATAAAACGGTACCAATTTATACCACGGGAAGCCTTATTGCCAGGTTTCTAGGTTCTATTTTTAGCCAAATAATGTATCAGAGGCTGTGGTGGTTTGAATGAGAATGGCCCCCATAGGTTCATATATCTGAATGTTTGGTTTCCAGTTGGTGAACTGTTTGGGAAGGATTAGGAGGTGTGTCCTTGTTGGAGGAGGTGTGTCCTGTTGGAGGAAGTGTGTCCCTGTTGGAGGAGGTGTGTCCCTGTTGGAGGAGGTGTGTCCCTGTTGGAGGAGGTGTGTCCCTGTTGGAGGAGGTGTGTCCCTGTTGGAGGAGGTGTGTCCTGTTGGAGGAGGTGTGTCCTGTTGGAGGGGGTGTGTCCCTGTTGGAGGAGGTGTGTCCCTGTTGGAGGGGGTGTGTCCCTGTTGGAGGAGGTGTGTCCCTGTTGGAGGAAGTGTGGCACTGGGGATGGCTTTGAAGCCCACACCAAACTCAGCCTCTCTGCCTCCTGCCTCTGGATGTGGTGTGAGCTCTCAGTTACTGTTCCAGCACCATGCCTGCCTGCCTGCCTGCCACCATGCTCTCTGCCATGATCGATGATCTGAGCAACTCAATCTCTGAAACCATATACAAGTCTCTAATTAAGTGCTTTATTTTATAAGTTGCCTTGATCATGGTGTTTTTTCATAGTCATTGAACAACAATGAAGGTAGAGTTTGAATGATTTACTTACATTATTGATTAGTTTGCTACCCAATATACCTTGAATTTACAACTATAAACTTATTTTTGCTACCCTCTTTTAGCAGGTGTTTTTCCAAACATCCATTCTACTTCTAAATTTGGACTCAAAAACACAATTTCTTCTGGATAAAAAAATATGTATATTCTATGTATGTATATGTTTAGCATCTATCAATCATGCATCATCTATTTAATGGCTGCCATCCTGGGATACTTGATATATACATACATACAAAAATACACACAGGCATGCATATACACATACATATATACATACATGTACTCATGTATATATACATACATTACAAACACACATACATACACATAAATACAAACACACATGCATACACATACATACATATACATTTCAAGTATTTCAGCTTATTGAATCTATACACAACTCTCACTAGATATTACCATCCATTTTACAAGTAAACTGAAACTTGAATGATGGTTGGAAAGAGGGACAGAAACCAGGTCCCCAGGCTCCTTGGCGACTGACTGCTTTCCTGATCCTCCTACCGAGGACAGCACAGGGGACAGAGACATGGTCCTTGACAGTCCTTTTGGGTCTGCAGCCCTTACAGGGACCACATGGGGTCCTACCTATGGGTCGGACCCAGTCGTTAGAATAACTTCCCATGCCTGAGAAATTGCCAGGCCCAAAGCCTTTTTCAGTCAAGGAGGGACAGTTTCTGTCATCCCTACCCTGAGAAGCTGCTGCACACCCTTCCCAGCTTCTCTCCCACATTCTGGCAGAGGCTAGGAGGAGCCGCCAAATCTGCATAGTCTGAAGCTACCCTGCTCTCCACCCCCTTCCCTTCCTGCCTTCCTTCCCTCTCTTCTCCTCAGCCCCCTTTCAAGGTTAGTCTCTTCCCCTCCAATCTTCAAGGAAAAGCAGAGCTGCCGAGTTGATTTTGAAAACTCCCCAGGTGAATATCTGTTTTCTCTCTTTCAACTTTTCTTAAAGTCCTGTGGTCTTTGGAGGCCCTGCGGATGGGAACTATGATTATATCAGTGTGCTCGTTTGAGCATAAATGTGTTTGATTAAATTATTGTTTAAATCATGAACTGTAGAAAAGCGATTAGTGACATAAGTTTCATCACTTAGTTTATATGCAGAAGAAAACATATATGACCCTGAGTATGGCGATGACTTTTAGATACTACTCTGTATGAGGAGTTAAGCATGGAGTAGTAGAAAATATTTCTAAAAGTTACATTCAGTAAGGAATGCTATGAGACGTATACAAAGAAGTCCTTGACCAGTTATTAAGAGAATGCACAGCTAATTATGAAAGGGGACAAAATCCTTCACAGACACCTCACCAAAGAGGGTATGTATAGGATAGATAAAGCAGAAAGACAGACCAGTAGTGACATGCAATCATGGGAATGTGAATTAAAACAATGAATATACTACACACTTATCAGAACGGCCAGAGCTAAGACCCTGACAATGTAAAAACTGATGGAACTATTGTTAGGATCCTGCTCTCACTCCTTGGGGTCTTGCGTCTTATGTCATCCACGGGCTCGGGCGACTATGTACATGAGGTGGTGTGGTTGTGCAATCTGCGCCTTAAAAAAAGCCAGATGCAGACCCCATCCTCTCTCTCTGTGTTCTCTGTTCTCTGCTCTGCTCTGCTTCCTCCCCCCCAGGCCTGGACCCCCCCCCATTCCCCTGCTAATAAAGCTCTCTGTAACTCTGGTAGTCATGGCCATGGCCATGGCTCGTGACTTTTCCGCTGGTAACCAGCGCCACCACCAGTTGAAAGATTATTATTACCTTTCAACTATGAACAACAAGGACTCTCATCCATTGAAATAAAAATGGTACAGTTACACTGGAAGACAACGTAGAAGTTCCTTATAAAACAAAATACACTTATGATCCAGCAGCAAATACCCTTTGGTATTTACCTATGTGAGTCCCAAATATCAGTCCATGGAAGAGCCTGCACGCATGTGCCGGAACAACCTTACTTATAATTACAAAATATTGGAAGCCATGAAGATGCCCTTCAGGACATAAACAGAGCAACTTGTACATCCATATAGGGGAAGATTGTCCATCACTAAAGAAGAGAAGTGCTATGGTGTGCCATGAGAAGATGAGGAAGAACCTTGACTGAATACTAATAACTGGGAGGGGCAAATCTGAACAGGCTTTTCTGTGTGATTCCAGTGGGACACGGCAAAATTTCAGAGCGAGTAAACATCTTAGTTGTGGAGGTGGAAGAGTGAGAGAGAAGAATGGATGACCAGGAGGATTTTTAACAGAGTGGAGACACTGACGTGTGGTACTGAAGCAGGTGGAAATTGTCGTAAATTTGTTCAGACTTGTAAAATGTACATGGGTGACTTGAGTGTGATCAATGGAAGGAATGATTATGATGCATCAATGTAAACCCACCAGCTGTAGCTAATACACTTTTCTTGTTGGGGGGGCATGGAGGATGGGATGGGCTGTGCAAGTGAGGGGGAAGGATGCGTATCAGATTCTGTATTTTCTTCTCACTTTTCTTGTGAACTTAAAACCGCTGTCAAAATATGAAGCTATTTTTAACAAGAACCCCGAATGTCCACATGGAACAGACACTGTGAATTTAAAACATCCACCTTCTTCATGTGGCAGATGACCTTCATGCTTTAATCGTGACTGCCAACTTAAGGATACATAGAAGCATCATGTAATTACTAAGCCCTGGGCTTGTCTGTGTGAATTTTCTAGGGAGGGTACTTGAAGTGGGGAGCTCCATCCTAAATATAGGCAGCTCTGTTTCATGGGCTGAAGTGCCAGACAGTCACAGAAGGCAAAGGGGACCGGAGCAACAGTGGTCATCTTTCCTGTTCCCTATGTGTCAATGCAGTATAACCAGCTGCCTCATACTACTGCAGCCATACCATGCTACCCATGCCAGCCACACCATGCTAGCCGTGGACCTTCAAACTGTGAGCCAAAGGAAATCTTTTGTTCCTTACAGAATTTTGTAAGGTATTTTGTCACATTAGTGAGAGAAGTAGCGAATACAGAACAACAAGTCATGAACATAACGCACTTACATTTTATTAGAATACTTAAAAACTCTGAATTTCTTACTATTCTTTGCACGGACTAAATGACTATATTGCTATTATTTACACATTTTAGTAGTTAGTTCCTATAAATTCTCCTACTAAATTCTATCAAAACTAAAATTAATGTCTAAGAAATACATTGATTCTGTGTTTACAAACATCTATGCTTGAATGCCATTTGATAGACAATACATTTTTGTTTTAGTTTTCTATCACCACAGAACCAAATGACCACAAATCAGAGGTACAGGACAACGTTCGTTTAGTATAACACAGTTCTGCGTATCATGAGTGTCAGTGAGCTTGGGGATATTCTTTGTCCAGTGCTCCAAAAATTAGTAGCAAGTGTAAAACGACAGGAGGTTGCTGGGGAAGGGAGAAAGGGCCCTCGTCTGAGGCAGTCGAAGGAGATGGAAATGGCGTCAGAGGGTGTTCATTGCAGCCTACGAGCCGAGATACGGAGTCAGCACAAATGTCTGTGGATGAATCAGCGGAGAAAGAAAACATGGCATGTATGTGTGGATACTCGCTTGGCCTGAGAAAGAAAATGGCCTTATTTCTGACAAAATGGATGGACCTGAAAGATGTTTTGCTAAGTGAAATAAGCCAGACACAAAAAGACAAATATTGCACGATCTCACTCATGCGTAGACTCAAAATATCAAGCTCCAGAGGCAGAGAGTAGAATGATGTTCACTGAGGCTGTGGCCGACGGTAGACGTGGAACCTTTAACCAAAGGCACAGTCTCAGCTAGACAGGAGGGTGAGTTCTGCAGATTTATTGTACAACCTGGAGACCATAGTTAACAACGTATACATGAAAATTGCTAAGGTAAGTCTTTTTATTTTTCTTTTTTCTTTTCGAGACAGAGTTTCTCTGTAGTTTTGGTGCTTGTCCTGGATCTCGCTCTGTAGACCAGGCTGGCGTTGAACTCACAGAGATCCGCCTGGCTCTGCCTCCCGAGTGCTGGGATTAAAGGCGTGTGCCACCGCAGCCAGGCTCTAAGGTAAGTCTTAAACACACTCACCACACAGATACAATCTGTATGTGAGAGGAGACGTATTTTTGTTAACTATGGTCATCTTTTCACAACATTTACATATTCAAAGCATCTCAATCTATTCCATATACACATAGAGGTTTGTCAATTATACATCATTAAAGCTGGGAGAGAAAATGGCAGATGAGCCCCAACCTCACCTGGATGGTGCGTTTGTCAAGGAATGCAATTCAAAGCCAACCACATGGTTGGCCAAGGTCATAAGTCAAATTGTAGAACTAAGGTCATCTGACTTCATTAAAAAAAATGTTTGTTCAATTCTTTGCTTGTCTGAATTATTTCCCATCCCTGACAGAATTTCACTCCAAGATGACAATTTGTCATTGCCGGTATCTTATACAAGTTAATTTGAACAAATTCTCTAAAAAGAAATGCAGTCTTTCTCAGTTTTAGGTAGTTCGGTGCTAATTCTACTTGTACACAAGAGTTCTTTTTGTTGTTGTTTTTTAACAGATTTATTTATGTGTGCATTGTTGGAACACAGTCCAAGGACGAAGTTATGCAAAGAGAATTCTGAGTGCTTGTGAGGAAAAACTCCAAGAAAACAAGACCAGAATCTTGTGACCCAAGTTTCTTCAAAAACAAAGAATTGTTCTGGATTATACTTCCATACCCCTCTCAGGTGTAGGAGTAAGAGTGAATTTACTTTAGATTATTCATTGCAGCTGGCTATTATTAATTGTTTATATGCTGCCATGGAAAAACATGTTTTTGCCATGTGCGGCTTGTCTGCTGCGTGTGGGTTGTCCTTGAGATTGTACACTTTACTCATGTGACTCTTTTTTTTTTTTTTTAATGGTACAGAAGGTTATATTGGAAAAAAAAAAACCATGCCTCTTTCCATTCGGGGAAATGTTTTTTGGTTGATGAGTGTTGTCTAGAATCCTGGGTAACAAGAAAGGACATAGTTAGCCATGTGGATGTTGGTGATGGGGAGCATAGATACTATTGTTTTAGATGTGAGTCTTCTTAATCTTCACAGTATAGTCTGATGCTCTGAATATAGTTTGCTATTACATGAGACTTTAGTCTGCCTTATTTATCGGCTCCGTTCTTGCAGGTTTCGCCACCTCTAGAATGATGACTCTCTCTCTCTCTCTCTCTCTCTCTCTCTCTCTCTCTCTCTCTCTCTCTCTCTCTCTCTCTCTGTGTGTGCTCGCGCGCATTGCATGCCAGCCATTGCGTGCATGTGGAGGTCCGAGGAAAACTTCCAAGAATTGATTCTCTCTTTTACCACATAGGACTTGAGGATCCAACTCAGATCTTCAGGCTTTGCAGCAAGCACCTCGACCCTCTGAGCAATCTCACTGGCCCCCAAAATTCTACCTTTAACTAGCTATTATGTTAAAATCACAACATAGTATAGCAATTGCTAGTGTTAGCAATGTGTGCATTTTTCAGGTTGCAATGAAGACGTTTACTGCATTTATTTGTTCTATGGCTATGCTCCTGTATTGTAAACGAATGCTAAATACATTGAAATATGGTGTTGTTGGGAAGCATTTTGTGAGCGGATGTCTGTGCTGCAGAATCAACCTTTTACAAGAAAACAGCTTTGATGTAGTTCTTAACTGTTGCTCTCCAAACTGAACGCATTTTAAAGGCCGAGTAACAGAGTGGCACATTAAGAGATGCCGCAAAGATTTAAGGTTCCTGCTGGCTTTTAAACTTAATGCTTCCTTTCAAAATTCTTTTAGCGTTGAACTTTTGTTTTTTAAAATTTAGATGGCATTTAAGGGGTAATATCTGTTTCTTCCCTACATAGTATGTATTCAGAGAGAACATACTTTTGTCTCAATAGTTTAAAAATATCAAACTCAGTATGATATATCCATACTAGATAGAAGTTGGTAGTGTTGTGCCCAGGTCGCAAGACCCCCAAGCAAGACCACCGCAGTGCCAATATCTGATGCAAGTCCACAGAGGTTTTTTCAGTAACAAAACAAGCAAGCCCAGGCCTTGGTCCTCATGCCCAACATCCGACACAGCGGGTGGAGGAGGATGGCCCTGAGCACTCATTTTAAGGGGTTTATATAGGAAAGGTTTACATGCAGCTTGGGATTGGATGAGGAGGCTAGGGATGAGGTAGTTCTCTGAAGTTACTGGCTGAACTATAAGCATGAGGTTACTGATGGCTAACGGGATTCAGGGTATCTACAGAGACATAAACTTTTTATTTCCTATGTCCTGCTTTTGCTGAACCCAGGATATACATTCAGATTTATTATTTCAGCCTCATCTTCCCATGAGTTCAACTTCTGGCCAGTTTAAAACTGTTGGTCAGCAAATACCTTTGGGGTGGGGGAGAGAAGGGGGGAGGACAGGGTGGTGGTGGTGGGGTGTCGGGAGGGGGGGGCGTCTCTCAAGATGGCTACTGATTTTTCTCTTTCAGTAGTGTGTTGCCCAGTGTGCACAAAGCATGGGGTTCACTCACCCCCAGTGCCACAGGAGCCAGGCTGGTGACACATTGCTGTAATCCCAGCACTTGGGAGGAAGAGAAAGCAGGATCAGAAGTTCAAGGTCATCCTCAACTACATCATGAATTAAAGTCCAGTTTGGGGTACAAAAGGCTCTACCCTAGTAAAAACTAATGTTTGAAAAGGAAAAAAATTCCTTCGGTGTCATAACTTTTAAAACACGCTGACATTATTTGATTCATGGCTGTTGCCATGGTCACAAACGCTTTGTATTTTCTTGACAAAAATAGTCCAGTGAGGCTTGTCATGAGTAAATTAGAACAAATTTATCAAGATTATATTTAAATTTTGCTTTGCTAGTTATACTAAAATGAGAACAAGACTTTATGTAAGTTAAAAAAAATAATTGAAAGTATTAAAATGTATTTCATTTGAAAAAAAAACTTAAAAAGGAAAACTAATCTCAAAATGCCTCACAATGCAACAGTGTCCTGTTGAAAACACAATAAGAACAGAAACTAGTAATTCCTCTACCGGTGCCTTCACATTTGTAGCTGTACTGAGAATTTGATAAGAAACCCTTAAGAAAACTGCTTCGTTTATAAACTGGTGCCAGATGTATCCAGTTTCCAGCCTTACCGAGGGTCCGTCAGAAATGGAGAGTCAGCATTTGCACATTTTAAACAAAAATGTGATGTTTTTCCTCTACCCGGGCACAAGTGTTTACTCTTGTACTAGCAGAAGCTGGAGGCATCGGGCACGATGACCAGCAGCTGTGAACATCTTAGAGCAATCATTTCCACGCTGTAAACCAACTGAGGTGCTAGCTTCCTAAGAGCTTAATCACAATGAACGCGGTGCGAGACGATGAGTCAATAAGCCTAAAATGCAGCCCCAAAGACCTTCAAACACTTTTCCTCCCAACGCAAACAATAATAGGTCCAGCCTATATTGTTTGCTCCCAGGGTCCGTGGAAGAGTCTAACAACCAGCTGGGAATCTAATCTGAGTGATAGTCAACGAATCGAAGCACACTGAGTTCTTAAGTCCATTCACTTTATTCTTCTAAGTCAGTTCTATCTACACAGTTTCTTTTCTGTTCTCATACTTAGCTCCTCTCAGTCCCTCCTGCTCTCAGTCCCTTCTGCTGTTTTCTCATCTCTACCTAGTTCTTTCCATCTCCGTCCTCATCTTTGTTCTTCTCCATCAGTTCTCCCCAGTGCTCTCCGAGAACCAGTATATACACATGCGGTAATTCTTTGGCAAAGCAATGTGAAGCTTGAAGTTTTCAGGGTCGCAGAGAGGGGTGATAAGGATCCACACATAAAGCAATAAATGTCAGCTTCCAATAAAACCCAACAGGGGAGTGACTAAAGGGGAGTTCTCTGCTAGGGTCAACTAAAGGCTAACATCAATTAGGGAATGTGGGAACAGCACCTGGCTGAGGAGGAGTTAAAACTTAATCTGCACAAGAAAGAAGCTTGGCACCTATCACCTGCCAGGCCTATGTAGGCAATCTTCTTGGGTCAGTGGGAAGTAACTGCCTTAACTCAGTAACTAGCAAGTGGCTAAAACATCATTCCAGGAACAGGAGCAGTAAATCTCTTAAGTTAGGGTCTTGTGTAAATAACCCAGGGTGAAGGTAAGGAGTTGAGGATTTAATTGCTAGTGGTTATTTTCTCTTATCTGTAAGTGAGATGAGCTAATGTTTATCTATGTGCAGTTTTGTCCTTGGAAAAAAGTATCTTTGCTGAAACAGGTTTGTCTGGAGAATGGCCCTGGCCAGATATATGTTAATGAAAAATAAACACAGCTGGGGACAGTTGTCCAATTACCCCAAGTATATAGGGAAAGTTGTGCCCAAGATTGAGATGCAATCGTGAGAGTACATGGACACATAACATGGAGATGCACGGTAAATGGGGAGACTCATATCTGTTATTGCACAAGAAGTTTACAACAAGAGACAGCCAGTTCATTCAAAAGGCAGTAATTTCATAATGCCTTGTATGATGGTTTCCTCTAACAGAACCCTTAGTTCTGATGGGTTGACCTTCTGAACTCTAGTTGGCACTGCTGTGTACTCATGGATTTTCACTACCAGAGGCTCTCAGTATCCTCCCTGTACCTTTTCCTGTCCATCCATTTGGCATTCCTTTAAACTAATTAACCTGAATACATCAGATTCTAACTTGGGCATCTCAGCTGTGTTTCAGGTATCTGCACCATTGTACCAATGGGCTAACTCTTACAGCTTCCTGGGGGTGGGGTGGGGGCTGTCTTCTTTGGAAGACAATAGTTACATAGCTTACTTGAACATATCATATCAATAATTTTATATCCTGTTAATACCTTGTCAACTTTGCAGTATTTATTAGATTTATCAGATGAACTCAGCTGCTTATTTCTGCTTCTGGGCTGTCTGTGAAAATCATATTCTTATTGATATGAATTTGAAGTTTTTCTTTCTGGGTGTCTTTTAAAGGCAGAAATGCCCAGTTTTAACATTGGTTGCTGTTAAATAAAACATACCCTTAACATAGTCATTCTGCTTGGTGTAGCTTGTAATCTACACTAAAGTGAAACTCTGCTGAATGACATCATCCAAAATTGTTCCGCAAGGCTGCTGCTGACTTAGGATTTTGCTTCAGCGTTCTAAAAGGTGTGGATGGTGGGAAGCAAGCCTCGCCATAGAGCGACAGCGATAGAAGACCACAGTTTTACATTTGTGAGTCATTTTGTGCCAGACATTGCCCCATCACCCGTCAGTGCCGCTTCCCATTCGTCTCGGTTCTGTGTCGTGCCTTCTGTTCTGATTCAGCTTAGCTAACCAGAAGCACAGGCAGATGTCGGGACCGGGGCTGGAAGGCAAGTGGAGTCTAGTCTCCAGGCTTCTTGGAGGGCAGCCTCAAGCTGGTTGCATTCCTCAGCCAAAGGACACATTTTTAATTAAATTCCACTCTCCTCCAGTCCCTCGTTGTGTGACTCTCTTCCAGTCTGGTCCGGACGGAGGCAGCTGTCTTCCCTGTGCTTGTTAGACCCTCAGAACACCCTCTTGTTTTTTAACTGTCCATGGTTTTAGAAAGAATTCTTTCACTCACTCCATTTCCGTGCACTTTGTTTCCTGTCAAACTATTAAATGATACAAAGGATTAGCTTTAGAATTTAGTTATCTTAGAAATGAAAAACCATTCAGTATACATTTGATCAACCTATTTCTTTAATTTTTGCATTAAATATTACACTAAACATGAAGAGCATGCCCTGGTCTTATTTATACATCCATAAAAATATGCTCAGGTTATTTTTCAAGAGGAAACAGAAGATGGGTAGTGGGGATAGATGAGAAAGCATAACCCAAATGATCAAAAGACAGGGAATGTAAAAAGACATTAACACATTGTCTCAGAAAACCCCGGTCAGCATGATGCTCTACCAACAGCCGCCAGCATTTAGTGGAAAGTCCGCTCTACATCCCAGTCCCTGTTCTGAAAAACTGACATATTCCATGCTCCTCCCTTCTCAGGCACAGGATGGAGCTGTTCTCCCTCTTCCAGTGGAGAATCTGGCCCAGGGCAGTCACGCAAACCCCTGGCCCTGTGGTGCGGCCCATTCTCCTGGCCAGTTGTGCTTGTCTTGCAGTGGTCTCACAAATAAGACTTAAATTATACAAAGACTACAAATTCTGTGAATGAATAAACTTGCAGAGTGACATACTAGGAAACACATGGGTTTGATTCTTACAAGCCCGTTTAAATGATTCCTCGGTGTGCCTGGTTTTCTTCTTGATACATTTTATAAGTTTGTACGCGACTTGTTGTAGTGTGTCATATTCTAATGAGAATTTACAATTTTTCTCTAGGTTTCTGATCTGTAACTATGCCCGTTAGCAAGTCACCTGTGATCAATAAGTTTGGAATAATATCTTCCAGTTACTATGAAGAACTCTTGAAATCTACTTCTCAAAGTGCAACTAGAAAGAAGAGTCATAAACCAAAGTAAGTTTGAGATTTTATGCCATTTTATGTCGGAGTTCTAATTCATTACAGGTAATTTTGAAAGTTTAAAAAATTGTGAAATTTTCTTCTTTTCCTCTTCCTCCTCCTCCTCCTTCTTTTTTCCCCTTTCTGGTCTTGCTTGGTTCTATCCTAGGTCTCTGGGCCATCCACTCTCTGGTTTATGGCACCCCAGGCAGTGTCAGGGGCGATATTTATGGTTGTATAGCGTGGTCTTCTTGTGAGACTCCTAATAGTGGGAACGGGGCTGTCTCTGACTCTTTTGCCTGCTTTTAGGACCTTTTCCTCCTACTGCACTGCTTTATCTAGCCTTAATATAAGGGGAGGCGCTTATTATTATTATTATTGCAACTTGAAATGCTGTGTTTGGTTGCTATCCCTGGGAGGCCTGCCCTTTTCTGTAGGGAAATGGAGGAGGAGTAGATGGGGGTGGGGGTGGGGGGAAGAAGTACCGGGGAGGGACTGGGGCGGGAGAGGAGGGAGGGGAAAGCTTCAGTCAGAATGTAACACATGAGAAAAGAACAAATAAAAGATTGTGAAATTATACAAAAAAATCACAGCTTTGTATCTGGAGATAAAGATGTGAAAGATTAATATTTTCAATTAGTTTCGTGTATTATATTAGTGTATTTGTAAAAGTTGTAAATTACACATTTTATTTTAAATAAACATTTTTCTATATTTTCATATAATTTAAATTGCTATTGGATTCATGAAATGCATGAGCAAAAACTTTTAATAATGGCTATTTTAGTTACTTTTAGTTTTTTGCTTTTAAATTTAGACATAATAGGCTGTTTTCCCATTTTAAAATGATTGGGATAAAGTTTCTGAAATGAATGCAAGTGCCACTTAGCGGAGCTGTTGCTAAGACTTTACAATCCCAAGAAGTGTATTTTTCCTGTGTTTATTTAATTTTTTTAGTTGTTGCAGCTCTGGTTTTATTCTAAGATTATACTAATCTGTATGAGAATGAGGGGAGGCAGGAATAGTTATTATCTATCAATAACCCCATAGTGATGTATTCATTGTCGTACCAGTACATCAGATGAGCAAGTAAAAATGATCAGTGCATCTAAACAGTCAAAGACATTGGAAACAGAAACAGTAGGCCTGAGTGGTATTGACTTAGTAATTCTTTTACTCTTGGAAACCTAGGCAGCAGAGGAAAAACTGTTTGTATGAAGATGTTCATAGCAGGACTGATTACATTTAAAATTGCAAGTTTTCAAGTGCTTAGTATAGGAATGGCCAAATGAACGAAGTGCTTGTAACAGTAGGCTATATTGGAAATATTTGTAAGAAAAAATATTTTTATCATATTTAAAGAAGTTTCACAAGGAACTGGATATTTCTAACTTGTTAATGTGTATCTCACTAACTTGTTTATATGTATCTCACTGACTTGTTATTATGTAACTCATACATGTCTAGTTTATTGGTGACATGAGTTAACTTTGGGTAACTTAAGGTCTCAGATAAGTATTCAATACCAATTCTACTTATCTGATACAATTTGAAACAGCTATTCTTTAACTTTTCTCCTGATCTGAGATACTCTCTTGTAGTCTGATCTGATCACAAATCCACGGCTCACACTCTGTCCCCAACACTTCAGAAAATCATTCGACTTCTCCGTTGTAGAAGCAGGCACACTGTGTCCTAGCTTTCCCCTTTTACTCTCATCAAATTGACATTGTCAAGATCACAGAAGCATGATAAGGTAATGGCGTACGTGCTTTTCCTCCATAGTCTAACATTTACCTTAACAGGGATACAATCGGAAATCAGCCTTATGTAGTAGCAAAAATGATAATCTGAGAATTGATCATGCTAGTGACAACCGGTGTGATCTCCTGCTCAACTTGTGGTGTAGTCACTGTGGCAAAGACTGCTAATTGCTCCTTACCTAAATCCCTTTTCTCGTTTGCTCACACTGATAGGATTTTTAGTAGGATCCACAGTGAAGCATGAAAGCCTGCCTTTCTCAGATCTCCTTGTTGTCAATGGGACTGTGGGTATGATCCCATTGAGTGCCACGGTTAGCAGAAATGTTACACTTTAATTCTGTGCTCATTAACAAGGAGAAGTATGTCTTCCTGTTCTTTGTTGCTGCTTTTAGTGGGAATGGGGAGGTGGCTGCAGCCCCTAGAGCAGAGGCTTTGAGCCACAAGATGGAAGATGTATGTTGAGGACAACAAAGGGGCAAGAAAACCAAGTGTGGACCTCCTCTGCAGACACACCATCCTGGGTCGCGTATCTTGGGTCTTCTGTCTGAAAAAGAAGGGTCTGTCTTGATTACAATAATTTTGCTGTTTTATAGCAGTTTGCATTGTTTTTCTAGGTAGTTCGTGGCATAATTTCTCTGTAACAAAGCTACTAGCAATGCTCTGTAGCCCCAGTTTGTCTTTATTATCTTTCCAGAGGACTCATTGATTGCCCAACTGAATAAGACATTCACTTTTGGACTTTGAACCAGTTGGGTTAGTAAAGAATATTTACCTCTTACAGCCATTTTTCTGGGTTCTTACACATTCAAGTATATAGGAGAGAGATGCTCATGCACATTATGGACCAATAGTACACTGTGACTTACCCCCACTTTCTAATACCTGTTTTTTGACTTGAACTGTCTAAATTTTAGTGTTCTCTGGCATAATACCTTCTGATGGAAAGAAAATTAAGCATCCCTTGTCTTACTGCATTTTCTCCTTGGATACCATTTCCATCCCACATATGTGAGTTTATTCCCAAGAAGGGATACTCCTGATTTCGTCAGACAGTTGCTTGTGGCATCACAAGGTCATCTCATGCTCGATGGAAAAGTCACATGTATTTACTATTTAAATTTTGCTTTAATTGACATGTTATACATATTACATATTGTGATAATTCTATACTTGTGGAGAGCATGTAATGTTCAAACCTGAATGCTCATCATTTCTTTGTGCAGGGAACCTTGATCCCTTCAAGATCCTTTTGAGGTACATAATTTTTAAAGCTACACTCACCTTACTATTCTATAATTATCCCTGTGTTTTGATTGGTACCTGATCTCTTTCTCTATCTCCTCCCTTTTCCCCCATCATAGACTTTATGATCACTACTCTACTCTCAAATTTGAGGAGACAAACTATGTTAGCTTCTACATATAACTGAGAATATGTTACTGTGCCTGGATTACTCCAATCAGCATAATGTCCCCTAGCTACATCATGTTGCTGGAAACAGGATTTTATTCTTTTTTATGGCAGAATAACATTCTTCTGTGTGCTTATTGTTATTTATTTGCGGTGCTATTTACTGGGTGAGAGAAAATACAAGGTACAATGGAATCCACTATAAGAGTTTCATCAGGGAGGGGAAAGCATAGGGAATGTGAATATACCTACCAGAAACAAATGGTACAGAGAGAGAGAGAGAGAGAGAGAGAGAGAGAGAGAGAGAGAGAGAGAGAGAGCTGGGGGGTGGTGAACGGGTGGAATCTGTTTTTATAGGTCATCTTGCGCATGCACATATGGGCTTAAGTAGCTATACCATACATGCACATAGATTATGTGATCACAGAGCACAGACTATGTGACCACTCGGTGCATGAATTACATAGGACGGGAAGGCCCTGGGGTGACTAAGCATTTTGCCTGACTGCTGGACAGCGCATGCACGGTCATATAGCTAGGAATTATAACACTTATACCACATTTTCTTTATCCATTTATTCTACAGTGGGTCTTCCTTCGGCTCCTGGAACTAATGGGTCATCTGATAGTTCCATTTTTAGTTTGTTTCTTTTTTGTTTCTTTGTTTTTAAGAATATGACACCATTTTCAATGATGGCTATTCTAGTTTCTAGTCTCACCCACAGTGAAAAGAGTATACTTTTCTTCATATTTCACTGATTTTTTTTACCCCCCCAAACATAGCCATTTGGCCAGGGTAAAGTGGCATGTTACCACGGTTGGGATTTCTATTTCCCTGATTGTATTAGTGATGCTGAGACTTCTTCCTTCACATTTGTTGGCTATTTATGTTTCTCCCTTTCCTAAAAAATGAGTGTCTATCTAGATCATCTCTCTATTTGTTATGTTGCCTAGTCTTACTGCTGTTGAGCTGTTTGTGTTCCTTATACATTGTATATGTCAGTCCTGGTCAAGTGAATCTTTGGCAAATGTCTCATCCCTGTCTCCCAGCTCTCTTTTCAGCTTCTAATTCTTTTCTTCGTTGGGCCAAGTTGTGCACTACTTTCGAAGGCCTTCTCTGCTGTGGGCTTGTTGTTTGCTCATGTGTTTTGGAATTATCCCACGACAGAACGCATATTGTCCACAAAAATAGATAGGTTCAATTCCCAGATTTCTCTCCTAGGCATTTAAGTAAGTCTGTTCAATCAGCTCATTTTGCTAAATTATTAGGTATGTTTAGATCTATTTTTGATTATTAGTTTGGTTGTGTTTGAGAGTTTGCACCTTTTGTATTATCTTTGCAGCTCCAATATGGGTAATACACTGTATAGGAAGCAGATTTGGGTACACAATACTATTTACAGAGATATTTCGAAGTATTCTTGGGGTACACAAGATGTCGTCGGATTATCTTCTCAACTAGTATGTTCTTACGGACATCTATATAGGTGAAAAATCTCATATATAGGCTGTACCAAAGCAGCAAACTGGACTAATAAATTTCTGGGTTTATCTGACTCCTAGATGGGCACTGATAGAGTGCATACTCTTAGCGTATAATCCTGGACAGAATCATTGTTGCATCATGTATTTATTACATCAATGTCGACAGATCATTTCAAATTTCGAGTGTAATAATGGGTGGGAATGAAAAAAGGATGAATATTCCATCGCTTGGGTGTTCTTATTTGTATTTCGAATTAAATACTCACTATCTTCAAATGCTCCTTCTTTACTCTCATACTCTTTATTCGTCATGTCATCATCACCTCTTCCCTCCACCTTATACTGTCATCTCTCTACGATTCTTACACCTACATGGGTGCCCCCGTTCCTAGTTTCTTTCTCTCTGCTCTTACTTCTGCCTTCCTTCCTCTTTCAACTATTCTTTTACTCCTGTGGAGTTGTCTACATATTTCTAAAGGATCTCTTCTAATCCAAGTCTTGTCTCTCTCTGTTGTAGTTCATATGATTATAACTGATTAATAGAAAATATACTGTTTATCTTCTGTAACTAACTGAATCTCTTCTGACGCATCAATATCACACTTGAGCGTGTATACGATCGATACTTATTCATTCACCTATTGAATTTTGAAAGTTGTGTGCTAATATGTGTGTCTGTGCTAGGTAGTGACTGGCCCTCTGTGTGAGATAGATAGCTCTGCTCTGTGACCCTGTCTAAACACACTCAGAAGAGAAAGTTCTATGACAGACATGTGATCTCATCCTGTCGTGAGCCTATTATAGTTAATGAGAAATAGGGATAAGTTATTACGCATACAACTGCTCCCTCTTTCATTCTCTTGAGAGTGGTTTTGTGTGCTCTATAGGGATTTTCTATCTTGTTAATCGCATATATCAAACTAATCCTGTATTGCTAATGGTTCTTATGAACTCTCATAGCTGAGAGCTCTTTGTACTTACGTTTTGATAGAACATATTATGAGTTGGCATGCGCATGCTGCAATATCACAAGTCTAGCCTCGATATGCTTCCACATTCCTCATAGCATTGTTTTGCTAATGCTGGTACGTGAATATATAAAGACTTTCTCTATTAGACAATATCAAAATGTGTTGTTGATTCGTAGACTATTATGTTTGTAGTATAGCATAAATGATCTTAGGAGGTTTCAGTTACGCTTTCTTTCACCTCAGTTGTGTTACTGATGAAGACACAGTGAAAGGTACTAACCTTTGTCACATAGGTGTCACTACATGATGATACAGTCTCGTCCTGCTAAGATACTTTGAGACAAATATATCAAAGGTATGAGGATGAGCAGTATAGGTATGGGAAATCTCGTCACGTCGCTTTGAGCAATAGTTATGTATGGACAGTATTCATCCGTATGTGAAGGCAAGCAGAGCGATAATATCATGGAGGAGGAGTAAGAACCTAAAGTCGCTTCACCATAGGTTCATTTGTGAACATCCTTGATCTAGTGGAGAGCCTCATTAATCGTTTTTTTTATCTTATTCGCTTTCACGCATGGTTGCTCTGATGTCAGCAGATAGTTGGTAGTTTCATGTCTTCCCCATTTGCATCATCTATTCTTGTCTGTCATATAGGCGTAAGATCCTTTATTTCACTCTTTCCTACTCACTGTGTATGCAGTCTACATTTTTTAGGAGGAGTTTGAGAATATATTAATTATTTATTCTTTGCAATAGTGAGCTATTTGGTTTGCGATAAGCTGTAATATAGGATTAGTATGACCCTACGACCAATGAAAATCGAAGTCTGGGAGTGGCATGCTCTCCAATTTCGAACTACGGTAAGTTGGCTTGCTTGGTGATGGCTCGGTCACTCTGTATTGTGCACACAAAATGTGTTGATGCTCGTAGGGATGTCAGAGTTAATAATAGAAGGTATTATATGATGTCGACTCAGCTGACAATGCTCTCAGAGTGTGCAGTGCGATCAACTTCTCATAGATTGTTAGACGGCTAATGGTATGCATGTAAAGCTTTGTGCAGAGAGCTCTCTATGCACTAAGTATACAGCACGACTGAATTCGTTTATGAGAGTGCTATAATCTGCGCACTATGTTCTGCATACTCTGGCAGATGTCAGCATAGCATCCATTCATAATACAGGTGCTTGAGATTCTACTTTGAACTATTATTTTTAAGCATTAGCAACACCATTCACTCTATAAGTGTTTTCTGTTTTCATTAACAAGTTGTGGTGCTCAGCTTCTTACACAGCAGACTTCAGAAAAGCGGTGACTAAGAAACACTATGGTTCCACAGGGACGCGGTATGGCTATGATTAAGTGACATAGTCTGCTTTATAGCTTGAATGTAACTCTGGACCATTGGAACTTAGTGATTAGAAAACGTCATACATGTAGCATGTTCTCTTTTCTTTCTAACTTTCATATTTAGCAATGTACTGCATATAGACGCAATGTCTATGGTCTCATAATTTTATAGCACAGAAAAGGCTTCAGAAGGATTATCCAAACTCAGAACAGTGATATTATGGACAACATGTACCATTAATGTTATATTATTCAGATATATATGAAGCACTCAGCTAATTTTACAAATTTTATATTAGATCCTCTTATTAAAGTGAACAAATAACTTTCTTGATTGGTAGTCATCAAGATAATTGGCATCCACTTTTTTGTGAATTAATGTATGGATCTCAGACACATCATGACACACAACTTCTTTGTAGCATTGTCATTATGAAGCACCATATTACTATTGTTATGCCAATATAACATTATTTTATTTTACCTACAATTATATAGCTCTTGATATCAAGGGAGACACAGATTACTCTGGTCATGTGATCCAGGCCTCATATTTGCTGCTTGACTGCATTCTCTCTCTTTTTCTATGCATACATCCAGGCATTTTCATCAACCTCCTCATCTCAGGGAGGCAGAGCCTCTAAGGCCAGGAGGGGAGTGAGAGGTCAATATCTTGCTGGTGAGTTCTACAGTCTCACGGGGCATGGTTCTAAGGTCCTCTGTCGGTGAGCGCTGTAGCGAATGCATTTTGTATTGGACGCCTGTTCACGGCTGATGCATAGAGATAAGGAGCATAATGCCTATGTTCAGGCACGGTCGCACAATAATAGACAGCGTGGTGAGTGCTCTGCGCATCTCGCACTGTACAGCAAACATGATAATTTCAGATCAAGTGATCTCAATCACGATACCTGAGAAGAAAGGTGGCACTGGATCAGGTTAGCGGGGCGTCGCTAGTTCATAGGTTTACACTATTCATTGGTTGTATTATTTCTGCATTTGGGTTACACTTGGCTCTTTGTATTGGTTGCTTTTTATCCATAACTTTTGGTTCTCATAAAATTCTTGCTCATTGAGGGTCCACACTTAATAGTACACTTGGCTGCATGTAGTATGTCTTATGCAGAACTAGAATTGTCACCTCTCTTGCAGACGCTCAACCCAGAGCTCTTACAGGTACTGTCTCGGACTATTTGCATTCATATATGTGATAGCGGTAAGTTTTGCGTATGTGGATATGGAGTGCTTCATGGCATGACAGATATATGGAATTGCAGTCGTTATGAGCTGTTCGGCATAAACATATACGCAGTTAGCGCTGTAAGACTTTTGTATAAACTGCTGTGAGACATTAGTGTTATTCTGATCTCCCATGGGGATCGCGCTAAATAGTCTTTAAGAAATGTAGATTGTGCGTGAGTATTTTAATATTATAGTGTGACTAGCTGCTAGTGTCTGATCTTATATTATGTCAGCTTAAGATCTCTGTCTATCACGTTGGCTCACTATTTAGTCACGCTCGTTATCTGTGGTCTCATGTGTATTACTTCATGATTAGCCAGCACATGTGTAAAATACTTATATAAAATGTTATGATGTCTATCTCTTATATAATGTCTATGTTATTATAAAGTCTTTTACTGATATACTTGTTGAACAGTGTCACAGGGAGTTGCGACTCTCGCTACCCTCCACACGTTCTTCTTTATTCTCTGCACTTCTGTTGAAAGAGTTGCGCTTATATGTTAACCCAGGCTGGCCTTGAACTTGCAGATCTCTGCTCATGCTTCGCACGGAGCTCTGATTTGGTATAGGCCGACTCTGAATCCTGGTAGCATTGCTAATTAGCCATATATCTCCATCACATGTAGAGGTGAGTTCCACACCGAAGATAACTACTGCTTAGTTGTAACTATATGTTATCTTGTAGTCGCTCAGGGTCTTAATAATGGTAGATAACTTGTACGGTAATACATGTCGTGATAGTCAGTGTGTTGCTTCAGATGTGGTGAAGTTGTTTGATTTGCACTCGCTCGTGTCGTGGCACTAGATAGGTCATTTCGAGACGGTATGAAGAATGCTTTATAATAGGTTATAGATATCTGTGGCGTATGCGAAGCTAGTAATTCCTTGTTAATGTCTTAACATGCGTGACGATACGGCATACTTTATAGACACATATATAATTGCAAGTATCGCATCTCATTTGGATGTGACGCTATACTGTGTGGTCAAAACTGACGCCTATCTTTATTGGTATTAACTTTTTTGTTTCTTAATTGGCTGATATAGAAGAGTTGTGGAGGTAAACGCTCTTAACATTCATGTTCAGTTTGTTCTTAGGTGTATGTATATGTATTATGATAGGAGATACTTTTGATATCATATATTCTCTCGTAACGATACATTCATAAAGAAAAAGAGAGGGAACGCGTAGAGAGAGAGAGAGTAACGAACAAAGTTGCATAAAAATTCACGTGCTAGATAAAAAGGAACAGTGCAGTTGATAGTACGAATGAGCACAAGTAATCGCATAACTTGTGATAAAACATGGAGGATAGAATCACATTTATTATGAATGCGCTAATCCAAAGGAAAGTGCTTGACACTTAGGGCAAGGAAAGTTCACCTCACGAGCGTAAATTATCAATCTATAGTGAAGAGATATAATATGATAAAAGTTTGAAAGCAGGATGGTGGTGACTTTTAATATTAGCGACCTGGAAAACAAGAGGCTGATGGATCTCTGAGTTTGAGGCTCATAGCGTTGCGTGAGTTTAACGAGCAGTTCAGAAGTGGAGATAGGACATGAAGAGAAGATGGATTATGGGAATTACCATTGGCGTGTAAGTGGTTGGGGATAAGTTGGTGAAGGTAATTTTGCTATTTAGAATGAGGAGGTCGCTGACTCATCTCTCAGCAAGACAGCAGGACTTGCAGCTTCTGTCGAATGGTTCTCTGATTGAGAGTCAATGGATAGAAAACAGGAGTTATGGAATATTCTCATGATAAGAAGCGATGAGGTGCAAGCAATGGTCAGGGTGTCCCTTGATAGGAGTCTAGTGAGGCATTGTGTGAAGCTGTGAAGGTAAGCTCGGATGATTCGCTTGGAGACCCAAGATGTTGGAGATTGCTAAGAACCACAGGATACAGTGAGAAGAAGAGCTGCTAACAAGGAGTGAACACCAAGAGAGGAAGTGTGTTACAGTCAACAAGCTGAAGGAGTTGGAGATCTGAAGAGCATTTTGACATCAGAACATAGAGATGCAAGTTTGGGGTGGAACAGCACAAGAGAAGAGAAAGTATGTTAAGTCAAGCAAGATAAGGAGTTGGAGATCTGAAAGAACATTTTGAATATCAGACATGGAGATGAGATGTAGAGTTGTGAGTTTGTCCAGCTGGTTTTCAAGTTTTGTTTGGTCAGTATTTCTCACTATCCCCTTCACTATATTTTGGAATGTATGTATATCTGTGCAATTGTAGTTGGAGATCAATGTATCTGTTTTTGATCTTGATTTTTATAGGGGATTACAGTTAAAGAGACTTGCACGAATGCTCAAGTAGAACTTTGAACTTTGGACTTTAAAACATTGTTGAGAACTGTGGAAGACTTTTGAAGTTGGGACTCAAATGTATTTTGGGTTGTTATTGTATTGTTAATGCTTGATGGAGCAGACTAAAAGTAGATAATGTGGGTAAGTTTGATGTCAATTGCCCCCATAAGCTCATTGGGAGTAACCATTAATGGGCAAATGTGGCTTAGTTGATTGTTATGTAGGTATGGCCTTGTTAGAGAAGTATATCATGTGGATGCAGAGACTTTGTGGTCAAATAATACAATCAGAGACTCGCAAGACCTGCACGAGTAGTTAGGTACAGAAAACATTCTCGATTGGCCATGTGGATTAAGATGTAAAACTTCTCAGTCTTCCGTTCTCTAGATACCAGACAGGATGCCTCTGCTTTGGCGATAAGTTCGCAAACAGTGTAAGAGAGCTGTTTTCCTTTCATTGGTCAGGGGTGTTCTTGATGCTGTCGATTGAATGTGACGTTGGGTGGACATGAACTGATACAGGCTGCCCAGCATCGTAGATGAGTTTACCGCTTTATATTGAAAGTGTCGCTGTGAGATTTCTGCAAGGTATATCAAGGTGGCTATCGTGCACTCAGCAGCTAGGATAAACTATTGTGAAAGACAGAGACTATTTCTTTATTATAGCTGCTGACAAATATAAACAGGAAGAGGGGAGAATAAATGTGTGATATGGATCCTTAAAAAAGAGGAGTCAATATTGTTTACATAGTTTTAGTGTTTTGAGTGTAAACACATGCTTAAAAATATTTTTTAAAATAGGTATTTATATACATGTAATAATTACTAAAATGTATACTTCACTATGATATTGACCAACTCTTTCAATGAATTAGTACATGTTTTTTGTTCATTCCTTATTAGATAGTTTATTTCTTGCAGAAGATATACAGTTGTGTTGCTGGAGTTCGTTTTTATATATTTTCATATTAGTTTATAGTGGATTTAATATTGTGAGTATAGACTATTTCTCATATGAGTGACAGGTTATTATCAAACTATGATATTAATGATAGGGATGCAAGAATCATCTTTTAGAGGGTGATAATAAGGCACGATTAGGATACCTCTATAAAAAGATGTACTGGCTAGACTGATATATTAATTTTTAAATATCTAAGTGTATTTTTATCACGTGGACGTAGAAGGTGGATCATGATTTAATTGTATAGTATTAAATACTATAGGTGAATATTACTACATTGTTAATATTTAGAGCTTTATTGCTATTTCTGTGAAGAGAACGATGATCGAGCAGGAAACTTATAAACGAAAGCATTTACATCTGGAGCTCTGCTTATAGTGATAATAAGAGGATGCAGATTTTCGACCATTACACATTGGTTAGGGAGATGGTGGAGGCAGGCACGAGTGATTTTGAGACAGCTCTCAGAGCTTAACATTGATCGCGACAGAAGACAGGAGAGATGAAGGGGAGGTAAGAGCGTGGTATTGAAATTTTTTAAAATCAATCTCGCGCCACGCACGTGACACAACTTTCTCATACAGTTCCTTGAGGTCTTCTCTGCTAATTTAGTGGCAGTGATCTGAAATATATAGATTCCTATTGTATCTGATAGAGAGGTTGTAAAGTGTGCAGGTTCAAAAGTGTTTACCCTTACTTAGTAGTCTTAGTTTAGCATCAGGACAGCTGCTTTGTTCGCAGCTCTGTCAAAATAACCATCCTGTTTACTAATCGATTGGAAAGGATGGAATCGTAATAAATTAGCAGTTCAGCTACTCACCAACAAGCAGCTAGAGGAGCACTTGGGCTACGCTGAGATGTCTCACCTACGCCGCCAATTACTCTATGATGTCTGTTAAGTGCTACCAGTGTATTTTAATTTGTTCTGATGATATGGCTTTCTTTTGCTCTATAAGACTATAAATATTTATGAAATGATTTCAACAATTGGAACTGGGATTTCTACTCTTGCAGGCCAATTACATTATGTGGGATCGGTGACTGAGTATTGTAGAGATGAATAGGGTAGTCTATTAATCTATGTTCAGCACAGAATAATAAAAAACGGTTTCTTTTAATTGCTGAAGACACGGCGATGGTCCTCAGTCTAGCTCGTAACAATCATGCGTTCTCAGTTTTGATTTCTCAAAAACTTAGCGGATGGGCTGATGAGATTGGCTGTGCACATAATTGGTCAAAGATGGGGCTATCAGTACAACGCAGTCGAGACCTGCTTCAGATCATCAGGGGCTGATTATGGAGACATAGTGACGTAGTTTTTCCCAGGATGTGTACATACCTCACATATATCTCTTAGAATCTAGGAGATATACCTCGACTGTGTTGTGACAGTCATCTAAGGATTAGCTTCTCAGTCTAATTATGGTTTACTTTGATTCTATGACGCCTCTCCTAGATCTTATGAATTTATGCACGCGACATGAAATCTTAAAAGAGGATAAGTCAAAGCAAATTGCTGTATGCATACCTCTTCTCCTCTAGGGATTTTTTGTTTTCCCTCTAGGTTCAACTGATTTGTCTACTTAGAGATATGTGTTCGGTCTTAAACATCGTGTCTTCTGAGACCCATGCAGTGCAGATTTGCCTAGATCTTGATATGTGTGCTCTATGCAGGTTCTACTTTTCTGGTTTTTAATGGACTTGCTTGGATCTAAGCTAAAGTTTATGGAGTGTTACTGTGATGCATGTTCATATTGGATAGAATTTATCAAGGTGGAATAGGCATGACGATTCTCAGAGTGTTGTTATCTATTAAATACAGCGACAGGAAGATGTACATGCACATTGGCTACTGGAAGTTGAGCTCAGGGCCTTGGACAGCACAAGCATTGACGAGGGTACCCATAGGGGTTTGTTGGAAGAGAGGAGAGAGTAAAATGGTTTCTTGCAGCAGACGGAGATGCCGGTCGGAGGTTAATTACGGAAGACAAAAGTAGGAGGGGTGACGTATGCTGAGAAGAAGCTAAGGAGAAACCGCATAGCAAGATGGGACAGGGTTCAGAGATAGAGCAGATGGAATGAAGAGGGAGAGAGACGAGATCTAAAGAGAGTAGATGTAGAAAGAGCAGTGGAATGTTACAAGGGTTATGGACATATGCGCGCCGTCTTTCTTATGAACGTTAAGCGAATGACCAGAGGTTGCCTTAGTGGGTGCATGGTGAGATATACTTAGGAGTTGTTCGCTGTTTCGGTACACTTAAGACGGCAGCGTACGAGTCGACCTATCTTTATTGACTTATGAAACAGTCAGTGGTGGAGATAATATAATCTGCCTAAATTTTTCCTGTCTGATTCTCATGATGTTTTATTCTCATGTAGGCTAAAAACCCTGAGCCCATCTGTGATTTATAGTCACAACTATAAATGCCTAGCTCACAACTGTGGTGAGATTTTGTTTGTGCTCTAGCAAACAAAGCTTGCCTGGGGATCAGAGTGCAGAGCTAGCCACTAGAGGCCAGGCAGTGGTGGCACACACCTTTAATCCCAGCACTTGGGAGGAGGAAACAGGAGGTGATACAGCTGGGTGGGGAGAGGAAGTGATAAGGCTGGGTGGAGACAGGAGCTAGCTCTTTTGATCTGAGGATTTGGTAGATGTAAGAAGTAGCTGTGACTTGCTTCTTTGTGTCTCTGATCTTTTAGTATTCACCCCTATATCTGACTCTGGGTTTTTATTAAGACCAATTAGAATTCGTGCGACACACACACACAACCTCTTTTCCCAAACTAGTCATAAAGCCTTTTGGTTTAGCTTTTTAGATGTTAGCTTGATTTAGCATGGCTTTCACTGGCTTCTGCCCAATTCCTCTGCCCTGTGTGACTATAAATCACAGTAACAGAGAAAGGACTGTGAATGGACAGTCACTGTTGTGCTGTTCTCTAGGTCCTGTCAGTTCAAGCACCAAGCTTTTCCTGAATTGGCAAAGGAAGATAGTCATGTTTATAACTAACTGATAGCCAGCACCGAGTTTATGCCAGGCTGTGTGTTCTGGGTTACTGCTTTTTAAACTCCCGTGACATACTGTCTCCATTTCAATAGATGGGAAATTACAGCTCACCTATACTGAGTCACTGAAGCTTATTGAATTCTCATGGCATTTTACTGCCCTCTCTTAGTAGGTCTCCTTTATGTGAAATGTTTTGTAAAGTGTGGTGGTTTGAATGAGAATGGCCCACATAGTATGTGCATATATTTGAATGCTTGATCCCTAGTTGGTAGAACTGTTTTAGGAAGGGTCAGAGGTAGGCTTGTTGGAGGAGGTGTGTCACTGGGGATGTGCTTTAGATTTCAAAAGCCCACTGTCCTCCGCTAGCTTTCTGTCTTGTGCCTGTGGATCAGGATGCAAGTTCTTAGCTAGTGCACCATGCCTGGCTGCCTGCTGCCACATTCCCTGCCGTGATGGTCATGGTCTCCAGCCCACTGACACAAGCCCCCAGTTAAATACTCTCTTTTATAAGAGTTGCCACGGTCATGGTGTCTGGTCACAGTAACAGAACAATGACTAGGACACAAAGCACCACATTACTTTCCCAGACTGTGAGCTTCCTGAGGCTGGTTCTCATTCCTCACCTAGCTTTCCTGGGAGCTAGCGGAGTATTTTCATTATGTTTTTATGAATGAACTGAATTGCAGTTGATATAAATAGTCAGTTTGGATTAGGTATCCATGCAACCAGGAGACTTTAGTATGCTTTGCTTTCTATGTAAAATTAAAATGATGGTCTTTGTGGGCTGCCTGTTTAACAAGATTGTACTTTTTACTCCTGGAATAGATTGGGTTTATCTTTGTGAAATCCTTTGATATTTTGAAGAAATTGGAATGTAGGAAGCTAAATTATATTTTATTTTTCAAATACCTATACTATTTTTTTTATCATTCCTTCTGTGGCTTATCATTTATTGTATGTTTATAGTATATATTACTAACAGAAGGGTTAATTTGTTCTATTTTGAATGGGAAAGAAATTGTTAAAAATTAGCTGTTTTTATTTCATGTTTAATATTTATTAATATGATCTGTGGGAGACCAATTAAGGCATTCAATATCTGTACTGAAAGTAGGAAATTATTAACTTTGCATATTCCCAATGGAGCATTACAGACCACAACCTATGTTGGAAAATAATTGACAAAAATGAAATTATTTATAAGATGTTCTAAGCACATGAATTCGAATTAGATACTATTTTCATCCCAAGGCTTTCTTTTGCTTTACCAATAAATGCATCTCTGAGTTTATGAGGCTGTTGAGGTAAAATATTTAATTTTAGAAAATAAATTTTAAATTTATATTCAAAACCCTGGATAGTATGTATATAGATATACCTGGGGGTGCCCACATTTGGTATTAGGGGAAATCTGTTTAAAGTTCATTAATATTGTTTTACTATGAAGACACACATGTTGTAAGCTCCTACAGATGATTCTGACTGATACTCCAAAAAGAGCTCCAAGATCTTGAGTTGCAGTTTATTTATTTTAATTAATTAATTAGTTGATTAATTAATTTTTTGGTTTTTCAAGATGAAGTTTCACTTGTGTAGCCCTGGCTGTCCTGGAATTCACTCTGTAGACCAGGCTGGCCTTGAACTCACAGAGATCCACCTGCCTCTGCATCCCAAGTACTGGGATTAAAGGCGTGCACCACCACTGCCTGGCTGAGTGTCAGCTTGTTTTAAATATATGTATATTTTTAACTTTTAAAGATATGCACTTCAGTGTGCTAGTTAAGCTTTCTTCCCCTTTTCATAATACAATGTACATTCTGTACATTTCAATCAGCATATCTAAACACTGGATATTCACTAAGCAAATTTATGTATATTAATTTAATATATATTTAGTTAATATATATTAGTAATATGTTAATAACACATACATATATAGACATTCATAATAGCATAGAGAAAATGAAACCACAACAATGACTATTAGGTACCTGCATCAATATTAAATCATAGAGCGTATTTCTGTGGTCTTACAGCTAGACGTTAGGCGAGTCCTTGGTGCTTTGTAGTTACACATTTCCAAGCACAGCCTCTTCCTCTCTGCTGCTGTCACCACTTGTCCCTTCCCCTCACCCTCGTCTACTTCCTGTCACAGTGCCCAGCCTCCCACTGGTCCTCATTTCTACGCTCACCCATTTCTTCTCTGGACAGCTGTCTCAGATTTCTTTTTCAGTCTGTAAATGTCATCTTTTCCTGCTCTAACTTAAACTCTGCACTGCCTTCCAGTCACGTCACAAATAAAATTCCAACACTACCTCACAATCGAAATACCTCCCAAGATCTGGTCCCAGGCTACCTTCCCTCTAAGAGAAAGTTCCTAAACTATAAAGGGAAAATATAATGAGGTGTACGTAGGAAAATTTAATGTGTGCCCACAGTCAGCATAGCAATGAAAAAATGTTAAATTAAGACAAACATACCTGCAAAGTATGCAAATATTTAATAATTAAACTAATAATTATTAATCAGCTATTCAGTTTGTATGTTCCTCCCCCCTTTTTAAAACGAAGGATTGAAGCCGGGCATGATGGCGCATGCCTTTAATCCCAGCACTCGGGAAGCAGAGGCAGGCGGATCTCTGTGAGTTGGAGGCCAGCCTGGTCTACAAATCGAGTTCCTGGATAGCCAGGATTACACAGAGAAATCCTGTCTCAAAAAAAAAAAAAAAAAAAAAAAAACCAAAAAAAAAAAATTATTAGAGCACCTGTATTTTATACTTTCTCATTTTTATTACTTCTTTGAGAATTTCATACAGTGTGTTTTGATCACATTCACCCCTTCCTCTAACTCCCCCAGGACCACTCCTTTTCACTCCCCACCCAACTTTGTGTTCTCTCTCTTTTTTCAAACTCATCAGATCCAATTTGGGCTGCCCATATATTCTTGGATGTGTGGTCTTCCACCGGAGGATGGTCAGTCTACTAGAGGCTACACTCTCAGAGAGAACCAACTCACCGACTTCAGCAGCTACCACTTGCTAATAACTCCTCACTAGATCTGGGACTCCATGCTCACTTCTCTGAGCTGGGATTTTGTCTGGCTCGAGTGTGCACAGGTTTTGTGTGTGTGTCGTGGCTACCATTGTGAGTTCACCTGTTTAACTGTCTTGCTGTGTCCAGAAAACATTGTTTCCCTAAAGTCATCCACCAGCTCCTGACTCTTACAATCTCTTCACCCCCTCTTACACAATGGGGGTATGATATAAATGTCCCATTTAGGGCTGAGCATTCTGCAGTCATTTATTTTCTGCACGTTGGTGGGTTGTGGGTCTTTGTATTATCACTATCTACTGCTAAAAGAAGCTTTTCCAATGAGGGTTGGGAAATGCATTATCTTATAGATATAGCAATAGATCATCAGGAGTTGGCTTAATATGATGACTATTTAGCAGACTAAGGATAGTAGCATCACCCCTAGGTCCTAAGGCCTGTCCTTGGCCCAACAACAGCATAAAATCTGGTTTTCATCTTATGGAATAGTGATCAAATACAATCAGGAAGTGATTGGTTTCTTCCGTGGTATTCATGCTACTATTGCACCAGTATTGGTGAAATTATTAAGGCCACTCCATGTAGTTAAAAGGGAGGTTTATTTTGTGGGGTAACTTACAAGTGAAAGGACAGGTAACAGGGTCTGGGAAAGGTGTAGCACAGTCCAGCGGTGTTCTCTGGACTAGGTCTACCTCCAGCATCCAGGGTCCAGGAACCAAGAGAGCTGGTGCATCCAGATCTCGGGTCTTCAGGGGCCTCTCTCGGCCTTGCCTTGTAGGCATGACCTTTACCGAAGCCTCAATGGGGGTTGGAACTTCAAGATCAAAGCTGGAATGGCTACCCACTACACACCAGTGGGCATGTCTTGCCAGGCTATCATTATTATAGCTTGAAGGATTGACAGCCGGGTAAGATTCATGTTTACCTGTCTTCTCTGGTAGCCTGCCCTGCACCTACCGGCACTGTGAAAGCTAGCCAATAGGGTTAAAGCTTTCAGGGTGAGCACCAGCTTGATTTCTCCATGTTCTATGACTCAAGTATAAGGTGTTTTCAGTAACAGTGCTCAAGAGACATTTTATTTTTCTTTCCTTCTTTTTGATTATTAAATGAGTTCTTGACAATTTCTTACATGTGTATAATACACTCTGCTTACTCTCTCCCTGAAAAGCTTTCTCTTATCTCCCTCTCATCCCTACGACCTCCAACTTGTTCTTTTTCCAGATTCACGATTTTTGGTTTTGTTGTGTGACCCATTTCCTTTAATTGGGGCCATTTATGTGACTATTGGATTGGAATTATCCCCCAGAGCTTGGCGGAGTCAAGAGTCAACACACAACTACAAACAGTGACTCTTCCTTGCCCTGGATCTATCCATAGAAAATCTACCCACCAGCAGTGAAGGGTAGCCCTCCTCCTAACATCTAGGCTGCTTCCAGTTCCTGCCTATTATGAAAAGAGCATTAGTGAACACGGATAAGGAAGTATCTCTGTAGTTGGATGTACAATCCTTTGGGTATATGCTGGAGAGTGAACCTTGAGGTAGATCCATTGAACTGCCACACTGACTTCCACAGTGGCGGTACAGTTTGTACTCCACCAGCGATGAAAAGCGGTTCACTTTTCCCACATCATCACCCGCGTTAGCTCTCATTTTTAAAAGACTGTCTATTTTTAACTTTGGCCATTCTGCCTGGAGTAAGATGAAGTCTCAACGTAGTTTTAATTTACATCTCCTTGAAGGCTAAGGAGACATTTCTTTGTCAGGCGTTTGTATTTCATCTCTTGAGAGCTCTCTTAGTTCTGCACCGCCTTTTAAAATGTTTAACTGATAACCATTTTTTTTTTAGCTCTTTGTATATTTTAGATACTGTCTATTGAAGGTGTCATTAGTCTGGATCTTTTCTCATTCTGTGGCCTGCAGCTTTGCCTGAATCATAGCATCCTTTTCCATGCAGAAGCCGTTCGACTTCATGAGGTCCTGTTTATTAACTGTTGGTTTTAATACTTCTGCTGTTGGTGGTCTTTTCCTGTGCCAAAGAGTTCAAGGCTACATCCCACTTTCTCTTCTATCAGGTTCATGGTATCTAGTATTAGGATGAAGTCCAAAATCCATTTGAGGTTGAGTTTTGTGCAAGGTGCTATGTATGAATCTATTTACATTCTTCTGTGTCCAGTTGTTCTATTTGTCCAACATCATTTTTTTTGAAGATGGAGTGAAATCTTCTGTAGTACAATTTGAGATTGGGGATGGTGATACCTCCAGCAATTCTTTTATTATTCAAGATTGTTTTAGATATCCTGCTTTTTTTTCTATATGAAGTTGAAGATAGTTTTTTTTCTTTTGAATATCGGTGAAAAATTGTGTTGGAAATGTATTGAGTCTGTAGATTGCTTTTGGTAGGATGGCCATTTTCACTGTATTAATACTTCTGCCCAAACCACCATCCAGGGACTTACAGAATGCCTTATCTACCATCATGGTATCCCACACAGTATTGCTTCTGACCAAGGAACTCACTTCACAGCCACGAAGTATGACTGAGGGCCCCCGATCATGGACTCCATCAGTCTTATATGTTCCCTACAAGAAGAAGCAGCTTCAGCATCCTGAAGCAGCTCCCTGATAGAATGATGAGGTAGACTTTTGAAGACATAGTGCCAGTGACAGTAGCCTGGAGGCTGGAACAGGGTTCTCCAGAAGGCAACATGTTCTTTAAATCAACATTCAATGTATGGTATGGTTTCTCCTGTAGCTGGATTCATGAGTTCAGGGTAGAGAAGGGAATCATTCCACCTCACTATCACCCCTAGTAACCCATTAGGAAAACATTCACTTACTGTTTCTGCAACTTCAGTTCTGCTGGCCCAGAAGTTTTAGTTCCAGAATGGCGAGAGATCCTGCCACAATAAATATTCTGTTGAACCGGAGGTCAGACATCCCCCTGGTCAATTTGGACTTCTGATGCCCTTAAGCCAGCAGGCTAAGAAGGGAATAATAGTGTTAGGAGGAGTGATTGATCCAGATTACCATGGGAAAATTGGATTATTTTCTATAATGGAGAAAAGAAAGATTATGTCCACTGTGCAAGATATTCTTCAGGATGTCCCTTCGTGTTGCCATGTCCTGTGATTAACGTCAATGTGACACCCTAATCGAGGCAGGATGACAGAGGGCACAGAGCAATCAGGAATGAAGGTCTGGGTCACTCTTCCAGGAAAAGAACCAAGAGTACTGAAGTACCTGCCAGAGGTGGAGGAGGCACAGAATGGGTAGTGAGGGCGTGAGAAGTCTGGGTAGGGAGTGTACTCATAATTTCTAAAGATATTTTTAATTTATGCAAACCAGGGAATGCCCTACACGTTTAATTTCTTTTGGTATTTGCATGATTTGGATATCAAGAGTTAGAAAGTGCTCATTTTACTATATTTTTAATGTGGTAAAGAGAGGTCTATTTGTCTTGAAATGTTTGACTGAATTGTTTATGGGGACATCTGATCCTGATTTTTTTCCTTGGGAACATTTTAATCAATAATCTGCTCTCCTTATTTGTTATTGTTCTGTTCAGCCCTTCTACCTCTTGATTCTATTGCCTCCGTTTTGGCAGTTTTTATGTTTCTAAGGAATTTACACATTTTTGATAGTTAGCTAATTTATTGATATTCAATTATCATAATCTCTGGGCACTTATATTTCAGAAATATTTTAATATCTCCTTTATATACTATTCTATTTATTTGAGTTCTTTTCTTTCTTGGCTAACCTAAGAGTTTGTTAATTGTGTTTAGTTTTTCAAAATAACTCAATTTTTCTGACTTTTGTATTTATTTCTCTACCTGACTTATTGCCATTCCAATCTTTATTTTCTTTTTCTGCTAAGTGTGCAGTCATACTTCTTCTTTTCCTTTAGATGTAAAATTAATTAATTCGTGCCTCCTCCTTCTTTTTCTTGGCTGGACTGGAACCTGCTATTACCTGCCTCTGCTTCCAAGTTGTGGGATTAAGAGCATGTACCATCACGCTTGGCTGGGTCTTTGTTATTTCCTATGTAGGTATTTATATCTGTAAACTTCCTTTTACTTATAGGTGAAGGATTCCGAGGTTGTGGGAAACTATTCATAGATGAGTTTATGCTGTCAACATAGGAAAGGAATGTGGAGATGTGCACTAACCACTGGCCTTGGCTGCTCCTGATGGCTGTGTTGGGTGCTGGTGGACCGGTACATGTTTGGTTTGCCACCAACAACACATTTACGTTCATACTTTAACAACCAACTTTTAGTGAGAACATAAAAATCAGCAAAGGGCCTACCTTTACCTCCGTTGACTCCCACAGTATTTTGTATAAGTTGGAAAGCTAAATCAATTTAGGGTTCTTCTGTAGATGCTCCCAGTAGATTTAAAACAACAAACATAACACACCAAAACAAAACAAAAAAACCCAAGAAAACAACAACAAACAAACAAATAAACACACACACACACACACACACACACACACACACACACACACACACACACAGAAAAAACCCCTGTGCCATCCTAGGTGGTAATGAGAAAAGAGCTTCAAGCCTGTCCTCACCATGTCTAATTAACAGCTCTTTCATAAATAAAAAGTAGAATGGGAAAAAGAAAGTCAAACATGGAGTTACTCATTCACAATGACAACTTTGGTGGACTACGTGAGTCCAAACCCTTCAGTTCTTCCCATATTGTTCTGAGCACTTCAGGGGGTCAAGGATGTATGTCCTTCCTTCCCACCTCTGTATCCTTGATGCACATTTTAGTGCCTGGTACAGGGGATGCTTAGAAACTGGTTAATTCATTAACTCTTCTCCAAGTGACTTGTGTGCAGTTCCAGTTTGCAGAGTGTCTTATCATTATCTCTGCTCACTCTGAGACTGTGTGACATTGCCATTATTTTTTGGCATATCTTCCTGCTAGACAGATTATAATTTATTCAGTGGAAAGTTAGATTTTTATTCATTTTCTCTATATACCGCAGAACAATTAATTTAGTAAATTCTGAATACAGTAAACTATAAACATCTTTCTATTTTTCCAGGTCTTTCTTAGAAACACAATCCCAACAATTATTTGACTGCAAAAGATATAATTCATTGAATTTAGTTTTGTGATTTTTTTTTTTGAGATTAGTGGGAGGAAATCTCAGCATGCAGCTCTCCCAGGCTTGGAACTTGCTTTGTAGCCTATTCTGGCCTCTAACTCACAAATGCTAACATGCCTGACTGACTTAACCTCACTGGTGTTTTGATAGCAGCTGAGTCCACAGCCTCCTTCAGTCCCCTGGAGTTCATTAATGCTGTACTCATTGTCTTTGTAAGACCTCAACTCTTTCTTCCTACTTCTCTTTAAAAAATTCTTACCTTTCTTGGGTTGGGGATTTAGCTCAGTGGTAGAGTGCTTGCTTAGCAAGCACAAGGCCCTGGGTTCAATCCTCAGCTCCAAAAAAAAAAAAAAAAATTACTTTATACCGGGCGGTGGTGGCGCACGCCTTTAATCCCAGCACTCAGGAGGCAGAGCCAGGCGGATCTCTGTGAGTTCGAGGCCAGCCTGGTCTACCAAGTGAGTTCCAGGAAAGGCGCAAAGCTACACAGAGAAACCCTGTCTTGAAAAAAAAAAAAAAAAAAAAAAAAAAAAAATTCTTACCTTTCTGCATGAGGCCCTTCTCCTTTATAAGGCTGAGTATTGATATGTGGGAAGACTTTCTTGTCAGATTTGCTCTTGGGGACCACCATCCCCCCAAATAATGACATGGAGACTTATTATTAATTATGAATACTTCTCCTTTAGCTTAGGCTTGTTCCCAACTAGCTCTTATAACTTAACCTATTTATGTTAATCTACATTCTATCACATGCTTCTTTACCTCTCCTCCATTCTGTACGTCCTGTGTCTCACTGGTGATATCCTGCTACACCAGATTCTAACCCTCACTTCCTCTTTCTGCCTGGAAGTCCCACCTAGTCTCTCCTGCTTGGCTATTGGCTATTCTGCTCTTTGTTAAGCCTATCAGGTACCTTAGGCAGGTGAGGCAAAACATAGATACATCTTCACCCAGTGTAAACAAATATCCCATAACATTGTTATATATTGATGATGCCAAAGCAGATGTATCTAATTTGAATCTTCCTCCTGTCATTGAAGTTTCCATACCCACATGCTTACTCTCCCATCTCCATTCACCTGACGGTTTTCATCTCAAAACCTGTCCAACACAGAACTTATTCTCTACCCTTACATCGAATATGTACCTCTAGTAGTTTTCATCACTTCAGGAAGGAGCCATTCTGTCTTTTCAGTGAGTCAGTTGAATCACGACTCCCTTCTTTAAGCCTAATCGATAACTCCTTGGTCATTCTAAGGCAAAGTGTACATACACATTATTCAATCTATTCTCTTTACCTGCCTCGGTGCTGTCCTGGTCCGAACCACCGTTATCTCCTCTCTAACCACATATATGGCTATCCCTGTAGATGGGCTCCACGTCCTCCACTCCAGCTCTGAGCAGATCCTCAGGAGAGTCTTGTGAGGGGCCCGAAGCCCTGCCACTCGGCTTGCGGAAGCCCCGATGGCATCTCCCTCACGCTGCATCCCTGTGCCCACTCTAGCTGACTTTGCTCCATGTATCTTTTCTCCCTGGACACTTTCCTCTGGCCACAGTTGTAATGGATTCACATGGAGGGAATGTAGATTTAGCTTACATGGGAACAACACTGATTTACGGACGAGATCCATCAGCCTTCAGCATACTTGAAGCTGTGCTCAATTTTTACCTATGAAGAAAATATCTGAAAGACTGCTGGCAACCATTTCAGGGAAGTTTTTCACAAGACAAACACCTTTGAAAATGAGAATTTGTTTCTCAGTAGGTCTGGGCGATCTGCTCAGGTTCCTCTGATGCTGCTGCTCTTGTTTATATGTAAAACATTATAATTAAAAAAGTAAAGTACTTTTCCTAGAGCATGATTATGCTTACCTACTAGAAGATGATTAATTAAAATTCGAAGGTGGTAATTATTGTTTTTCTATACAGGCCATCATTTTCAATCACCAAAGAGTTCATATTGAGATTTAACCACCCACAGAGTCCAGCAGAAAAGGAAGAATTGTTGGAACAAGCTAGAAGACTACTCATTAGGTGCAAGGTAAGGGTCAGTTCCCTGGTTGCTCCATATGCAAACTTCATTTGTAGTTGGTAAATGCTTACTTGCTATATATTATTGAAAGAAAAAATAGCCAGGCGGTGGAGGTGCACACCTTTAATCCGAGTACTTGGGAGGCAGAGCCAGGCGGATCTCTGTGAGTTCGAGGCCAACCTGGGCTACAGAGCGAGTTTCAGGACAGGCTCCAAAGCTACACAAAGAAACCCTGTTTCGAAAAACAACAACAACAACAACAAAAAAAAAAAAAAAAAAGAAAGAAAAAAAGAAAAGAAAAAAAAAAGATGTGGGTACAGACAACTACCTTTGTAAGTAGATGGGGCTAAAATATTAATGTTCATTAAATTTAAGTTTATAACCTAATAATTTTGGTGAGAAGTTTCTACATAAGAGAAAAATGTAAAGTTTTCGCTAACTCTGATAAAAAAACATTGGCATGGAAGAATGGTTTTCAGAATATAAATAAGAAGTAATAAAGCCAGCGAACAAACAAACGAAGGGATGCACATTTCCATTTGCTGTTTTTATGATTTGCTTCTCCATCACAGAGGAAGCTGGGTCTCAAGATGCTGGGCTCTGGGAAGCATGTGCATCTTCCGACTGCGTGGGCAGAGGTCATCTATCTGGCTCAGTGCAAAGGGGAGATTCAAGACGGTATGTGTGGATCCGATTGCAGATGAACCCCAAGTGTTTGTAGATTTGCAAAGAGATGATTTGAGAATTTAAAGTTTTAGTAAACTTAAAGTAAGTTTGTAAATTCTCCATTCTCCATTAGAATACCTCATGATGTTTCAATTATGAAAGTTTCCTCTGTAATTTTGAGGTTAGGACTTTGACTATTAAACTTTTAAACTTTTTTTTTTCTTTTTTCTTTTGAGACAGGGTTTCTCTGTGTAGTTTTGATGCCTGTCCTGGATCTCACTCTGTAGGCCAGGCTAGCCTTGAACTCACAGAGATCCAACTGGCTCTGTCCCCCAAGTACTGGGATTAAGGGCATGTGCTACCACCGCCCAGATGACTATTAAACTTTTTAATTACAAAAGAGTTTTTTAAAAGCTTTTTCTTAGTATAGTCATTATATCTTTCTGCAAAATAGGTAATTATTTTAAAAGTCACTATATACTGTCTTTGAATAAGTCTAGTTATGGCAGATACCTAGATAAAGGTGTTTTTGTGCTTTATATTCTTACTTATAAAACATTAATCAAATGGCCATTGCCTTGGCTTTTTTTCTTTCTGCTTTAAAACAAGAAGCGTTGCTCACGACCTTTTTTTCATTTATTACTTCTCACTTACATGACTCCTTTCAAGCAACCTCTATCCAATCTAAAAAGGAAATTAAATAACATTATTTTTAAGGGGATAACATTCCTTCTCTCGTTAAACTAAATGTTATGTGTACGCCTTATAAAATGAGTTTGGGGATGTTAACTGCTAGGGCCAGAGGATATTTCCCCTGTGAATTGGGATTTGTAATGCTGGCAGACAGCTCACTTAACTTGTTTTTATGGTTCCGCATCCGGGCACTCCCACCTCTATTGGATGTTAAACAGATTTTGTGGGAGGGAGGTCTTGTGGTCTACCACCAACCAGCAGCCTCATTGCTGTCTGGGAGAAGGGAAAAAGGAGAGAGAGGAAGAGAGAGGGAGGAGAGGGGCGTGGGGCGGGGGTTTAGGTAGAGGCTGTGTTTCTTTCGGGGATTTGGCCTTGGAAATCACCCACTGTCATTTCTTCCGGGTTCTATTGATTGAAGCAGTTACTAGGCCAGCTGAGGTTTGGGGTACCTCTCCCTAGGAAGTGTGGGAAGCATTTATGGGTACAGCAGAGCCCCAGAATTTAAAGGACAAATAGTGAACGGCAAGATGGAAGTATAATATGCAAAAAGGCAAGATTAATTTTTCAGTGACGCAATCTCATGTTGTTGACGTTTCAGAAGCTTTAAATATGCTCCATGCCTCCCTGGACCACGTTTCCTTTGATTGTGATCAGCTTCCTGCCCTCTTTTTTCTCGCGGAATCAGTTTTATACCGATTGTGCTGTGATGCATTCATGAAGGGCTTTTTATATTCAGTTGAAATAAAACTGCTTAAGGTATGTTTTAAATTTTAGAAAGTGTTTTAATTGTTATAGATGGAAACGACAGGAAACTACAGTGGAGTCATCTGCTTCAGGATCAGACAGGGCATTGGCATTTACTAGGCTAGTTTCACAGTCTTTGAGTGTGACTAGTAGATTGCTGCTTGATAGCCAAGCTGAAATAGTTTGAGAAAATAGAATTTCACAAACTGCAAGAATGTAATTATTTAAAAATCATTATACTGTTCTTCCAAGTGTGCATAGATTTACTTTTAAAAGTTAAAAAGAAAAAAAATTATTTACTTTTATTTTATATATATGGGTCTTTTGCTTGTGCACATGCTTGTGTGTGTGTGTGTGTGTGTGTGTGTGTGTGTGTGTGTGTGTGTGAGCTAGTTGTGAGCTTCCATGTAGGCGATGGGAACGGAACCCAAATCCTCTGCATGAGCAACACATGCTCTTAACCACTGAACTCTCTCTCTAGCCCCTTCTTTTAGGGAATTTTAATGCTATGTCCTTTATTTAAAACTTCTGAGAAATAACGTTAATCTTTCAATTGAGGTGAGTGGTCCCATCCCCAGTCTGTCATTCTAGAGAGACCCAGCGAGGAGCCATCATCATATGGGCTACGCTTTGGAAAGTCCCTCGTCAAATGCTTCCGGAATTCATAATAGCCATAGTTTACATGGAAAATTTATTATAAAAATAATTTTACAAATACCTAGTGATTTTATTGCAAATAAATTAGGCTTAAATAATGGTTTTATTATTACCAAAAAGGAAAGAAAGATTAGAAAGATTTCCTTAAGATTGCAGTGCATGTAGCATGTCCGTAAAACAAGTGAAATTGATTGAGCAAACTATGTATTTTACAGCTTTGGTTATAAGGGAATATTCCTGGATCTACCCACCATTAGGGAGTTTTGGGGAGATAGTTATATTTTATTCTCATGACCCCAGTCTTGGAGCTTTCTGAAAGTTCTCTCTCTGGTCTGGACTCCTTCAGATGCCTTTGGCTTTTCTCTCTCCCTTATCCTCATTGAAGCCTTCTTACTAGTCATGGAGCAGCCATCTTGGTGGCTTCTCTGCTGTGTTCTTGCATACACCAGCAACAGTACCTTTCAATAAAATTTTCTGTCAAAAAAAAAAATAGCAGAAGGGAGGCTTCCAACGGTCTTTTAGTTTCACAAGGAACATTCTACAAACCCCAGAATGGGGCTGAGGCACACAGGCCATGCTTCTCCACTGGCTTAGTTTGTATTGGCTCAAACAATAAAGAGTTAGCTCTTAAATGAATGATCTGAAAACTAAGCGGATTGAAAGTCCACTGGACTTTAGACAAATAATGTCTCTCTAGGTTTTCAAAACCTTTCCTGCTGAAATGCTAAGTTATTTAAATTGTTATACAATTTTTTCACCTGTTTTCAAAATGGAGGCTACTATAGCCCATACACTGTGAGACACAAATAAGTCAACATGTCTCATACACTGAAGCATTTATCATCGTGCAAACTATGTAGTCACATGCTGATCATTCAAAGCTGCTACAAGAACCTGTCTATGCAAATAACTCAACCTGAAGATGAGAATCTATAGGAGTGTTTTAAAAAAAATTGAATGACCTGGCATTTAATCTAATGTGGAAGCAATACATCCAGAGATGAAGCTGCATTATGTAATTACTTTTTCTCCAACAGAAATCCAAGTCGAGACATGGAGTGAGGTTGCTGGAGAAGCTCAGAGACAGTGGTCTTGCTTGGTGCTTCCACAGTGTCTGTGTCCACTTGATTCCACCTTTTTCATGGCAAGCATGCCTGCATGTGGTTTCCATGTCTTCCACCTGTATCTTGATGACCAGCCTGCCCCCAACTTAGGCTTTAAAGCCATCTTATAGTAAAGACCAACTAGGCTCATCCCTGTTTATGATTAAACCTTTGTTTCTCAAGGATTGGGCTATGCCCCTCATGTAACCTTAACTATAAATGGTTCTGTACTGTCTGTTCCAGGAAATAGCAACCAGGTTTTTGTTTCAAAAGTTGTTTATAACCATCTTACAATCCTACTTTTGTTTCAAAAGATTTCTATAACTACCTGTTGTTAGGAATACCTTGTTAAGATATTCCTTGCAATCATGTCTTCATTTTAGGAGGTCATTATGACTAAATTGTTTTTTTTTTTTTTTTTTTTTTTTTTTTTTGGTTTTTTTGAGACAGGGTTTCTATGTGTAGCTTTGTGCCTTTCCTGGGACTCACTTGGTAGTCCAGGCTGGCCTCGAACTCACAAAGATCCGCCTGCCTCTGCCTCCCGAGTGCTGGGATTAAAGGAGTGCGCCACCACCGCCCGGCTTATGACTAAATTGTTATGCTTATGTTCTGCACCTATAACTCCACCTATTTTGCAAGCTAACCTTTCCCCCCCATTTGGAAACCCTCTACCTTTGAGCTATAAAAACCTTGTCCTTCCCACCTCCAGTGCTGACCTTGAATCTTTGGGATTAACAGATGTACACATTATCCCACAGGGTTGACTATTCCTCCAATTCCTTCAGCATGGCTTATGGTGAACTTGCCTTCCTGAGGGGTTGTCCTTTCCTTGACCAGATGATTGGCCATCCTGTTAAGGGACAAGGCAATGGCATGTCACCACTCAGAGGTAGATTCTTTTGGTTGGAAAGCAGCAGTTTTCCCTAAATTGGTCTTCAATGCTACTGCAGCAGCATTGCCAAAGCACCCCGATCTCTGTCGTTGCCATTTTGTTCCTCATTTAATGAAACAATTAAGGCCTGATTAAATAAGTAATACATGATTCCCGAACATCATTCCAGCTCCAGATTTTGTGCACAGTCTTTCCTTTTATCGATTTTCTAAATGTGGAATCTTAATTTTTGAACCATTCTTCTGAAAGTATAGCGAATTATATATATAAAAAACCCCACCAGCTTGACACATGTGAGCTATAAATAAATAAATAAAGCACAGTTTGACGCTTGTGCTTCTCTATAAATACGAAAACACAAAACAAGATAATTCTTGTGTTGCATTTATGTCCCAGTCAGAGCGCGGCGTCAGGGAAATGAGAGAACAGGGAGAAAGAACAGTGAGGAAGAAGTAAAGGTTAAGGAAGGGAGGGCGGGAGAGAGAAAGACACTTTAGAAACAGAGATCCATGTGGGAGACAAAGCCTGAGTTGTCAGACTACAGAGAGAAAACGTAGTGTATGGAGAGGAGTCCCCAGAATCCCGAGAGACAGGGAAAGGGCGATCTTCAATAAAAAATGGCCTTTAGAGCTTTAGAAATGAAATCTTAAACTGTTTCCCTCAGACGTAGTATAACTAAGGACACCCTGTGGGTCAGGTGACATTGACTATGAAATTAGATGCTTTATTATTCCTCGCAGTATAATCACCAATCCTTTTTAAAATCCCAAGCAGTTTTCCCCCGTGACTAGCTGTTTAGCCTTCATCTTTAATTACGGGAGCCTGTGCCTGTAAGAGCGTTGTTGGACCTACTGCTGTATGTTGCTTGGCCTGTAGATTTTCATTTCCTGTCCTTGAACTTCCCGTTCTTGGAGTCAACTGCATGCAGAGACCCCTGTGCACGTGCTGCAAACACTTTATTTTCATGGATAAGTCTAAAAGTCGGTGTTCCTATGTTTTAGAAAGATTTCTAAATACCAATCCCTCTTCATCAAATTAATTTTAATAAGAAAGGTAAAAATAAAAAAGCTGGTCGAGATTCAGTGATTACCTGAAAGTGAGCGGATTTGGGGAAAGAGCATCATAGCCCCACATTCCTGTAATAGCGTTGGTTTTTCTTATTTCCTTAGTAGTGCTGGGTGAGGCATAGTGTTGTATTTTAACACGTACCTCAGTTTATATTTTCATATTTTGCACAACTGTTCAAGTGTTTGATGTCTTTCACATGCAGACTTGGTGGTAATTGTTTCTGCTATTTCACAGGGCTCCGCGATTTAGTAACTTACACAGAATGCAGTCTATTTGCTTTAAAATTTATGTGTTTTTTTTCACATTATTATATGAAATATCATGTATTCCATGGTTTTGCAGATAATCCACTTTCTGTAGCTTGTGTAAAACTGCCCATGTTTAGCTATAGATGTATTTTTTGGTTACAGAAATAAGAGTTTGCAGTGTTTACTGTGTGATTTGATGACTTTTTTTTTATATGAGGGGTTGGGGGCTCAGTGCAGCATGCTATGAAGATCAGAATATTTTCCAGCATCCCCCAAGTCTGTGTCTCAAATTGTTTTGGTTAACAGCCATACGAAGAAATAAATACCACACTGTGATCTACAAATACATAATATACAGACTCCAATATACTGAAATAAAGGGAACTGTGAAATCCATCATGGTATTTTCTCTTCTCATATGCTTTATTTTTATATAAAAGCCCCATCAATTCATTTCATGAGTTATTTAAGGGTTATGATCTATGATTTGGGAAAACAATGTTGCTCTGAAGATACAGAGTGGAACAGAATCTAGTGTGGGCCATTTGGAAAAGGGTGGGGATGATTTATTCAAGCTCTTCTTTTGGCTAGAGCAGCATTTCAATCTTGACATAAACGTTTTAAAGTTATTTCAAAAACACATAATATCAACCGACTTTGAAATTGTTTTATCAAAAAGTAAATGTAATAATAAAATGGTTTATCTTTCTCTATGGTTCTTAATCATTTATTGGTGTGATACAAAACTGCTTTTCTCTTTTCTCTCTTGACAGATTGGCTACTTGATCTTCTTACGACTTTTTGTATTTTTCCTGCATGGTCACTTGGAAAGTTTTAAACAACATTTACTTAGGCTGCAGCCATATTTATACGGTAGAATTTTTTTTTATTTTTGTGCTTATGAATGTTTTATGCTACATTGTAAGATTCTCTGACTGTCACTATTAAAGAACATAAGCTGTTTTATGTTTCATGAAAAGCAATGCCTCCAGAGATGGCCCCTGGGCCAGGCAGCATTTCTTTGGTACATGTTTTCCCTCAGAAACCTAGAATTTCTTGTGGCAAGAAGATTTCAAAGTCCAGTCTCCTTGCGATCTGAATGAACTCTGCATTCCTATGAACCATAGTCACCACCTGTGCCGTAGATGTCCAGGATCTAATCTTGACCGAAACCTCATATTCCTTGACCATCTCCTCACTGTCCCTATTCTTCTCCTCACCCTCCTCCAGCCTTCTGCAATCAGTTCTTCATTTTCTACCCAAGGGCATGTAATGACTAAGTCTCAGTTTTCTCACTCGTAATGATAGCTGCCAAACCAAACTATAGAGCAATGAAGTTCATATTCTAAAGTAGGTCTGCTGGCACTGTAGATGCTGAACTGGAATAGGGAGAGAGGAGGGCTCTGGACCATCTCAGTGTGGTTGTACAGCAGAATATTTTAGCACTACATAAAGCAGAGCAGTGTGTTTTAAATTGTTCCAATGGGGGAAGAAATGTCATTAGCACTGCGATTCCACACACTACGATATGCATCTACTTAGACACTGGGAAGAAGGAATCATGGAGGGATGGGTATTGAAAATGTGAATGATTGCAATGGGATGTCAGATGGCAAAGTAGTTAATTGGTTCTAGGTTGCATGTGTAGGAAAGTGAGGAATCAGGAGGAAATTGATGCTTTTATATCGACTAATAAGATTTGGAAAAACATGACTTGTCACAAAAACAAGTGAAGAGTAGGCTACAGGTGACTAATAAAGCTGAGAACACCTTAGTGCATGCTGGGATGTCACAACCCACATAAAAACTCACGGAATCCATTTACTGTTGCTCATATGTAAATGTGTCTAAGGCCAAGCACTTGAGATTGGATAGTCTATCAGGGAGCTCATCCCTGGAGAAAGCTGAATAGTAACCATATGTATGTATTAACATAATATCACATATAACAAATAATTATATATTATAATATATAATATACATAATATGTTAAACCATATACATGTTTTAATTAAAAATTTTAAGGAATTTCACAGATGAATACTATATGTACATCATTTTTATCCCTTATCTCCCCCTCAAATTCTCTAGACTTCTTTTCAAATTCATGGTCTCTTCTTTAATTGCATCTATGTACATATGTATCTATCAACAGAGCATGCTGAATCCATTTAGTGTTGCTCATGAGTGTATGTGTTTCGGGTTGACCACTGGAAAAATCTCACAAAGTTCTACTCCTAAGTGAGGAGATACCTGTAATTAATGGCTGCCGAGAGAGGGAAAAAATATTATTTAATTGTACATTCAACCATCACACAAAGCTGCTCTGAATTATAAAAACTCGAATGTGATTTGTTTAAGGTGTAGTTTTCTTCCTCACCACTAGAGGACACACATAACATTGTAAATTTTAACTAGTTAGGGCAATGAGTAGGAGCTCAGAAGTACTGAATTTAATTGTACTTGAATAACTAAAAGACAAGTAGAACACAATGCAAAATAGTAATAAAGTATTTCTCACGAATGATTTTTTTCTTCCCACAGCACTTTATTTCTCTGAAGCATCCTACCACAAGTATCCAAACATTTTCTCAAATGTGCAGTTCATTCTGAAAACATCGGAAATTATCTGTAAAAGAGAACTCCATTCTGAAACAGAATGGGGATGTGTAGATGGACCGGAGACCTTATATTCTGATTTGGTAGGTTACCAGATATGGTGGCTGTGCCCTGTCGCATAGCTATAAGATAAATGACTATGATTATATGCTCATTCTTATCAATCCAGGAGGCAATGTTGAAGCTGAGCTCGGCTGGGGGAGGAGAAATGGGGAGGGTGACCAGCACACACTCTTGCTTATGCACAAATCTTGGACCACAGATTGCTAGATGAGGAATGGGCCATCAACGTGATCTGTTACTTCTTTAAAAGACACATGGGCATAACACCTCTTCTGGAAGCACAGGACCCATCTCAGCCACTTAGCAACAAATAATAGCATAGCTTAGATTCATATTCTATTTCATTAAGGGTAAGGATGTAAAGTATAAACTGGCCATGAAACAAATGTGATATGTCATGGTCTCAGTGTTTCAGGTGAAATAATGCTGAATATGCCATTGAGGTCAACCAAAACTTTCCCAAAGCTCAAACTGTCTAGACATGGTAGTGCAGGCCTTTAATCTCAGCACAAGGGAGGCAGAAGCAGGCAGATCTCTGTGAGTTCAAGGTCAGCCTGGTCTAGTGAATTTAAAGCCAGCCAGAGCTGCACAGTGAGACCCTATCCCCTCCAAAAAGTTCAAATTGAGAGATTAAAATAATTCTAGTACACCAAGTTAATTTTTTCTCACTTATGTTATTAATAATCAATTTATGCAATAAGCAATAATTATGCAAACACAAGTTCAATGAGCCATGTAATTGTGTATAAGACAGATGTTTTTCAAAGGACGAATTTCACATGCAATTGTGTATAAGACAGATGTTTTTCAAAGGACGAATTTCAGTCTCTTTGGTAATAATCTTTTTATTTCCTTCACTCAAATATTTTCTGAAAAATAATGAGAACTGTGAAACAGGGATTTTTTTCATTATTTTAATTTTTATAGCTTATAAATGGAAAATTTATTCTTTTTAATTTCTCAGGAAACAAAATTCATGTCTTTTGCTTGTGTGTGTGGTGTGCATGCTCTGTGTTTATTCATATTTGCACGTGTGTGTGAATGCGTATGTGCAATGTGCGTGCATGTGTGTTTATGTGGATGGGGAGGCCAGAGGTGGATGCTGGAACCTTCTTAGATTGCTCTGGACTCTCTTGACCTATGCAGTCTTTTTCCGAACCTGGAGATGGTCCATTCCACCTGGCTAGACTAGCTAGCCAGCTTGCTCTGAGATCCTGTCTCCGATTCTAGAAAGCTGGGGTTACAGGTGGGATGCCCGAGCAGCCCAGATTTAAATGTGTGTGTGGTGGATTCACACTCTGACTCTCACACTTGTGAAGCAAGCACTTCATCCCCGAGCCCTCTCCCCAGCCTGGAAAAACACTTTTAACCTAATGTAAGTTCTAATGATAAGGACATTTGTGAAAATTCCTTAAAAAAAAAACAAACAACACTTTATTTATGTGTGACCCCATAGTCTTCCCACACTCCCCTTAGTGCCTTTCAAACATTAGCCGAATTTATCAGATGAGGAAATACGTGTTATCATGCACGTTTGTAATTTTTAAGCCTTAAGTATTTATCTCTTGGCTCATTAGTGATAAACCATCTATATAAAGAGTGATGTTTGCTAAGTAATTTGAACCATTTGGCCATAATTCGTAGTGGACACAAATTGTGTCATGCAAAAAGAGGCACTTGTTTTAAAGTTTAAAGCGTGTTTTGATGACGAACATACTTAAAACAAGATATTAAGCTGCAGAAAGAGCATTGATCCTAAAGAGTAATGACCTACTTGGCTTCCGCCTGTGGGATGTCGAGGAGGTCTGCTCAGCTTTACTAGACCACCATTTGCTCCCTTGTGAAAATAAGCTCCGCTCCTTTTCATGATCCACGGTCATCCTGATCATCGCCACCAGAGCTGCCTTAACTGCGTAAATAAAATTGTGCTTTGTGAATGAAAAGACCTAAAAATACAGGCATCCATAATTGAAAATCTACCTAAGTATTCGCTTTAGCCTAGGCAGTTCACAGTGGCTTTCAGCAGAGGCATTGAAGGAATGTAGTGTTGTATCTCTAAATACGGTGCTGGTGCTGTGCAATCTACATGCTGCACAGATGCTCTGGCTCAGGTGAGGCCGCTGTTAGTTTCCGTGCTGATGCTCCTGAAGAATCAATCTATTTCTACCCTTGGAAGCAAAGGAAGTGTGCTGCTAGACGGGGCCAAGCCGACAGCTCACGGAATGAATACATCGGCTGAGAGTGGCATGCGCAGTCACCGGGTCTTCCTGTACCATTTCCACTTTGTAGAACAAAGGACCTAAATACTATTTCAGCTCTATCCATGGTGATTCTCCGAGGGGACTATAACACATTTGGGGCTGTCAGGTTTATTGCCTTTCTTTTTCTTCTCCAATTACTTCATAATCTAAAGACTGTAAAGGATAGTGGAGCCACAGCGCGCCTAAATCACCGCTCGTCTAATCAGCTCTGATTCATGGTGTGATTGCAAGCCCTAAAGTTCCCTAGTTTCCACCCAATTTCTCCAGTGCGGCGTTTCTAAGCCAGCCTCTCCAGTTCAGTTGAGCATCTGCCCATTCAATACCCATTTCATTCCTTACTTTGGGGAATGAAAGAGGAAAAAGAAGAGGCAATAGAATGTAATAGCTACTGTAGTGGCCATTTTTCCTCCTGTCCTTATTGATGCTATATTACAATCCAGGATTTATTGATCTATCCATCATCCCTTATCTCCCGATTATACTAAAAGGTCCATCCACAGCCTGTGCTGGCCGTTGTGAAATATTTCATGTTTAATGCTCGTAGAGACGGAGTAAAAGCAATTGCTGGATGTGTTGCACCACCAATACTCGGATTGCTTTAAAAATCCTGTGGAATTTACATATTGTAAGATACGCAGTATGGATTTTGGCTTTAGTTTCTTCTTTTTGTGTCTTGTTAAGTGATCCAGACCCATACTTCCTGCCGACTTGGACAAGTGGTACACTTCTATTAGCTCTGCAGTTGCAGAGCCGGGTTGCAGGATCAAAGTTTCATGTTCTGCTCAGTGGCAGAACTGGATTTTTTTTTCCCCTAGAGCTGAGGACCGAACCCAGGGCCTTGTGCGTGCTAGGCAAGCGCTCTACCACTGAGCTAAATCCCCAACCCCAGAACTGGATTTTCTAAGCACAGTTGTCGCATCACAACAACAACATCGTTCTTTGGACTTGAAGCAGAGCTAAAATGGAGTAGATACTTTATTAAATAGTATCATCTAAAGCACACGTAGTTCCTGGAAAAGTAGCAGATCTACCAACTTTATGTTCTGATGTGATGAGCAGTCTTACTCTCTCACATGCTCAGTAAGCGAAAAGGCGTGATCAAAATCTGGGGGCCCTCTGCTGTACCGTGAGTGTGAATGATACCAAGAGCAGCTTTGTAACGAGACACACACGTTTTAAAACTAGGAGCATTATCCAGTGACTCATGTTATTATTTGGCTGATGCATTTGCATTATGAGGTCTTCTTATGGCAATGTCGCTGACCCCTAAAATGACTGAAAACAGATGAAAGTCAAAACATTTCATTTGAGCAGCCACAACAGAGCTCACACCTCTAAGCTCATCTCCGTTGTAAAGACCCTGACCAGTCTCTCAAAGGTCTTTTTTTTTTTCTTCCGGTTTTTCGAGACAGGGTTTCTCCGTGTAGTTTTGGTGCCTGTCCGGGATCTCGCTCTGTAGACTAGGCTGGCCTTGAACTGACAGAGATCTGCCTGGCTCTGCCTCCCGAGTGCTGGGATTAAAGGTGTGCGCCACCGCTGCCTGGTAAGGTCATGCTCTTACAGTCTCATAAATGCCAAGGTGTTGGAGTTGTCTGCATTCCCAGCAGACCAATGGGACTTTGGTAGGTGGGCTTCTCATAGCAGGCACTGTACAAGTTGCAGATGACAGTCTGGAGCTGGGCAGCAATCGAGGGAGATGGAGAAATCACAGGAAGTAGTAAAAGAAAAAGAAAGAAGGAAGGAAGGTAGGCAGGCAAGCAGAAAGGGATGGAAAAATATTCTCTAAAGTCATTGAATTCTGGGCTTATCAAATTATCATGCAGTAAAGTCACTCTCAATTTTTTTCCTTTTTTGGGGTATGTGTTTGTATACATGTTCACAAGTATGCAAGTGTGTGTCCATGTGTGTGTGGAAGCCAGGGATCAGCATCTGTTACCTTCTGGTCTCTGTCTACCTCCCGTTACTGAGATGACCAATGAGCACCATTATGCCCAGCTTTGTTGATGGCTGAGGATCCGAATTCAGGTCCTCACTCCCATATAGCAGACATTTCACCAGCTGAACAGCCTCCCAGTTCCACCCCTTTTCTGTTTCAAAGCCGTCACAGCTTGACGATTTGCAAAGTGAAATAATAAGGAATTACAGACAAAAATAAAGTATGTCTTAATTTTTATTTGATTGAGCGTGTATATACTCATTCTGCTAGAGCGTTGCAACGCTTTGAAACTCTTGTGAGTCTCTGTGCTCTTGTGGACGGTTTGTAAGCAGCATTTATCTCCCAACCATAGTAGACTGACTGACTGTAAAGACAACAGACTTTGTGGCATATAATAATTGTCAGGGCTGCTCTTTCCTGGTCTGTGCTGGTTTGAATCATGGGATTCTCATTATTACATTAAGTCTTTTCTTTTGATAATGCCAAGGCCATTAAGCCAAAGGTCAAGAGGAGGAGCACCAATTTGTCAGAGACAATGGGGTTATTCCTTGGTGGAGGGGGAGAGGGAAGGAGCCTGAGCTTCCAGAAGGAGCTGTGGAGTATTTCAGCAGGGGAGTGCGGGGTACATTTTTTACAGCATTTAGGCCTGAAAGATCGAGGGGAGCCTGAAGAAGCTCCTATAGATTCCCTTATTGAAAAGGAGGGCAAGTCTATGACTGTGTATTTCGTGGGTGACACAGTGGCTTTGTTTTTGTCTGTGTTTAAGAATAGAAATTATTACGCGACTTTTTAAGGATCACGGTCTTGAAGTACTGTCCGGGGCATGTAGTTTGTGCTAATGTCCAGCAGAACAAAATGACCCGACTGTGCCAGACCAGACGGTTGTAAGTGACATCCATGAGGCTTCCTTTTCTCATTCTCCATGATGTGTGAAAAATGACATCATATAAAACTGAAATGAAACACAGGTCTTGCTCATAATCCCAAATGTTACCTTTTTATTACTTTTTTTTGAGACAGTATCTCCCTAAATTTCCCAAAGGTAGCCTCAGGTTTGCCATCCTCCTGTCTCAGCCTGTGTTTTTCACAGGCTTTGGTTACACAACCTACCTCCTAATGTTTTCTTTATCACGTGTTAACACAAATACACACACACACACACACACACACACACACACACACACACACACAGCCTAACTTAATAGTCTTTGTAGCCACCTAGTATCTATGATCTAGGAAAATATTGTTTTAATTTAATTGATCAGGTCATCTCAAAGTTTCAAAACAGATCTATATCTCTGTTTATTTGGATGAAGTCTGAAACCTAAGAACTGTCAGACATGCAGGCTGAGACACCTGGGGCTACTGAGACAATTTCATTTATATGGCTTTTACTTTTTGAATGGGCTCCACCACAAAGCAGAAAATTGAGTTATATGTGCATTTACCAAAGTCAGCCTGTCTCAGTCCAATGCCTTACATTATCTCGGAAGACAGCTTCCCTGTGGAATATTGTAGCACTTCAAACATGGCTTTGGTTAGGGCTTCTTTTCCGAATTACTGCTCCCAGGCCCAGCAAGCTTCTGCAGACCTTGCCTCTAGCCGTTTTCTCCAGTATCTAACTATCCCCAAAAGGAAAAGAATCAACACACTTCCAAAGAACATTACATTTTACTAGAAACTTGAGAGGTTTTAATTTGAAAATTTATATGAACCTCCAGCTTTTTAAGATGACTCAACATAAAAACTACCTTGAAATTTAGTGATGATAGTTTATATAATAACTGAAGACAATGAAGCCCTTTAGATTTAAAGTGTTTCTTATTAGTATGGAATATGAACTGCCAGTGATCTGAGTATGTAGAACAGGGTGTATACCTTTGGCTAAACAAACAAACAAACAAACAGACAAACAGAAAACAATGAGAGTGCTGTGTTGTCATGGAATGCAGATCACTGTAGCAGACCAATTATTTAATGAAGCTGGCAGAGAACACTTGGAGAAAACAAACAAAAGCTTCCTTGCAGCTGAATTTGGAGTCTTAAAAATAGTTGCTTAACAGGCATTGGCCATGTTCCTTAAGACATGTATTTGGTTGTTAACGTAGAGAAACCTGCATTTTAGAGCCCGGTTTGTCACAGATCTTTGTTTAAATGTTCCCTGTTGCCTTCTGTCAGTTGTTGTGAAGAAGGGAGACACAGAGGGTCTGAGAACAGTGAGTCCAACAGTGGTCCTGCAGAAGGTCTGGGAACCATGTGTCCAGAGGTGGTCCTGCAGAAGGTCTGGGAACCATGTGTCCAGAGGTGGTCCTGCAGAAGGTCTGGGAACCATGTGTCCAATGGTGGTCCTGTATAGGGTCTGGGAACCATGTGTCCAATGGTGGTCCTGCAGCAGGTCTGGGAACCATGTGTCCAATGGTGGTCCTCCAGAAGATCTGGGAACCATGTGTCCAATGGTGGTCCTGCAGAAGGTCTGGGAACCATGTGTCCAATGGTGGTCCTTCAGAAGGCCTGGGAACCATGTGTCCAATGGTGGTCCTCTATAGGGTCTGGGAACCATGTGTCCAGAGGTGGTCCTTCAGAAGGCCTGGGAACCATGTGTCCAATGGTGGTCCTTCAGAAGGTCTGGGAACCATGTGTCCAATGGTGGTCCTGCAGAAGGTCTGGGAACCATGTGTCCAATGGTGGTCCTCCAGAAGATCTGGGAACCATGTGTCCAATGGTGGTCCTGTATAAGGTCTGGGAACCATGTGTCCAATGGTGGTCCTTCAGAAGGCCTGGGAACCATGTGTCCAATGGTGGTCCTGCAGAAGGTCTGGGAACCATGTGTCCAATGGTGGTCCTCCAGAAGATCTGGGAACCATGTGTCCAATGGTGGTCCTGTATAAGGTCTGGGAACCATGTGTCCAATGGTGGTCCTTCAGAAGGCCTGGGAACCATGTGTCCAATGGTGGTCCTTCAGAAGGCCTGGGAACCATGTGTCCAATGGTGGTCCTTCAGAAGGCCTGGGAACCATGTGTCCAATGGTGGTCCTCTATAGGGTCTGGGAACCATGTGTCCAATGGTGGTCCTTCAGAAGGCCTGGGAACCATGTGTCCAATGGTGGTCCTTCAGAAGGCCTGGGAACCATGTGTCCAATGGTGGTCCTCTATAGGGTCTGGGAACCATGTGTCCAATGGTGGTCCTTCAGAAGGCCTGGGAACCATGTGTCCAATGGTGGTCCTGTATAGGGTCTGGGAACCATGTGTCCAATGGTGGTCCTGCAGAGAGTCTGGGAACTGTGCATCCAATAGTGGTCCTGCATAGGGTCTGGGAAGTGTGTTTTATTGTAGACTAATTCACTGATAAATACACATATTGATTATAAAAAATATAAAGCTTCTATCAACTATACATCCCCAATAAAAATACTTATAAATTATTCCACTTAGTAGAACATGAAATATAAGTGAATATTCATTCTGAAGTTTATATTTAAAATGTATTTAAAAGTTTGTGCAAATTAAAAGAACTTTTGGGCAGATCTCTCTCCATGTTGTGATTTCAGAACCCTTTTGAGTTGAACAACGGGGGCTATGAAGTCAACCACCTGCTTTGGCACTGCGTGGTTGCCTGGACTTGTGTTCAGAACAATAGCCCTCGGCTGAATAAAGTGCTTGAACATCTCCTCCTCCACAAATCGCAGCTTCAGACGAAATGCTGGTAAGGGCAATTCTATAAATCCAGAGTGACTCAGAGAGACCTTTGTGCTGAAATGTTAATCACGGCTCTGTTGACTATGAATACACTTTATGGCCTCAGCCCCGAAGACAAAGGCGCTGTGCAGATTTTATATCGGTTGTATCAGTGAATTGTTGCCATCTCTGCTGTCTTGTTTTCCTGGATGATGCTCTGTGTAGTTTGTCTCTATTAAATGAAATGTGTTACTGGTGGGAAATTCATTCCTGTGTTTAAAACATTTTCTTACTTCTCATGTTCTTAGATCCGAGCAATGAAGTTATCTATTACATATTGGAAAGGGATGTACTGATCCTATTTCTCTGTGCTTCTCAAAGAGATAGACAAGAAAATGGAATCCCAGTAAGGGTTAGCTTCTAGTCCATGCGTTAATATAAGAAGGGTCATGGACAGCCTACAAAAGCAGATTGGGTGCAGTGAAAGGAAGACTAGTTTTCATAGGTTGACCAGTAATACTTATCTATGTTTGTGGAGTTCAGTGTGCTGTTCGTGTGTGAGTGTGAGGTGAGATTTCACTGTGGCTTCAATTTCATTACTTTGACTATTAGTGAAGTGGAACATTGTGAAGCTGTGTGGCTTCCTTTAAGAACTGTTGAGTTAGCTGGGCAGTGGTGGCACACCTTTAAACCCAGCACTCGGGAGGTAGAGGGAGGCAGATCTCTGAGTTCGAGGCCAGCCTGGTCTACAGAGTGAGGCCCAGGATAGCCAGGGCTACATAGGGAAAACCCTATCTTTTTTTAAATTTTATTTTACAATGCCATTCAGTTCTACATAACAGCCACAGATTCCCTTGTTCTCCCCCTTCCTGCCCCCCTCACCTTCCACCCACCCCACCCCCCATTTCCACCTCCTCCAGGGCAAAGCCTCCCCCCCCCCCCCCCCCCGGACTGAGATCAACTTGGTAGACTCAGTCCAGGCAGGTCCAGTCCCCTCCTCCCAGATTGAGCCAAGCGTCCCTGCATAAGTCCCAGGTTTCAAACAGCTAACTCATGCAATGAGTCCAGGACCTGGTACCACTGCCTAGATGCCTCCCAAACAGATCAAGCCAATCAACTGTCTCACCTATTCAGAGGGCCTGATGCAGTTGGGGGCCCCTCAGTCTTTGGTTCATAGTTCATGTGTTTCCATTTGTTTGGCTATTTGTCCCTGTGCTTTATCCAACCTTGGTTTCAACAATTCTCACTCATATAAACCCTCCTCTTTCTCACTAATTAGACTCCCAGCGCTCCACCCAGGGCCTAGCCGTGGATCTCTGCATCCAGATTCCCCAGTCCTTGGATCGGGTTTCTGGCACAACTATTAGGGTGTTTGGCCATCCCATCACCAGAGTAGGTCAGTCCCGGCTGTCTCTTGGCCGTTGCCAGCAGTCTTTTGTGGGGGTATCTTTGTGGATTTCTGTGGGCCTCTTTAGCACTTGTTTCTTCCTTTTCTCATGTGGTCTTCATTTACCATGGTCTCCTATTCCTTGTTCTCCCTCTCTGTTCTTGATCCAGCTGGGATTTCCCATTCTCTTTCCCTCGACCCTTGCCCTTCATTGCTCCCACTCATGTCCAGGTTGTTCATGTAGATCTCATCCATTTCTCCATCATTTGGCGATCCTTGTGTCTTTCTTGGGGTCCTGTTTTCCAGGTAGCCTCACTGGTGATGTGAGTAGCAGTCCAGTCATCCTTGTTCTACATCTAGTATCCTCCTATGAGTGAGTACATACCATATTTGGCTTTCTGAGTCTGGGTTACCTCACTCAGGATGATTTTTTCTAGATCCATCCATTTGCCTGCAAACCTCATGATGTCATTGTTTTTCTCTGCTGAGTAGTATTCCATTGTGTATATGTGCCACAATTTATTTATCCATTCTTCAGTTGAAGGGCATCTAGGTTGTTTCTAGGTTTTGGCTATTACAAACAATGCTGATATGAACATAGCTGAGCAAGTGCTCTTGTGTTATGATTGAGCATTTCTTGGGTATATGCCCAAGAGTGGTATAGCTGGATCTTGGGGGACATAACAACAGACATTGAGGGAATCCAGAGAATTATCAGATCATATTTCAAAAATCTCTACTCCACAAAACTATAAAACCTAAAAGAAATGGACAATTTTCTGGATAGGTACCACATACCTAAGTTAAATCAAGACCAGATAAACTATTTAAATAGTCTAATAACCCTTAAGGAAATAGGAACAGTCATTAAAAGTCTCCAAACCAAAAAAAAAAAAAAAAAAAAAAAAAAAAAAAGCCTAGGACCAGATGGTTTCAGCGCAGAATTCTACCAGATCTTCAAAGAAGAGTTAATACCAATTCTCTCTAAATTGTTCCACATAATAGAAACAGAAGGAACATTACCAAACTTCTTCTATGAGGCTACAATTACCCTGATTCCTAAACCAAACAAGGATACAACAAAGAAAGAGAACTCAGACCGATCTCTCTCATGAACATTGATGCAAAAATACTCAATAAAATACTGGCAAACAGACTCCAAGAACACATCAGAACAATTATCCACCATGATCAAGTAGGCTTCATCCCAGGGAGGCAAGGATGGTTCAACATATGAAAGTCTGTCAATGTAATACACCATATAAACAAACTCAAAGAAAAAAAAACACATGATCATCTCACTAGATACAGAAAAGGCATTTGACAAAATCCAACACCCCTTCATGATAAAGGTCTTGGAGCGATCAGGAATACAGGGAACATACCTAAACATAATAAAGGGAAAACCCTATCTTGAAAAACCAAAAACCAAACCAAACCAAACCAACACAGTCCCTGCCCCTCCCCCCCAGCAAAATACAAAAAACAAAAAAACAAAACTCCCAGAAAAACTAAAGAAGAAATTTCAAATCAGGGCCTTTGTCTTTTAAATTGGGTTATTTGTTTGCTTGACCTTGAATTAATTATTTGCATTCTTTATTTTAGACATTAACTTAGCAGATGTATTGTTTCTCCACATATGAGTTCTCTCTCACTTCTTTCCCTGCTTCTCCCCCTCTCCCTCTTCGGTTGTAGACTATTATTTTCAGATGTGTTACACTTGTTTATGCTGTGAAACATTTGTTTAAATGATGCAAAGATGTGTTGCATTTTTTAATGTTGCATTTGTTTAACTCTGTGAAGTTGTGTTTATTGTGCCTATGTAAAACACCTGATTAGTCTAATAAAGAGCTGAATGGCCAATATTGAGGCAGGAGAAAGGATAGGTGGGGCTGGCAGGTGGAGAGAATAAATAGAAGGAGAAATCTGGGAGGAAAGAAGAAAGAGCAAGAGAAGAAGGAGAGGAGGATGCAGCCACCAGCCACACAGCCAGCCATGGAGTAAAAGTGAAAGTAAGATATACAGAAGTAAGAAAAGAATAAAGCCCAGAGGCAAAAGGTAGATGGGATAATTTAAAGTTAAGAAAAGCTGACAAAAAACAAGCCAAGCTAAAGCTGATCATTTATAATTAATAATAAGCCTCCATGTGTGATTTATTTGGGAGATGGGTGGTGGGCCCCCCAAAAGATCAAACACAACCAGCAACAGTCTTCCTCTCTTTTTTCTTCTGTCTTTGACAGAGCTTCATGTAGCTCAGTTTAGGTTTGAACATATTGTGCAGTCAGAACAATATGTGGTTCTCTGTTCTGCCTCAGCCTTGTATTAATTATTTAACCATTTTAAATGTTATTCTATCAACACATATTTAATTAATTTGGTGACTATTTGTGGTTAATGTTGTCAACAGGCCTTCAAGAACCAGCTATTTTAGACCACTACTTCATAGGTTTGGGGTTAGAGATAGTATAAACTGTTGTTATTTTTAGAATGAAACTGAAATCAGAGTCTAGAGCAAGATTCTAAGTGTCCTAGTAGAGGACGTTTCCCAGGGCATCAGTACACTGTCAACTGCCTGGGTCATCTGAATCTTTATTTCTTTTTTCTGGGTGGATGTGAGAATGATCACAAAAGCAGGGACAAGTAATGCATAGTGTTGAAGAATAGAGGGGTAAACTGAGGTAAACTGATCAAGTGATCATCAGTGACTGCAAATAATAGAATGGACACAGCTGTGGTGATACTGTGTCCTCCAATATATTGTGCACCCTAGTAACTTATCTGGGGTCAGAGAACAGAACACAGCCACTAGATAGAAGTAGAGGACAGAGAATGGTGGCACATGCACCTTTAATCCTAGCATTACTAAGGCAGAGATCCATCTGGATCTCTGTGAGTTCAAAGTCACACTGGAAACAGGCAGGCATGTTG